>NC_142514.1:127400357-127739285 GCF_057876585.1 Rhinolophus sinicus
CGCCCATCTCCTGCCAATTTGTTTTTCAGACCTAGTTTCTTCTGCCCTGTTCACTGTCACAGTGTCCTCTCTAGTATTCTTCCCACTCCATGCATGCTCGCAACAGAGCTTTTACTCTGATTGTTCCCTCTACTTGGAGCACTCTCCCTCAAACAGCAACATGTCAGTTTCTCAAGGAAACTTTACCTGACCACCATATTTAAAATTATACCCTTCCCAGCACTATCCATCCCTCATCCCCCATTAATTTTTCTTAATATTTATAGCCATATGACTTACTATATACTTATTTATTTATTGACTCTCCTCCACTCTAGAATGTAAGTACAGTGAGGGTATGAATTTTGTTTAGAATTTTATCTCCAGCACCGTGAAGAATATCTAACATACAGTAGACAGTTAATAAGTAACATTCGAATACTTCAAAATCAGATAACTCTGGTTTTTTTTTACCCCCAGCTCTTCTGCTTGCCAGATATAGAAATAAGAAATATTGATACTATCATGAACAGCCCTGTGTTATTGACTAGGAACAGTGGTATGCTCTTTTTCTCTGCAAAGACCAAGTTAATCAATACTGAAGAAATATCAGTGCCAGTCATACTCATGGAATGAAATTTAATAAAAATATATTTAGGTGTCTCATATATATATATCTATATGAATTGAGACCTTTTGCTTTTAAGTCATGTAGATTCCCAAACCCTTTTTAATAATTCAGTTACGAAGGTCTTATTTTCTCTGAAGCCTTCCTGACTTTCCAGTCACTCCTTCCTCAGAATCTCTTCCTCAGCAGATTTTACACATACCTTAATTTTAGATCTTAGCACATTGTATTATCATTTCTTGTAATGAGTTTACTACCCTGGGTAGGCAGTGAGGTTCGTGAAAAAAGACATAATAGATATCTATCTTTGGCTCCCTAGTTGCTAGAACTGTTTCTGTCATATTATAGGTTCTCTTACATCTTTGTTGACTAGATTATGTAATTTAGGCTCAGAGAAGACAAGACAGGCAATAACTCACTGTTATTATAGAAGAGAATTACTATAAAACATAGTCTTATTTGTAGACATTAATGAAGAAGGGAACCACGAAAGACATCTTCAAAAAATTATAACATGTCCTCTAAGTTTGGGATTTAATTACCTTAGAAAAATACTTAATAGATGTACTAAGGTGCTTTATTTTTATTATTCCTATAGTTTGTATTACCCTGATTTAGACACCAGATGTCACTAAGAGACTGTGGTCCATGTCCTTCTTTGTGTAAACAAGAGGGAAACAAAGACTTGACATTGAAACATGGAGCAAAATCTGTTTCCTTGTAGGAACTCATCTGAATGTTAAGCCTAGTAGTTTCAGTATTTTATTTTTGAACTGATTTTGACAGCCTACTGTAGAAGAAAGAGGATTGGATTGGGAATCAGAAATCTTGAATTTTAGCTCCACATCTGATATTTTCTAGTAGTTCTTTGGCTACCTGGTACGTTTCTTCACCTTTCTGGACTCTGAAAGAGTTCCTCATTTGAAAATAAGCAGCAAAAGAAGGTGATCCCCATAAACCTTGCAGTTCTAACTTCTGATGATTCTATTCCCTCCTCTTGCTAACTTCTTAGAGAGTAGAAAGGGACTCTTCACCTCCAGACGTGACTGGGAAAGTCAACTTACATGAGAATTCTGGGTACCTATTACACACTCAATTTTATTCTAAACTACAGGCTCCCCTGGATTATGACCTGTTGTGAAGCTGGAAAACCTTTATATTCTTTCTCACTTCCACAAAATCTATAGATGTTGTTTGACATGATGTGTGAAATCTCTTTTCCATCTAGAAAATGCTCCGTTTTTATTATAAAAACATTAAATAAAATTTGTGTAAGATGTCATATAAATATGACACATTTAGCAACAACCAATTTTGGGTTTCACTGTCACTGGGAAGTGAATTATTGATGGTACGTATTTTTGAACACCTAGTCTTAATATTCTCCCTCTTTGTTACCAGTTCTCTGTACGACCCATACAGCTTAATTTTTTATTCATCATGTTTCACGGCAGCCTGCAATCATAAACCACTTGCAGAAGACTTTGAAACTGTTGTAGAAATGCCTCATTGATCTCTTTCTGTGCAAATTCAAGCATCAGTTAGATATTTACATTGCATATGGTTCATTCCATGGGTAGGGTTCTTGAATTCTGAAACCACTCCTTTGTGATTCTTTTACTCAGGGTTAAGCCACAAAGGAAGCATTCTTGAGAATAACCTGATTTTGATGGAGCCCTTAACACTTAAAGCCACTATTCTAGTACCCAGGTTATATAGACCAAGTTCACAAATGTTTTTATGCAATGTATTCATCCCTGGAACATATATTGCATATTTACTAAGTGTTCCACACTGTTGATGTTCTGGGATTTAGGTAACAAATAGCACACCATGTGACATGCACACAGCATGACTAGGTATTGACACAGGAAGGTGATGACCGCTACAGTGGAGTTATATGCAGCGTACAATGGGGAAATAGAGGAAGGCAAACCTAACCTGTCTGGGAGAACCAAAAAAGGCTTCGCAAAGGATTTACCCTTCACTTACAGACTTACCCTTGAACTGACTTTCAAAGAAATTCGGGAGGTTTGAATGGGAGGTTGAGAGACTGTTCCAGGCAGAGGGGGCAGCAGAGGCCAAGAAACAGAGGTAAAATACTACATATTAAACTGGAGAACTGCATGCATATGGTCTATACTTATTGGTTAGTAAGACTAGTGATTTGCTGGGGCATGATACTAAGTTGAATTAATATTACTCATTGCTTTCTCTTTGCAATTTAGAAAATGTTTTCTTGCCTCTGCCTTTCTCTTATGTATTTCAGTACTATTCAAGGGTCAGTTCACATGTTTCTTAGGCATGTCTTCTTCCTGATCTTTGTTAATTTACATAAAATCTATATTATATATAGTCTGTGAAGCATTGCTACTCTTATATGTTGTTGAACAAATATATGGCTTTGCCTCAGATAGGCAGTGAGTTCCCCAGGTCATGTTTGTATTTAGCAGTCACATTGCATTATTGTATGGAGGATAGACGAAAGACAAGAAAAAAATGGAGGGAGGAAGGAAAGCAAGTAAAAAGGAAGGAAAAAGCTAGAAGGGGCAGAATATATGTTGGTGGTGGGAGATGAAAATAATATTTTTCAAGGGTATGTTGGATTCTGAAAACTATAAAAATAATTAGTGATATAGCTGAACAATCTGAATGACAATCTGGTTTTAAAATATTTGTCATTGTCCAGGAGTTTCCTGAGCACGTGATACAAGAGGAAACCTCAGTGTAGACATATATATAACCACATACATGCTTATTGAGTGGGTTTTGTGAGGTAGAAATTGGGAACAACGGCCTGATAAAGAGCTCTGCTCCAAAATATTTGACATGGAATTTAAACTCAGCATGCATGGATTATATAAAATAATGTCACATTCTAATATTAGCTACACAAAGAGACCCCTAGAAAGGCATAGTGCAGGTTCTTTCATTGCACTGCCTTAATATTTTAAGTCAAACTGCTCTTTGTTTCAAGACAAAGTCTTTGAGGGGAAGCTTTCACAATGGTAACTCCTAGAGATCAATAAGCTGCCTAGGGGAGAGGTTAGGAGAGGCTGAAGTCAGGAAGACATGTGTGTGGGTCCTGGCGTTACCACTTGGTAGCTATGTGACCTTGAACAAGGTGTTTCTATTCTCCCCCAAGCTTCAATTTCCTTGCCTATTGAATGCAGATAATAGAAATTCCTACTCTCTCAGGTTTGGTGTTGATGAAACAAAACAGAGTAAATGAAGAGCTCAGTATGCCCTTGACACATAGTACATGGTTGGTAAATAATAGCCATAATTATTAACTGAGAAGTCTGGAACAGTGAAAAAAAACAAAAGGCTGGACTGTAGTTTGGAGAATAGGAGGTCTACTTCTTTTTTCTCATCTATACAAGGGAGAATTCTACCTACCGTACCTACTTAGCAACATCACATGAGATAATGTGTGCAAAACACTATGCAATCTAAGGAATCATTTTTATTACAGCACTAATTTTTTAAAATGCAGGGTTCCATGCCGTCTAGATTGAGCACCTGTACCTCGTTCTGCCTGACAGCCTACGACTAATCTACTTACAGAATGTTAGTGCTCTGGTTCCTGAAAACAGCATCACGTGGCACTGTGCAAAGTACAGTGTCCATTTCATGGGAGTATGGAGACATACATGCCAAATTTGAGAGTCTAATTGAAAACTTAACAATTCTGTGTGGTATCTTATGGTACTTTACATTTTGAAAGAAAATCATAATAGGTGATGAGGAGTTTGTCAAGGTTATCATAAACTTTCAAGTCACTATGGAGTATTACTCATTTGCAGGTTATTTGGTCAATCATTGTGGCCATATTCTTAGAAAGTACAATTTAGATTATTTTGTGTTTTTATGAAGAAATGATTATTATTAAATGTTTGTTCTATTTATATTGAGTTACTGTTAAAAATACCACATCATGATTACTTAATTATATACTGCTTCCTCTTAAAAAGATTTGGAGATGGCATCGCATGTGCAGTAGATTAATAAAATGTAAGTACATATGAAAAATCAACAGTGGTTGAAAACTAATGTGTTGGGATTGAATGAGAAGAAAGAAGGAATTTTCCCCAAATTTAGGCATTACTTATTCTTTTACAATCATAGAATTGTAGATCAAAAGAATTCTTGGAGTTTATTTTATTGAATACCATTTTTTGTTTTATAGTTGAGGAAACTATAGACATAAGTGTTTTGCAAAAAATCACACAGTTAATAGATAGCAGCACCAAAGCCATACCATAAATTATTTCTCAATTATGTGCAAGAATCCCCTCCAACATGTGACATCCTTAATAATATACTACTTAGTAATTTAATTTCACTTTAACTTCTCCTTTGTAATCCCCCAAATAGATTATATGGTACAGAAGAAGAAGTTACGAAATAATACATTTATGATAATTTTTTTGGTCTTTCTTTTTTAAACAGCACTTAGTAGTTTGCTTATTCAATGTGCATTGCAGATAACTACCATAAATATTGTATACTACTGATAACAACTTTCTCTTTTCTCATTCCAAACAAAGACATAGTTGGGGGAACTACGTGAGATTTTCATCACAACATGGCTGGATTTTTGGCTAGTACAACCCTGAACTTTTCTCCCCAGTCTCAGTCACTCCCAGCCACCATATCGTATGTTCCTCCAGTCCAGTGGACAAGACCATCTTCCTAAAGTCTACAAGTTCTCAGAACAAGATCCTCAATAATTCATTTAAAAATATATTAAATAAAAAAATATTAAATCAAAACTTCTTACAAGGTTCTACAAAATTGAACCCTATCCACTAGTACTGTGATGGATAGGGAAGGTATGCATGAGGCAGGTTTTAAATTTTAAGCTGAGAAGGGGTAAGAGCTATTTGGGATCCTAATACTGAAGTCAGAGGCATAATCCATGAGGACAAAAATGAATCAGAAGCAATGGAGGAAAGCTGCAGTCTTCAGAGGAGAAGCTTCAGCTCTCTTAGAGGGAAAAGGCACTGGTAGAGGTTCCCCAGAGCTCTTCCCCCTATAGTGGCCAGGACACCTGGCACCTCCTGGGAACTAGACCCAGCCACATCAGTCAGATGAGATTGCCCAAGGTAAATGCACACTTTTCCTTTTCAATCTCCAGAGTTTCCCTGAACAAAGTTTCACTGAATTCTTGGTCTGAAGGAGCTTTGGGCTATTTAAAAATGTTCTCTTGATCTACATACTTAGTGCATAATTAAGTAGAAGGCACCCCAGTTCAATCTCTTACCATGAGACCAAACATACCCTTTTTAGGTACATGTTGGAAGAGTTCTTTGAACAAGTCAAAAAAGATAGATATCTGAGGCTGTAAATACAGTGCAAGTATGATAGGGACAGATTTGTCAGAATATTATACACTATGGCATTCTGAACTAAACTTAAGAAGACCTCTGCTCCAAAGGCTTTAGAGAATATGTAAGACAATCAACTGTAAGGTAAAAGGAATATATTAACACTGTTAATAATTATTTATATCTAAAATTAAAATAATTAAATGTAATTTAGGTTTATTAATATTTAAAATAATGTAACATATATTTAATATGTTACTATATTATTTTAAATATTAATAAGTAATATAGTTAATGTTACATATGTTAATATGTACTTCCAACATAGAACAATGCATATATATATATATATATAAAATAATGGATATTGTGTGTGTGTATATATATATATATATATATATATAGAGAGAGAGAGAGAGAGAGAGAGAGAGGGAGAGAGAGAGAGAGAGAGAGAGAGAAATGTATACACATATTAAGAAAGGAAAACTGTATTAAAATTGTAATACTCAATATACGCATATACTGATAACAAAATATGAATACAAGTCATGTTTTACTTCTGCAATTACAAGAGGTGCTCAAAGTGGTTACCATCAGCATCCAGACACTTCTGATTATGGTGAACTACTGCTTGAGCAACATTGACCAAAATGTCTACTTGTACACATTTTTTGGCACCCCTGGAATATATGTATATGAATATTACATTCTCCAAAATGTTCACTGATGTGTTGAAGCATCAAAGAAGTTTGGAGACTACGGAACCTTTCATATGGTTATGAAGCTTGCACAGCTATTCACTTCATTTTTTTGGAAGTAGATTAAAAATGAATTTGCTTAGCCTCCTGGAATAGCTAGGAAATGTGGATGTGAAGACAATATGGGTGTACCCAAACTACTGAAACTGAGAGGATAAAGTAAAGATACTAAACAGATAAAAGAGGAGAAGAGGGAAAGAGAGAGGAAGAGAAAGAACTGAGGCCCAGAGAGGTTTATTAAGTTGCTTAACATCACAGACCTCTGTGCAAACAAACTAAGCACTTGAAGTCAGGCTTGTCTTCAAATCCTACATCTTGCTAAGAGAACTTGCTGCTTTTGTTGTTTCACTTACATTATTTTCATGACAAGATAATTTTTTCCCTGTCCTTTCCTTCCTGTCCTTCAAGACTCAGCCCTTCTTCTCCATGAAGCCTTTATTGATGACTCTTGTGCTAACTAATCAGTCTCTTTTCCAAACTCCTGGTGTGAACTTTATTTACTAAGGGTTTACACTCTATCAGATACATAGGCATTTAACATTATCTCCTCACACAACACTGTGACTTCTTGTGATAGGCAGAATAACCTTGTGATAGGCTCCCAAAGATGCTCACACCCTAGTCCCTGGATACTGTGGATATGTTAATCATAAAATGTCTGAGGTGTTGAAGCACGCTGATGTATTATATAGAATGTTGATAATACCCACCTCTTCTTTTCCTCCCCACCTCTGCAACCTGTTCATCTTCTACTTTTACTACTGTTTTATGCCACCAAAATGAGAAGCATAACAGCAATATTTTTAAATTCTAAGAACTCTAAGCAAGCAGTGGAATAGGGGATAGGCTTCGAGGCAGTGAAGAGGAACCTTAACAACATGTATGCAGTGGTGGGCATTTATCCCTTTGTACAATCAGGAGGTAGAATCCTCAGACCTCAAGTGGAAGTCCACATTTAAATGCTCAGTACTCAGCTTCCTGTGATGCACACAGACATCCTTGCTCTTTGAACACAAACATCCCATATTAACTGTTTTGTAGTGAATGCACAATTCCTGGAGAAGTGCTACCTGCTCGTCTTCTAACACCCTGTGCTACACTTCTACAATAGGTTCATGTTCATGGGTAACGTCATTGCCTTTGTGTTTCCAGTGTTCAAGCACAGGTCGGACCATCGGTCATCAGGATAGCACAGCATCCTAAAAGTATCTCTATTTCTTCCTGTTGGCAGTATATCCCAGCAGATTAAATGCTATCTCTTCTTTCATCTTATCTTTGGCAAGCCCATTCTGCAAAAGATCTATCTCAACAGCAGCCAAGCACAAGCAATCAAACTCAGACTTCGTATATTCTTACTCTCATTTTACCCCTTGATACAGCCATGTTGGCCAGACCTACACGGTGATTGAGTGTAAGTCTGCTTGTGTTTTCATTGTTTACTATTGTCTCAATTATCTTCAAGTGCAAGAATCATTAAAGTATCTTTTGCTCATCTCTCCTATTCACCTGTATGCAATCTATATTTCACTGTTGCTCGTACCTGCTCTCAGTCTATGTCCTGATAACATCCCTACAAATGTTCTATTTCAAAATGGCACAGGTAAATTGGGTAAGTTGCTTCATTGCTTCTATCAAATTCTCTCCCCACTGTTAGTGCTCCAGCTCCCTTTTCATGGATAAATTAAATGCAATGGGCACTCACTACGGAGTGCAGGTGCTGAGGATATGCTGGATACCTCAAGGCACCAAATTGATCTCAGTGTAGTTGTCAAAGCCAACAACCTGAAATTGGGCTGCATTTTTATTCATGAAGCAGTAGGGAGAGTACCTCTCTCCCAAATTTAGTATGGCTCTCATTCCACATAAGTATAAAACATTTATGTTTGTGTTTCAATAATTTACAGAGTTTATAATGAAACAACTCTATTAGTTTGTTACGTATACTTCTCGCTTTATCCAACATTTCTTAGCAAAAATATGAGACCATAGTACATTGACTAGGAGATCTAAGAGTGAATCTAATCTAGAAAGTGTTAGATACCTAACACTAAAGATGTTTCTTTTTTTCTTGTCTGGTAAGATTTTATTTACTTATTTTTTTCAATATTTATTAATACCTTAAGATAATGTGCTCAATGCTGTGGGGGAAGAAAGACAAGGAGATTTCTTTTTGTAGAGAAGATCAAATGTATACAAAATTTATAATATAAGGTAGAAAACATTAAGTGACATAAAAGAGGTGCAAATAAAATGTATCAAAAATAGAAAGCAGTGAGGGACTATGTCAGAAGGGTTTTTTAGGAATCTAATGACAAGACGACCAGAGATGTACTTTATTTATTTATTTTAACATTTTTTTTATTAGTTTCAGGTGCACAAAATAATGTAATAGTTAGACATTTATCATATATATCCCTCACACAGTGACAACCCTCCTTCCCCCATCCACTATCCCTCTGACATTGCACACAGTCATTACATTTCCACTGTCTCTGTTCCTAATGCTGTACTCTGCTTCTTGTAATTATATATATATATATATATATATATATATATATATATATATATATATATATATATATATATAATTATAGTTGACATTCATTATTGTTCAGCTTCAGCTTCAGGTCTACAGTGCAGTGATCAGGCATCTACAGAGATGTACTTTAGAAAAATGTGTTCTATAGTATTGTATTGGATGAATTATAGTGATAGAAGAGAAGGGAAGAAAAATGGAGAGGGAAGAGACTAGGACAAAGGGATGAATAGGAAACTATTAATATTAAAGAGGTAATATGAACTAGGATATTAGCAATAGAAATCAAGTAAAGATGTGGATCCAAGAAATGCTGCAAAGGCAAAATTAATAGGCCATGGCTACTGATTGAATATGGGAAATGAGGAATGGGAAAGATTCAAATAAAAGTTTGACTCTTCAGGAAAGGAAATATAATGCCAGTAATAAAAATGTAAACGGAACATTTTCTATTTTTATTTATATTTCTTTGCAACATTTTCTCACAAAGTATTCTTTTTTAAAAGATTTTTCTTAAAATATACCTCACAATATTATATTAATTTCAGGTGTACATTATAGTTATTCAATGGTACCCACCTGGCACTAAACATAGTTATTACCATATTATTGATTATATTCCGTTTGCTAAAAAAGTGATCACAATGATAAGTCCAGCAACTGTCTGACACTGTATCACACTATCACAAAATTATTGAGTATATTTCCTATGTTGTACATTACATCCCCAAGACTTACTTGTTTTATACCTAGAACTTTGAACCTCTGATTCTTCTTTATCTTTCCCCCCTTTTTAAATTTTTCAATTAGAGTTGACATTCAGTATTATTGTATATTAGTTTCAGGTGTACAGCATAGTGGTTAGATATTTATATGTTTATGAAGTGATGCCCCTGATTAGTACCCACCTGGCATTATACATATGAGTTTAGACAATTAAGTTTGTGAACTGGTTGCAATGATGTTGCTAAATTTTTTTTTTATATCAGAAGGATTATTCATTATGAATTTGTACCAACTGGACAGTTAACCAAGTTTACTATTTGGAAGTGCTGAAAAGGCTGCCTGAGAAAGTTAGACGACTTGAACTTTTTGCCAACAATTCATGGCTCTTGTGTCACGACAATGCACCAGCTCACACAGCACTGTCTGTGGGGAATTTTTAGCCAGTCAACAAATAACTGTATTGGAACACCCTCCTTACTCACCTGATCTGGCCCCCAATGACTTGTTTCTTTACCCAATAATAAAGGAAATATTGAAAGGAAGACATTTTGATGACTTTCAGGACATCAAGGGTAATACGACAACAGCTCTGATGGCCATTCCAGAAAAAGAGTTCCAAAATTACTTTGAAGGGTAGACTAGGCACTGACATTAGCGCATAGCTTCCCAAGGGGAGTCCTTGGAAGATGACTGTAGTGATATTCAGCAATGAGGTATGTAGCACTTTTTCTAGGATGAGTTCCCGAACCTAATTAGCAGACCTCATAATTATTACCATATTATTGATTATGTTACCTATGTTGTACATCCTCATGACTATTTTGTGACTACCAATTTGTATTTGTTAACTCCTTCACCTTTTTCACCTTGGCCCCACCCCCCCCCATCTACCACCCCAATAGAACTAGTACTCATTTGATACCATATATAGCTATTACAATATTATTGACTATATTCCATATGCTATACCCTACATCCCTATGACTACTTTATAACAACCAATTTGTACTTCTTAATCCTTTTCCCTTTTTCACTCACCCTCACCCCCCATTCCATCTGGCAACCATCAAAATATTCTCTGTGTCTATGAGTTTGTTTCAGTTTTGTTTGTTTATTTTGTTCTTTAGAGTCCACTTATAGGTGAAATCATATGACATTTATCTTTTGCTGTCTGACTTACTACGCTCAGCACAGTGCCCTCTAGGTTCATCCATGTTGGTGCAAATGGCAAGATTTCATTCTTTCTTACAGCTGACTAATATTCTATTGTATATGTATATATACCACCTCTTCTTTATCGATTCACCCATTCAGGTTGCTTTCATATCTTGGATTATGTAAACAATACTGCAAAGAACATATGGATGAGCACATGCCATCAAAGTAGCATTTTGGGTTTCTTCAGATAAATACTGAGAAGTGGATTACTAGATTCTTCTTTGTCTCTTGTTACAGTCTTTGTTCTAAAATCTATTTTGTCCTGTATAAGTATTACTACCTCAGCTTTTTGTTTGTTTGTTTCAATTTTCATGAAATGTTTTATTTTTTTTTTCCTTCCCTTTCCTTTCAGCCTGTGTGTGTCTTTTGATCTGAATGAAGTGAGTCTCTTGTAGGCATCACATGCATGGATCTTGTTTTCTTATCCATTCAGCCACCCTATGTCTTTTGATTGGAGGATTTAATCAATTTCAATTTAAAGTAATTGCTGATATGTAGTTATTGCCATTTTATTGTTCATATTTTTCACTTTCTTTTTTTTTTTTTTTTTTCATCTTAAAGAAGTCCCTGTAAGATTCCTTATAATGTTGGTTTGATGATGATGAACTCTTATAGCTTTTTCTTCTCTGGGAAGCTCTTTATCTGTCCTTCTATTCTAAATGATAGCTTTGCTGTGTAGAGTAATCTTTGTTGTAGATCCTTGTTTTTCATCACTTTGAATATTTCTTGTCAATCCTTTCTGGCCTGCAAAGTTTCTGTGGAGAAATCAACTGACAATCTTATGGAACCTCCCTTGTAGGTAGCTAAATGTTTTTCTCTTCTTGCTTTTAATATTCTCACTTTGTCTTTAACCTTTGGCATTTTAATTATGATGTGTCTTTATATGGGTCTCTTTGAGTTCATATTGTTTGAGACTTTCTGCACTTTCTGGGCTTGTATATCTGTTTCTTTCACCAGGTTAGGGAAGTTTCCTGCCATTATTTTTTCAAATGCAAATGTTGGTATCCTTGATGTTGTCCCAGAAGCCACTTAAATTCTCCTCATTTTTTTTTTTTTTTTTGGATTCTTTTTCTTTTTGCTGTTCTGATTGGGTGTTTTCTGTTACCTTATCTTCTAAATTACTGATTCGATCCTCTGCTTCACCTAATCTGTTGATTCCCTGTAATGCATTCTTCATTTCTGCCATTGCATTCCTTATTTCTGACTGGCTCTTTTTAATGCTTTCTGTCTTCCTTTTTATGTTTTCTATCTCTTGGTAGAAGTTCTCCCTGAAATCATTGATCATTCTTATAACCAGTGTTTTGAACTCTGTGACTGGTAGATAACTTGTCTCCATTTTGTTTAGTTCTTTTTCTGGAGGTTTGTTCTGTTCTTTTATTTGGGACATGTTTCTTTGTCTCCCCATTTTGGCTGCCACCCTGTGTTTGTTTCTATGTATTAGGTAGGGCTGTTATGTCTCCCAATCTTAGTAGTGTGGCCTTATGTAGTAGGTGTGCTGTGGAATTCAGTGGCATAATCTTCATGATCACCTGAGCCATGCACTCCAAGTGTGTCCCTTGTGTGGGTTGTGTGTGCCCTCCTCTTGTAGTTGAGCCTAGGTTGTTGTTTGCTGTCAATGACAAGCATTGACCTTTGGGTTCATTGGTTGTGAGGACTGACCTTGACTACAGTGGAAGAGTTGTGGTGCAGGGGCTGACCCTACAGAGCAGCATCTGCCTCAGAAGTGTTCTGGTGCATGCCAAATCTGCCATTTGGGTGTATCATCCTTGCAGGCAGCTGGGTGATACTTCAGCTCTTTCAGGAACTGGGCACACCAGCCTCAGGGCTCCCTGGGAGGGAACCCTCTGCAGGTCAAGTTCAGCTGTAGCCTGTACCCCACCCCAGGGCCATCCAGCAGAAGCCACAAAGCAATCTGCAGATGTCTGCCACCCATGTCATGCTTGGAGAGGCCAAACTGCAAACCAAGGTCAGTTCCAGGCTAGTTCTAGGCTAGGGCTGATCAGCCAGAGATACAGACACACTCAAGCCATATGCTGCTTGTCTGGGTTTTGTGAACCTTTCGTAGACCCTGTAAAAACCTGCAGCATGAGCCAAGGCAGGCAGTTTGTACTGGGAGTGGCTGGTTGTGCCCAAAAGTTGGATGGGGTGAGGTCTCAGAATCACTAGGGTGTGGCAAATGAAAGGCATTAGCCAGTTTAATGGAGACTCAGATATGGCAACTGCCTGCATCTGCATCCTGGGAAGGGGGAGGGCTCAAGAAAGAAACAATGGCCTCTCCCAACACCTCGGTCCAGGAGAAACCTGCCCCTCCAGCCCCCATCTTGAAGCCAGACAACTCAATTCCCCACCATATGTTTCTGCCACCTCTCCAGCTGCTGCCCCAGTGCTGGAGCTCAGAGCCAGTGATTCTATCAGTGAGGAATTCCTTGTGTGATACCTTTAAGAGGAGTACCTGGGACTCCAGCTGCCCTCTGTCTCACTTAGCCACAATCTCCACTGGTTTTCACAGCCAGAAATTATGGGGACTTCTCCCCCTGGTACTAAAACCCTGAACTGTGCAAAGGCTGAGACCACTCGCTCCTCCAGCAGGGACCTCCACAGCTGAGATATCCCTCCTGGTTTTCATTGGTTGCATGTGGAAGTGAGATCAGCTCATTCAGCATCTCTGCCTTCCTTCCAGTCTCAAGGTTGTTTCTGCTGTGTGTCCTTAGTTGTAGGGCTTTGGTTCAGCAAGATTTCAGGCAACTCTCAATGATGGTTGTTTTGTAGTTTACTTGTAATTTTGATGTGGTTGTGAGAGGAGGTAAGCACAGCATTTACCTATTGCTCCATCTTGACCGGAGCTCTCAAAAATGTTTATTAATGGAGACAAATTCTGATTCATATGAGAAAAATCTGTTTGTTTAGGTCTCCTTTTTATGGTAAATCTCAGCCTAACTCTATGCCTGGGGGACCCCACATGAAATTCATGAACTGAAAGGTGGTGGTAGAACAGGGAATGTGGACCTAGATGGAATGTGACCATGGCAGAAGTCACAGGGGCCTGAGAAGAAAGACTTATAGAGGGGTGATATGAAGAGAGAAGCAGAATGATCATCAAGAGATCGCCAAGTCCATATCAGTTACCAACACTCAGAAACTGTTGGATGCCAACAGAAGGCTTGTAGCCCTAAGCTGGTGGCCATTTGCAGAGCTCCTGTACATCATCTATGTGATGTTCCATGTTAGCTGTTCTCAGCACTGTTGGACAGGCAGCCCATTATCACTAACTTTCTCCTTTGCAAGAACCTTCTAGCAGAAGTACTGATCAGCTGTGCCAGGTCATTTGTTGAGTTCACCCGAGCTGTCTTGCTGTGGCTACTCCTCACTTAGCTTCCCGGGATATTCCTAAGCCTTGAAAACAGAGGGCAGTGTCCTTGACCAGTAGTAGTTTGGAAGAGAATTCCCACTCCACCCTCAGCATCTGCATTTGGATAGAACAAGATCGCAACAAAATCAAATCCATTGCACAAATATTAATTACACATAGTGACTCTGAAGCACCAAGGAGCGTTATATTTCTGTTTTGATCTTGACAGAATGAAGATGTACTCTCACCATTGTGCATCATGTTCTATTTGAACTGACAATTTGGGTGTTGGGTTAATCTTGTCTGAGTTTGAAGTGGTGCTTCTTTCAATCTTACCCTCATTGAAAATAGAAAACATATGGCTATAAAAGTTAATTGTTGTATCTTTGTGCTTAGCTGATTAAAATGTCAATGTGTGCACTCTGAGAAATCAAACTATATAGCAAATCTAATACAGCATAAGGCAAATTAAGTTTTTATTAAAGTTAAATTTTTTTTTGGCAATAGCTGTTTCTCTCTGCCTTTTAAGACTTAACCTAATGCTTTCCAGTTGTTTATATGTGAAAGCTTTTCTTCTTCTTTTCTTTTTTAATATGAGTGATAAGTGCCTGCTGGACAATGCAAGTGGCACCATTGAGTCCTTCCTTGCCTGAAATGTAGAGTACTTAAATGAAAGTGTTTATTTTCAGTATCCTCAAGAAGGCTCCCTCATTAATTTAGTACTACAAAATCATTTATTTTGCTGTTGGTCTATTTTGCATCACATTTTGCAAAAGGTGCTGAGGATACATAGTGAATAAGGCATAGACTTTGGCATCAAAGGGCGTATTGCCTAATGGGAGCTGGAGAGAGAGAGACGATAATAGGATATGTCTGTGCAGCCCTAAAAAGATGGTTTTGGTGGGTTTGTAGTAGTCACTAAATGAATACCTATTACATAATTAAAGAAATGATTTGAATGTTACTACAAGATTTGGTTGATACCATTTATCACCATCATCCATCTCAACCCTGTGAATATTAGTATGCCCAGGACACCCTCAGACTGTTGATCAGGCCTTTAATGAAATCTTCCCTTGCCTTGTCAGTACCGTCTTCCAAATGGGACATTCTGACCTTATTTGGCACCCTTAGCAAATGTCTCAGTATGAGAGCATTGCTCTAGAGCAAGTACAGAAAACTCTTTTTCGTTTGTCCCTTTTAAACTCACTGACTTCTTATTTAGGATTTATGTAAGTATGTAGATCATGGAAGGTTAGAAAATTCACATCTCCTTTTTTGATATAGTTCTGTCGGTTTTTAAATTTAAAGGAAAAGTTGATAACATTTAGACATATATGTGTCAAAGAAGGCAAAAGAAAGGAGAAATTATGTTATATCTTTTTCTTTTCTAAGTGCTTTTGCATATGTGAGCTACTGTGTTCTCAACAACCACCATGGCATGGTGGACCTGAAGAGCCTAGGAAAAGGGAAAAGACCTAGAAAAGGGAACAGGACCTAGGCCCCAGCTCCTTCCCTATTTAGCTCTGTAAGCAGGTCAATTATATGTAGAATAGAGCAGACATACTTCCACTCACCAGATAACATCTGTTGTGCAACCTTAGCCAAGTTACTTAACCTCTGTGTTGCTTGGTTTTCTCCCCTGTAAAATAGGGATACTATTAGTACCACTCTCACACAGTTTCTGGAAAAATACCCTTTATTTGAAATATTTCAGTGTTTAGAATGATACCTGACACATGTAGTTATTGCTAGGTTAATCGTTATTATTTCATTTCTTATTAATGTATATGGGGAATCTGGAATGTGAGAAAATCTCCGTCATTTTCCATAGCCTTTCACATGTAGGCATGTTGTCTTAGTTGGACTCCAGGAAGCTGGCTTTGAGATAGAGTTTAGCACACAGCATTTTATTAGGAAGTGCCCTTGTGATCAAGACCTGTGGTAGGAAAGGAGAGGAAGCAGGACTGGGCAGAAGGAGTCAAACTACAATGCAGACCTGGTGAGAGCCCTGACAAACCCCACAGGTGGGTCCAGAGCTAAAAGGCCCAAAGTTGCTCCCCATTGGGCTATAATAATTGTGCCATTACAATCCGACCTCAGTCACTGGAAATGGGTGGCCCCAGGAAGGACATGACTGTGCTAAGGAGCATTCTGATCTGAGGCACTTCCCAAAGGAGGTGACAGCCCCTTTGTAAAAGACTGTCTACAGACAGCACTCTGGGTAATGAGGACATACATCCTTCCTTGAAGGAAGTCTCTGAGGGTTCATCTCTATCCATCGAGCACGTGCTAATATTGCCCTACAGGAAAGACAATACATGGTGGAGACTATGGGGTTGACTCTGGTGCCCAATTTAGAAACCTGACTCTGTCCCTCACAGTGAAAGTTACATAATTTTTCTGTCTTTCTCCTTTACCTGAAAAATGGAGATGATAAAATCTATCTTATAGGCTGCTGTAAAACGAAATCAGCATTTATAACCGTACCTAACCCTTAGTCTATTCAATAAATCTTAGTTATCACAACATTCAACAATTTTGCAAACTAAACGAATTGTTTAGTAATCTGTCCAGTTTTCAAACCACTGAAGAATTTCCATCCCAATTTTCATTTTGAAAAGGGGGTTGCCATAGTTCTCTGTATATTTACTTTAGACTTTCCTCCTTATATTTTATACCAAGCCCATTTACTTTTTCTACAGACAGCTGGAAGCACAAGATCTTTTCTTCAGACAAAAATCTGACAGCTACGTTACCTCATACTCTCACTCTGGAGCATGACACGTAAAACGTGACAGCCCCTCACCAAGCTAGTCCTTTGCATGTTTTCTTATTATACTTCCAAAGACATTGTCATTTCTTATCTGCAATATTTCATGTACATATAATTAATATAGGGGTGAGAGGACATGCATATTCAGCATTTCTCTTGAAATCCAGTGTCTTAGTAATTCAGCCATTGATTTTCTAGAATGTGCGTCATTCAAATGTTCACAGAAAGTACTAGACTACATCTCAGTATGTTTCAGTAGAATTCAGATACGGGCATGCCCTAAGAAATCAACAGTTGCAAATAAATCTTTTTAGGAGTTAGGATGAGACGATGAGATCACAGTTTGGACATTGTTTTTAAAAAAAGAAACTCTTTTTATTTTTGTATTATGTCCAGGGAAATTTCCTCTAGGCTTATACCTTAAGATATTTTATAGAAATTAGATCAATTAAGAAACTTGTACTAAAGTAAAATTAGAGAAACCTTGTAAGTAGCTTTGAAGATTATTTATGTTTCTCAATCCAAATATGTGGCAGAAGTGATAAGTATGAAAGTCCATACACTGGATTCCAGGAGTATGGGAGAGGAGAAAGACTCAAGGAAAGAGAGGAGTTGCTGTGTGGCAACCAAAGTCCCTTGGCAAGAAGACTCAAGTGTGGGCAGGTGGAGGGAGTGTGCTTCCTGGCCTATAGGAAGCACTGTTCCAGTTGATGTTCTAAACCCAATACAGGAGAACCCCCTGTGGCAGACATGGAGATGTGAAGCCTCAATTTCCTATCAAGAATGAATTTACAGGAAGTGAGATTAACTGACAACTTCTAGTTGCTAGCATTATCAGGGTAACCTGAGCCTTTGAGTGGAGGTCACACAATTTTTGGGGTGGCCCTTGGCCAACGAATGGGCTGTGATACAAGGACCTAGCAATTGCTGCTGAACACAGAACATTTCTGATAGAGAATACTTGTTGCACAGTTTCCTGTTGGGGTGGCAGAGATTTTACTAGGTTGGCATTATATTGGGCTCTTCCCGCCCAATTGTGCTTTCTCCCTTTCCTGGCACAGGTGTTACATCTCTATGAAACTTTTCACTGGCAATTCTTTCTCAGGGTCTTCTTCCCAGAAAACACAACCAGTAACATCCCTTAATACTTAGATTGTAAGCTCTGTGAGAGCTAGGACTCTTGGCTGCTTTGTTCAGGGCTCTACCTCCGGCACCTTGCACTATGATTGGTTCAAAGTGGGCAATGAATAAGAATGATGAATACTGAATGAATAAACAGCATTCAGACTTACTACAAACCTAGTGGCCACGATTGTCATGATTGAGACGTGCTCTATAGACTGACCATATAAGTTCAAAGTTTGGCTCTGTTGCTTCCTAACTTGCAAATTTATATAAGTTCATTAACTTTTCTTTCTTCTGTAAAAGCAAGATAATAGTTGTATCCACAGATACTATTTTTTGTGTTTTTTGTTGTTGTCGTTGCTGTTTCAGGATTAAATGAGTTGTAAAGCACTTAAAGAATGCTGAATAAGTAGACATTTCTCAATTAATGTTAATGATATTGTACAGTGTGACTGTTTATGGTGGTAGAATGCTCACTACCTGATAAGGTGGTACTTACTAGTTTTAGAAATTTTCTTTTTTCTAATGGTCTTTTCACACACTCCACTAATACACTCTATCATAGGAGCCTGTTTATTCTCTTCAGAGCACCTAATTGTCTCTGAAATTCAGTTTAATTGTTTTGTTTTTCTATCTGAAATGTAAAATCTATAAGGAAAGGGACCTTTCCATCTTGTTCTGTGTTATTACATTCCTAGTTCAAGAAGAATGCTTAGCACATAATAGTTGCTTAATAAGTATTTATTTACTGAATGAATGCATCCAGTAAATTATGTAAAAGGTTTTATTATATTGAGTCAAATTTGACCTCATAGTTTCATCCACTAGTTTTAGTTCAACTCTCTAAAGCAATACAAAATGATTTTAAGGCCTTTTCTTTATGAGAATCCTTTGGACATTTGAAGGCAACTGTCGTCTTTTTATTTTATTTATTTATTTTTTGCTCTAATTTTTATTGTTGTCCCTAAGGTCTTCTGTGGTAGGTTATGGGAGATAATATGAATTTGTCAGAAAAAGTAGAGAAGACATAAGAGAGAAGCTCTAAACTCAAGACCTGCAAGTATCAGAGATGAATGGGAACTTTAGAGCATGCTGTTTTAGTAATAATATCTGGTTCTTTAGAATAGTCTCCTCAACTGTAGAATGATGTATTCCATCAAAAAGAGGGATTGCATGGTGATGGAAGGAGAACTGACTCTGGGTGGTGAACACACAATGTAATTTATAGGTGATGTATTATAGAATCGTATACCTGAAACGTATGTAACTTTACTAACAATTGTCATCCCAATAAACATTAATTAATAATAAAAAAAGGATTGCTTTAAAGAGGAGAAAGGTTTTTGACCCAGGAAACAAGGAGTGAAACCATGGAAGTGCAAGGGGAAGGTCCGCCATAGCATCTGTACACGTGGCCCAGAGGGACAGAGGAGTTCAGTAGGGAGATGTATCAGTCACTTGTCTGTGGATTCTTGACCCCAGATCTATACTTCCATATACAACTCTGGGATGCTGGGGTGGAGGGGGGAATTCCGCAAGCCACATTTCAGAGATTCATGTTTCAGCACTGGACAATGATTGGAAGGTGAGAGTTGGAAAGAAAGGTCTTCCTATTTCTTGCTGCTCTGTCAAGTATCACCCTAACAGTAGCAATTGGTTCCCACATCCAGCCGCTAAATCTATCTCACCAGGTAGACCTGTATTTTTAAAATCATTGTTAGTGAAGTTCTGTCTATCTACCCGGATAGCATTCAGTGGCCTTTCAAAGTTCATATGCCATTAGAAAAGGCTTCCCTACAAGCATACAAGGAAACAAAACAAAATAAAACATAATTAGTATATCCAGAAATTTTATTTATTTATTTATCTATATATCAATTGATTTAATCTAAACAATCTAAGAGTCCAGCTTCTTTATAAAAGTTTGTTTATAAAATCAATATCCATGATTCCATACTGATACAAATAAATGATTGTAGAAATAGATAAATAGGGGAAATAGACAAATCTCTCATGTAGAAGAATTCCAAATAATTTATGTAGATATCTCACTCTCAAGGAGGTGGAGCAAAAGTCCCTGTTCCTTAAATATGGTCTGCGCAGAATATTTTTTCAAAAAGTACAGTGTGGAAAAGGGAAAAAATGAGGAGGAACTTTACAAAGAAAAACATCTGACAAATACTGCCTCAGCCACATGATCAAGGTCAACATCAGTAGTAATTAGTCATAATTATAGTCTGTATCCTTGATGTTGTGTGATGAAAATGGCACATCACTTCTGTGATCTTCCCCAAAACCCATAACTCTGTTCCAATCATGATGAAAATATCAGTAAAACCTCAGTTGAGGGGCATTATACAAAATACCAGTATTCCTCAAAATGGTCAAGGTCATCACGAACAACAAAATTCTGAGAAACTGTCATAGCCCAAAGGAGCCTAAGGAGACATAATGACTAAATAATATATGATATCCTGGATGAGATCCTGGAACAGAAAACAAACAATAGATAAAAGCTAGGAAATCTGAATAAAGTATGGGCTTTAATTAATAATAATGTGATATTGGCCATAACTCGTGAGTTGTGACAAATGTACAATATGAATGTAAGATATTAACAGTAGGGTAACTTGCATGTAGCTGTACTGGAAATCTGTGTACCATCTTTAAACTTTTCCATACATCTAAAATCATTCTACAATAGAAGGTTTAATAAAATTAAGCTGAAGTCTCCCAAAACATTTGTTGACAAGAGCATTCTCCCATCTGTCTTTTGTCCTTACCAGTTCTTACCCATCTCCTTCCCAAGCTCCTTGCTTATGGTAGATGAATGAGTTTCCTTTCCCACTCTCTCTGGCCTTAGCCATATGACTTACTTTGACAAATGGAATTGAGCAGAATGTACATGCATGGCATGGCTCAGTGTTTGTAGCTCCGCTCCTCCGCCATCCCAACAGTGTATCTCAGAGAGTGGTTACTCCTTTTACCTGCATTCCAGAATGAGGAAACAGTTGGCGCTGAACTGAGCTGAGCCAAATCAAGCTGCATACAGTTCATTAGAACTCTACCCATGTCATAGTATTCATGCACTATGAGTAAGAAATAAATGTTCCCTGTTATAAACTGCTTAGATAATGGAACATGAGCTACTAGAACAAAAGTAGATTAATACTCTTATGGATACCTTTCAAATAAGATTCAGGTCTTATAGTGTCTCCTTCAAAACACCTTCTGTAAGTATCTTTATGACTCATGTATACTTTCCAGATTTAGCAAATAAAATTAGAAAACTTAATGCACTTAAAAAATATGTATAGCCTTTCACGACTATGAGCTCTTTAAAGCAGGTTTCAACTTTATTCATACATTCGGCAATATATATCGGGTCTCTATTATTCCCAGCACTTTATTATAATGGTGTATGAATATAAACACAAGCCTTGTACTCTTGAAGATTTTAAACTACTCAAGGGGACAGAAATTAAACAATTACAATAAAAAAGGTAAAACTATAGTTTTAACCAATGCTGTTTAAAGTTAGCAGGGCATGGTCCTCTGAGGATCTGTACATGGGAGAGTTGATCAAGTCTTAACTCCAAGACAAGGAAAGGTTTTTCTGAAAGAGGGAAGAGGCAGAACCCTGGGATAAATAGTCCAGCCTGTGAACACCCATGGGGAGAAGTAAATGTGGCTGGAGAAGAGTGAAGCTGTTGTGAGATGAGATGGGACACGTAGGTGGGAGACAGATAATGGTGTCTCTACCCCTAATGCTAAACTCAGTGTCACACACTTAGTAAGTGATCGATGAATAATGATGACCATATGTGGCTTGGCTCAGGTTAGCTAAACGTTTTAACGTACATACTAGATGCCTATGCCTAGGTGATGGAAGCATAAACATGAATAAGGCATGGCCCGTGTCTTCGAGGCGCTCATATAGTAGAGGTTATAATAATCAATTAACCACCAGCCATAGTTGAATTCTATGTGACAAAAAAAGCCAACTCCAACTGACTTATGAAAACAAGGGAAGTTACTTTATTGACTTATGGAATCCAAACAAATGTTAAACAACAAAGCTGCAAGAAGGACAGAAATATAGCTGTTCTTTGGAAAGACCTGGAGCAATAGACTCAAATACTGCCAGAATTCTCTCTGTCCCTTGTGTATGTTCTTTACTTTTCACTAGCTTTCTCTACATAAGGATACATTGCTTTCTTCAGTTCGTGAATTTTACATTTCCTGACTTAGGCATCAGACAGTCTGTACTGAAACTCTTTCTGCTCGAGGTCAGCCCAGTGATCCATTGGACTAATCACAGCATGTGAGTCACAGAGTCATAAAATCAAGGCCAATAAAACCATATGAAACGAAGGAATCCTGACACACACAGCAACACAGATGAATCTAAAAAAGATTATGGTAAATGAAAGAGCCAGACACACACACACACACACACACACACACACACACCAATTATATATTATATCATTTCCTTTATATCAAATTCTGAAAAAGACAAAACTATAGTGAGAAAAAAAAGATAAATGGTTGCCAGATATGGGAGGGGATTGAATGCAAAGGAATATGAGGGAACTTTTTAGGGTGATGGAAATATTTAATGTTATGATTTTGATGGTAGTTACATCATTTTATAGATTTGTCAAAACTTCTTGAATTAGACTTTTAAAACTGGTAAATTTTATTACATGTAAGTTATATCCTAATAATGTTGACTTTTTAAAAAGCAATAAAAACTTGTGGATGGATGACAAGTTCCAAGAGAGAGAAGGTGCTGGACAGAAAATACCAAAAATATCCACCACAAATACCATTTATCTATGATAAAACAAAGCTATGTGGCAGGGTGTGGGATGCTAAGAGAGGGAATTGCTTTACGTATAAGTGAGGCGGTGTCAAATGTTTGCTTTATCTTTGAGAACAAGGTTAGAAAGAAGCTGTTCCCATGAAGATTTCTAGATATTTGGTGAAAGTAAGCAAAACAGACATTTCAAAGAATATAACTAGTTAAGAAAATGATGTATACATGGATATGTTTGAGGAATAGAAATGGGTTGAGAGAGCTGGAGGGGAAGAAGATAGAATGAACTGAATGAGAGAATTTCTATCCTATGAAGAGGACGAAAGACCGAATATTCTCAGGCAGAAAGGAATGTAGAATTCTGTTCCTTTTTATAAAGAAAACCAGAAAATGAGAAGACAGACTTATAGTGTAGAAGGCTCCCAAGCAGCAAAGTTGTTTTTTACATGAAAGTTGTTTTTTTCTACCTTAACCATACCCCCAACTTTATAACTGTCAGCATAAAAATGGTTACTGTTGGGTTTATCTCATTTGCTTAAGTTTGAGCTTACTTAGAAATCAGCCAGAGAGTAGCAGAGATTTTCTTCTTAGAATTAAAAATATTCCACCAGTTAACTAAAACTTCTTATTTATGGCTAACACTTCTTTTCTCATCACGCTTGGGGAATGCCCTTTCTCCTTTGGGAATGTGCAGTAAGACACTTGATATAATTAAGAGTCTTGTAGGGGCATTGTACAGACAGGAACTAAGTTCTATAGCCAGAATGAAATTGCTGAATTATGCTGCTCTTGTACTGTCTGTGATAGTGAATTCATCTTGACAGTTCTGTCTTTTAATTCTTTGAAACTGCTGTGCTTTAGGAAAACTGTATGGTGTGACATAATGAGCTCTAGGAATCAAAAACCTGGCTTCTCATGACTGCACTAATGCTCATTTTTTCACTCAGTAGATGTTTATGGAGCACTTACTGTGTGCCAGGCACTGCTAGGTAAACAGTTCAGTGGTAGAAAACACCTACCCTCATAGAGCTTATGGTCTAGCAGGCTATTAAACAGGTAGACAAGTAATGAGACACATGTAGTGTGAGTTATGTTTGTATAAGTAAAGGGAACTGCAGGAGCTGATGCCAGTCGCAGCTAACAGTGAGAGGTCTTAGAAAACAGGCATAGAGACTTCTTGTTGACATTAAAATTAAGAAATGAAGAGTTGCACATCGAGGGGAAAGAAGTAGAAAGGCTGGAGCTAAGGAAAATCATGTAGTCTCAAGAAACCAAAAGACATTTATTGTTTGAGGGATGTACCTAATAAAGTAGGTAACTTGGAGAGACCATCTGGAGTTAAGAGGAGGAAGAACCTTATGACTCAAAGGAGATTAAATTTTATGCTAAGGGTATCTGGTTGTTTGTTGCTAGTTTTCTTAATTTCTCTGGGCCTAAATTTTCTCATTTGTACATTGGACGTTGCATTGACCATATGTTTTTTGCTTGCTTATTCTTTCTTTCCTTGGAAAAGAAAACCTTTCCTATGCAGCTGTTAATTATCACCATTGCCTCCCCCAAATACAGGTACAACCACATGACAGTCTAAGTGCCTCATCTTTTTGGCCATAGTGACTGGTTCAGAGATGAGAACCTGACCTAAGCAAGGCCACTCAGAGACGTACTATGAAATTTGATATGTGCATGTCAGAGAAAAGGGGTTTGTTTCTACCTTTTGGAGAGAATCTATAATACAGGCTAAGGGCTGCTGCAGTGACCATATATCTTACCCAGTGGATAGTGAACATGAAGCCAAAACACAAAATAACAGAATGTAAAGGGAAGGAAAGAGAGTTAGACCACTGTAAGTCCCTGGATTCAGCCATGCCTGAAGCAACCACCACCCTTGGACTCCTAGTTATGAACCAACTGTCTTTCCATTTTTCCTTAAAGTAGTATGAGTTGAATTTCTTGAAATTAAAAATTCTTGATTAACATAGAGGTGATTCTGTCTGCCCACCGAGCTATTGTGAGGATCAACTTTTAAAATACATATATAAGAATAAATTGTAAACTCGAAAGAGTACATGAGTCATTATTAAACTTCAACACAAGTTCATTTGGCCATAGAGGAAAAAATTATAAAATAATTATTTTCACCAAATTGTGGTAAGTTATGCTCTTTATGAAATAAACAATGGGCAAATATTTTTTCATATGCTATGATTTGGAATCATAACTGATTTTAATTGCCTCTGTGTTGGGCTTAGTTTTAAACACTATTTTTTTTTTTATTAGTGTACTAAACCAGTAGCTATTATGTTTACTCAAGTGCTTATGGCCAAATATACTTAATTACTTAGGACAGGAATGTTGTTTCTACCTGAACAATGTTATTTTTCATGGAGAGATTGGTGCACTAATTTTCTTTAACACAATTGTCATAATAAAGCTGGAAACATGTTTTCACAGCCTCGCTTCCTCAGAGATACTTCTACTGGTTAGATTGCAAACTGAATCTGTGTGTTGCTTGCTTATTTCTTGATAGAAAATTAAGGGTGTCCTGGTATTGCAGTGTATTTGCTACATCCATTTGCTGTCTTACCTCCTCTATTAAAGAATTCAAGTTCTTCTTGCCAGTGCAACACACTCATACACACACATACACACTCACACACAGTCTATTGTGCTTTTCAAATGGTATATCATTGCTTCTGTCATACTCTGGAATGCACACTATGCCTTTCTTAGATTCAGAGGCAAATGTGTCAGCATTTCCAGTAACTCGATGACAACGTTAGGACACAGACTGATAAACTATGGCTGAATCATTTATAACGCCAGATGTTCTTGGCAATATTTCTTATATAAAAATATATCTGATATATTCGAGAAATGGAAATTACCCTCAAATGTTCCAGTACCTGATTTATTTTTCCCAGGTATTTCTTCAGTAAGCCACCTGTCTAGAATGAGTAAAGTAATAACAGCATTGATTTTTCACCCAAAAGTTTGGAATTTCACCTTCAAACACAGAAGTACAGTTAAGTCCTCACTTAATGTTGATATGTTGATAGTTTCTGCAACTTTAAGCAAAATGACATATAATGAGGCCAATTTTACCTCAGGGTAATTGATACAAATAAGAGTTTAGTTCTTACGGCAGCTCATCGAACTTATAATGAAACAACGTTGAATGAGACAACATTATTCAAGGACTTGCTGTATATTTTTTTCCCTCATTCTCCGTTGGTTGAAATCCACCAATGTAATAAGGCTGAAAGTCTCTTCTAAGTGCTTATTACATACATTCTGCGAAGTTAAAATAGAAATGACATTGCAAAACAAACTGTACTATGATTTGCATAACAAACCACTAAATCATGCCATGGAACATAAACTACCTGAGCCCAAATTGCTTTAACAGCACCTTATTCAGACCCATACCTTCCAAGAGAAGACCACAGATGAATTGGTTCCCCTTGAGTCTGAACTCGTGTTTCAAAGAGAAGACCACCGACTGTTCTATTAATTTATTCAGTTTGTACATTCTCACCAACCCCTGCCTAGACCATGATTACTAACCTCTGTTCTAAAACCACTGTCTACTTACTTCCCCCAAACCCCCAAATCCTGTAAGTAACTGTTCTTAACTTTTTCCTTTTGATAACTATGATTACCCTTGTTAATGTTGTGCTGTCGCTTGCTCATCAAGCTTAATCAACTCGACTTTGTGGGATCAACAGGTTTCCCTGGTTGGGGGCTTGGGTCATTCATTCACAGTGGCATTGTTTTCCTCATCATCCGTCATGGTGTCCACACTGTTCTTTTTGCTCCTAGAATTTCAATCCTTATAGCTAGAGGTATAACATTCGGTCCCCTCCTATTAGTTATTGGGGAGGTATCTGAGAAGAGATGGAGACCAGGAAACATTCTTGTTCAAACTCCATATTCTTTGAAAACCAGGGGGAAGCCAACTGTTTTTTTGAGTAATGGCACTGATTGTGCAGAAACTATAAAACAGAGCTATAAATGACAGTGATGTACTTGTGTGTTCTCAACAAGCTAGCAGTAGCCTCTGGTTTTCTTTTTCTTACAGGATGCTCCCAAGGTTGGAAGCAAGTAAAAATGTGCAGAGGCTACATAAAGGGGCCCTGAACAGCTATGCAAACAGCTGGCAACTTGCTTTGGCCAGCAAACAAAACACTCTTGCTGTGAATAATTATCCTTTCAATATAAATAATGTCTTCTCCATCATGACCTGTGTGGTTGGACTACATGGTTGTTAGGTCCTTTCCAAACTTACCTGAGGTCTACCTGAGGTCATAAAAATTGCAAAGTAGGTAAACTTGGACTTTAATGATTATCCAGCCCATTTTTCCCCCACTCTCCTCACATTGGTTCTGTTTTGCTACTCTTTGTTGCTATTCACTGATGTTTTTATTGCATTCATGGTGTCCTCATTTGCCCAGGATTTTTATTTTAGGCCTGTATCCAAGAGTAAAACGTCATTCTCATTTATGTGTTTTTATTTTCTGTGCTGGAACTAAAACAATTAGAATTAACTTTTTAATAACTGAAGGTTATAACTCCAAGGGATATTTGATTTTATCAGAATATTCCTGAAAGAAACAATCACTGAACCAAGGACTGGATATTGGTATTCATGTATTAGCTATAGAGCAGTTGCCTACTTTTTAATATGCCTCAGGTCAGTCCTGTGCAACAGTATTTTCTAATTTACATTATGAGCCCATCAAGGATGCAAACATCCTGTCTTTCAATCCACTGCCCAGCAGGCATTTGTTAGACATCATATTAAAACACTGCACGTGAAAATTATACTGGCTTATGTTGAGCATAATTATGTGCCAAACAATGTATTTTACTTGTTTATTTTATTAAATTCAAGTAACCTAGAGAGAATGGATTTATAACCCCCATTTTCCATCTTGTTCTGTCTTGTTATGTTTTAAGAGGTTAAGTAACTTACTCAGTATCATATATTTGGTAAGTTTTAGACTTTGTTCCTAAGAAGCTTTCAATCTGGCTGAATAAACAACAGTATTCATAGAATATTTACATAACAATATAGGAGAAAAGACATGTCACAAGACAGCAGCTAATTAATTGCTTCAACCCAATTTGTGGAAACTAAATTTCCTGAATTCAAAGAAAGGAAAGATTCTGATGAAATAGACTCTACTTAGAAAGCTTCCTAAGGGAGATGGATAATTACACTGGATTTCAAAATGGGTACAATGGCAGAATGTTTTGTGAGGAGAAGAGTTGTGCCAAGAAGAGGAACAATAGATTCTTGAAAAGAGAAATTACTAGGAGCAATGATTTGGATTACCAAATTACTAAGGAAATTTTCAATAGCTAATGAGGTCACAAATGGGGTATGGAGGATGAAGGGGGCAGGAATAAAGAATGGATAACTCTTAGTGTTGAAGAAGGTAAAAGGTATAATTGGTAGCCGTACTGTCCCTTCTCTCCAGGATCCACTGGTGCTATAAAACGATTGGCAACTCAGGTTTATTCTAGTGGAATTCATTTGTACCTGCACTAAGAGTTATAAGAGCCACATTTCAAAATAGAGAGAACTTGGGAGAACAGCCTGGCAACATCCAAACATTACACAGAATAATTTATTTGTCTGTCAGCTTGTTTTTGATATTTGCCTTTTTCAGTCTTTTGAGAGGGAACAAGATGGAAATATGTATAGCAGAAAGTAAAACAAATAAAAACAAATAAATATAGCGCTATAATATGGATGTGGTAAATGAGAAGATAACTGATATTTTTAAGTGCTTACTAGGGATCATGGACTGTGGTAAGATTTTTTTTGGGGGGATATACATTGTTTTACTTAAACCTCACACCTGTAAGAAGTAGGTGCTATTTACCCATTTTTGCAGAGGGTAAAGGTGAAGTTTAGGAAAGCTTAATACCTGGTCCAAAGTCATACAGTTACTAAGGAATAAAGTGTTTACTTAAGCCATATCTTATTGATTTTGTTGATGTAACTACATCCAAACCTGTAGAGATTTTTTTATAAAAATTTATTTGAGCCCAAGAGAGGATATGCCTGGAAGCAAGATTTCAACAGACTGAGAAAACTGCTTCCAAGAATGACAGTTTGCAGCTTACTTTATGCATTTGAAGTAAGGAAGATGACTTGAAAGTGGAAGAAAGCAAGGTGGGGATCATCGGATTACAGGATTGTTAATAAGATTTTGGGTTCTCTTGAGGGTGGTCACTCTCCACTCTCTGAGGGGTATGAAAAAGATTACTCTGGCATTTCAAAGGTATGTTAATGTAGATGCAGAAAAACAATGGACAGGGCTTGCTTAAAGCAAAGAAAAACCTTTTACCAAAAAGTTATATATTTGGGATGTGACTACCAACCAATAACCTTCTCAGTTAGGAATTTATGATCAGACCACCCTGTGAGGTTACTTTCTCTAGAATCCCTTTTCTCATCTACAATTTCTAAGTCCATGCTTTCTCTTTAAAAGAATTTCGTAAATAATCAAATAAAAACTCAAAATTTTAGTGAGCAAGCATGCTTAGGAAATTTAATAAGCCAAATAGTCAGATAGTAATTCAATTAGTGTTCCAGTGTATTGCTATGTTACATATCACCCAATACTTAGTGGCTTAAAACAACAACTTTAATTGCTTTTCATTATTCTGTGTTTACTGGGCTCAGCTGGATGCTTCTCCTACACTGGACCAGGTGGGAGCTAGTTCTGCAGTCATCTGGAGGCTCTGCTGAGCTAGAATTTCTAAGATAGTTCATTCAAATGGATGCAGTTGGTGCTGGCTGCTGTCCTGGATCTCAGCTGGAGTTAGAGCTGTTCACCAAAGTACCACACACCCTCTCCACAGGGCTTGGGCTTCTCGCAGCATGGCCACTGGACTCCAAGAGGGAGTGTCCACAGTCTTCCAATTTACATAGGGTTTTCACTGTCCAGCTATTTTGCTCAATCATTAGAACAGCCCATACTAAAGGATAGAGGAAGAAACTCTTTCAAAGGAGGATTGGCAATGGGTTTGGGTCATTTTTAATCAACTACAACTTACTTGCCTGTGGGGAAAATGGAGGTGGAGGATGAGAGGGGTGTGAAGCGGTGAATATCAAAAACAGAGCTCTCCACAGAGATCTTAGAATGTTGAAAGTATATATTAATGCTTGGATTCCAAGAGTGAGACTCCAGATGGAAATAGGAATAGGACATTCCCTAATGATTGGAAACAAGGCAAATGGACATTTATAGACAGTTTCTCATTGTTTTCAACATAGGCCGTAGACGCACAATTAGCTTAACATATTGTCTGCCAATTAAACTTAACCATGTATTGGTTGATTAGATATCAGTAGAGGTTTGAGAGATAATGATATTCCTAATATTACTGATGTCGGACACCTCTGCAACAATATGTTTTTAATTACATGTGTATACATTGTGACATTGATACTATAAGTTGTATTCCATGCGAGCAGACACACTGCCCCTTTTCACAGCGCTAGGTTTATTCTTCATGCTCAGTAAATGTTGACTTGCCCACAGATTCAACTCGTTCAGACTGTTGTAAAAATAAATGCTGCTTAGGAGAGCTTTCCCTCTCATCCTCAGATGACCTCCTAAGCAAAGGAAACAGCCTGAAATCAGCCAACCGTTTGATTTTACAGAGATCACTGTCCAGTCATTTCAAGCAACGACCTTTTTAGTTGGTATTAGTGCAGAAACCTGCAGCCTGTTCCCAGGTGAAAAGTTCCACTCCACATTGACCTATCTCAGGGACAGACAAGCACTTGCTGAAGAAGCAAATTCTCATTATTAATTAGTAATTCATTACTGCATGTTGCAAAGGAACCTTGTGATCTTTTGAGGCTTAAAATTGGCACAATCATTAATGTTTCCATCATTTCAGAATAGGAAACTATTTTAGTCTATCGTGCATGATTTCTGGACTGCATTTCTAGATGCTTCTGTTTTTACACCATTTTCTGAAAGCCAAATTATGATCATTTTAGCCTACAATGATTACTCTTCCCTAATATTGACACTTAAGTAGCATTTATTACATAATGAACATTTCTTAATTTTTTTTGCTATGAACCTAAATTTGTTTGCATTAGAAAAGTCAAGCAACAAAAGTTTAAACTCAATATTTTGAAGTTTTTAACAAGATTTTTAAAATGAGATTTTTTTTGCTAAATGTGATATATGTTTGGGAGAGTAAAAAAAGGGGAAACGAGTATTTAATCACCACTGAAAAGATAACTTATTTTAATTATAACCATATGAAATCATATTATAGGAATAGGAAGCATGAGCTTGGATACAGGAAATAATACGGAAAGCATTTGTTATGTTTTTTTCGTAGCCAGAGGGCAAGTATTGCAATGAGAAAAATAAAGCTGCTGATGTATTTTAATATAAAAAATGGTCAAAAAGCATATTGAAAATGTAGTCATCTATTCTTTAGTGTCTTCAAAGTCAAAAGAGTGCACATCAAAAAAAGGAAAGGTGTTTATATTGATATACATATAGAGAGATATTTTGATGCAAATTAATATAAACATATTATAATATTTGATAAGCAAAGCTGGACACAAAAATAGTTTTACCTATTCAACTAAATCATTAATTGATTTCTGTCTCCAAAATTCCAGTGAAGTTGCTCTTAAAGCACTAATCCAAAGGCTCTATTGGTTCTTGCTCTATTTGAAACATTTTCTTTTCTACCCCCTCTTAAAATGCTCTCCTTTCTTGACTTAGAGGACACCATTGTGACCTGGTTATTTTCTACTCTGTGATCTCCTTTACTTGGATCCTTTAAAATCTCCTTTACTAGGTTCTTTCTCTTCTCACCTATGTTCCAGGTGTCTGTCTTCACATTACTCATTCTCATTTCATTTCATAGTAGAGTATGAGAGAGAAAGAGAGAGAGAGAGAGAAGTACATAGATAGAATTATATTATCTGTCATCTATCTTTCTGTTTATCTTTAGGCATGTATTTTTAGGCAGATAATTTTGTTTTAGACATTTCAACTGATGAATTGGTTGCATTACATGCTGCTACTTAGAACTGATGTAAACAAGACTGTACCAAAAATCATTATCTATATGTGGTTACCTCAGTTAGCTTAAGACTGTCCATTGTTCACTGGCTTTCAAACTATTGGACCTCATGTCAATTAAATTATCAAAACTCAGCAGTGTATTCATTATCTGTGCTATTTACTTATTTATAGTTTATTTACCACAGGTTTCAGACCTCTGTTACTACATTGCAATAGTATTTGTTCATGTGGCCAATTTAAAAGGTTAGTCACCTAGGGTGTGAAACTGACAATAATAAAAAATATACACCCATCAATTATATCTATGAACATAGAGAATGTGTCAAGGACAGCAAATTAAAGTCCAAAGTTATAAAAACACAAGTGAATAACCTTGGAATGAAGCAAAAAAATCATACTTAATTTTGACTTAGGGCTTAGATAATTTTAGAGGAAAAAATGACAAGACCTTGTGATAAGTAATAATAGGAACAGGTATAAAGTACTGCCTGACGGAATGAGAGAGAAAGGCTTCACAAAAAGTATCACATTTTTGTTCTAAGAAGTATGAGTAGGAATTCACTACCCAAGAGGAGAGACACTGTTTGGCTTACGTTACTTCTACCAAAAAAATACCAGAAGGAAAGGAAGAATACGAAAGTCAGGTTAGTTTTCAAAGGCATTGCTGACTTTGAACTGTAGCTCAATTTCAGATACATATTTGGTGAGTGTTGATACAAATAGTTGTTCATTCATTTTTTCTTTATTGATTCCTTCATTAGTCCTTTATCCTATTTTTTCAAAAGAGTATTTATTAAAACACTGCTGTGTGCAAAGCACAGCAGTAGATTCTGGGTAACAAAGCTGCAGCCCTCAGAATGTTCACTCATGTGAGGAGACAGACAACAGAGAAACCAAGGCAATTCCTAGGGTAATGCTAACAAGAGATGGGGACAGCATGAGGAAGCCATCAGCATTGCTCAGGGGAAGGTCTTAACTATGGAGGAGATGACTTACTATTGCAAATTCATTACAATATTATTTTTTATTAGAAAGTATTAGATGTTCCTTGTAGGATAAACTCCTTTCAGGTAGTAAAAAGGCTGCCAGAAAATGATGGCAAGCAAAATTTTGTTTGCTGCAACATGAATAGAAGCAATAAAGCTTTTCAAATATATTGCATAGTACCTCAAGGTGGAAAAGGAATTAGTTTAGCTAATCAATTTTATTTTTAAAAGGTTATAAGGTTACTGCACTTACCCAATTCAAAAAGGAAATTACTGCTGACCTCAAAAGTCTCTTCTAAGACTGACAATCTGTTAGTTAATAACCATTGGGAATGTTAAAAATAAACAATATTAAGTTTCACCTGAGTTTATTCAGTGCTGAGGATAACTTTTCTCAGACATCAGAATGTGTTATATTAGAAATACATCTGATTTCCCGAAGATATTTTATCAAACTTTAAAAAGCACTTCACTTTCAAGTACATATTTTCTGATCATGTTTAAGCCAACTGACTTGTACTTTAAAAAGAAATCATATCGCTATCTAGTTTTTAAGCCAAAAAAAAGTAGTGTTATTTTATGTAGGTATTTTTAAACTTAGTAGTGTTCGTTTGAGTAGTTTTAAATGTAAAAATATAGATTATTTTAATGTTATACTCAGTAATAACTTGGGAGCTGCTTGTGTATGGCTCAGTTATTTATAGCAGTCTGGGACCAGATCTAGAAGAAAATATTTTTCGATAGGAGGCACAGGCACTGAGTATAGAAACTGAGTGACAGGTGCTAAGAGGAAAGGCAGTCTAGAAGACAGAATGTAGTATTCAGAGAAGTGCACTGACAATGGGAGTGGAGAGAGCATGAGACAAAACCTTTTAGGTCCAGGAGAACCATCTTAGGAACACCTGTCAGCAGGTAGCTTGCTGGATTCCAGACACGCCTGCGTTTCAAGGTTGAACTTTAACTTCCAGCAGGGACCCTGAGGGAGGAAGACAGGTCACAGTCTTAGAGAAGCTGGGGGTCTGAGAAATGCAACAAGAGTTTTTGGGCACAAGGAATAATTTAAGTGTCTAGTTATTAGGTATGACATATTGGGAGGACCCAGAGTTTAAAGAAAACACAAGTGGAGTAGGTGGTTAGTCTCTCTTTGAACCATGAACTTTTCATCCCTTCTGTTGCCCCTTCCTTATCAACTCCTGCTCTCCTACAAAATGGGTTAGAGGAAGAGCTCCATTAGAGGTACAAATCAATGGTTATTAGGATCAATTCAGATTTCAGTATTTTAAAACCAATACCTCTAGGTTTTAAAAAATTATTTTAGTATTGTCTAAGAAAAGTGCAATTCAATTATTCATTAGTAAGCATTTACAGAGCTTACACTGTATACCACCAGTTATGTATTAAGTGCAGAAAATAAGATGAATAAGTTATGACATCTGCCCTGGAAGATCTCATGTCTACAGGGCAAGTAGACATGAAAAATTATAATGCAGTAAGATAAATTCTATTATCACAAGACAGTTGAAGAACATTCATTTTCCTACAGTATAGCATCTTGTTCAGAAACCTAGTATCTCCTCTATCAATTTCTAACTGAGTGAAGGACTAACATTCAACCTTTTTAAGTCAGTGTACCACATAACCCTTATCCACAGTTTCTATAAAAATTCTCCTCTCCACTTTGTATTTAAATTCTTGTGATCTAATCAAACTTAATTGACTGCCAACCCGTAGATAGGATTCATTTTTTTCTATACCTCCATCTGTGTGGAAATTCCACCTCAATTTTTCTATTTTTTTCCTCTCTATCAAATCCATTTAAGCCCAATCAAAAATATTGCCTTCTCCATGAAGACATTTCTGAATTCTCCAGATAGAGACAATTTGTCCTTTATTTAGACTAGCATAATACATTCCATGTTTTACATTTACTGCTTACAAATATTGAGCACTGACTAGAATTGTACTTGAATTATTTTTATTCAACACTTATCATTGGACCATATATTGGGATTCAGAGCAGGTACCATATTTTGGTGTCTTGCCTCACAGTACCTAACCCACAGCCCAATGTAAAGTTGCACTCAAAAATACCATAAATTCCTGAATATAATGTAATCCCTCAAGTTGAGTAAACCTCCATTTTCCCAATGAGAACTTTACAAATAAAAGGATTTTGCCCAAGAAGAATATAAATGTATGTATCAGTTAAATGTGTATAAGGCAGTCTAATAATTAGTTGTTTTGCTTAATGTATTATTAGTTACACTTACATATTTAAACCGCATATTTTTCAAACAGTATAATAATAAATATCATATTTCCTCTTCCATGTTACATGAAAAAATTACTTAAACTCTTACATGAAACCCAATCATGGTGATCTTCATCTTTTACATTTACAGTCATCATCATAATTTTCCAAGATTTATCAACTTCATTGAAATCTAAGAATTATTTGAATAGGTGATTCTTACTGTCTCTAGGAATTGTGTTTCAAATATCAAAATCCATTTGTATATCTTCCAAACATTCATTTTTTTCATTTGATTTGTGAGTGTATACTCATAATCTTCACAACATAAGCATCTATTGTATTTTTCAAATTAATAGACTGTATTTTTGAGTAGTTTTAGGCATACAGAAAAATTGAGTGGAAAGTAGAGAATTCTCGTATTCCCCTCACTCTCTCCAGATTCCCCTATTCTTAACATTTGGCATTAGGGTGGTACATTTGTTACAGTTGATAAGCTAATATTGATATATTATTATTAACTAACGTCCATAGTTTACAGTTGCATTTACTCTTGTGTTGTACATTCTATGGGTTTTTGACAAATGTAGAATGATATGTATCTGAAGTTACGTAATCATTATAATTGAATTGTCACTGTAATTGAATTATTATCACTGCCCTAAAAATCCTCTGTTATCCATCTATTCATCCCTCTCTTCTTCCCCTCCTGCCCCTGAATTTCTAGGAACCCACTAATCTCCTTTCCTGTCTCCATCATTTTGTTTTTTCCAGAATGTCGTGTAGTTGAAATTGTAGAGTGTGGAGCCTTTTCAGATTGGCTTGTTTCACTTAGCAATATGCATTTAAGTTTCTTCTATGTTTTTGTTTGTTTTTTTTTGTTTTTTTTTGTAGCTTATCAGCTCATTTCTTTTTAGTGCTGAATAATATTTAATTGTATGGGTGTACAACAGTTTGTACATTTGTCTATTAAAGGACATCTCCTTTGCCTCCAAGTTTTAGCAAATGTGACTGAAACTACTATAAATATTTGTGTGCAGGTTTTTGTATGAGTATAACTTTTCACTGTATTGTTTCTAATGGAAGATTTGAAATACTTATTTATATTAATATGTAATATATACAGTTTTGAGATCATACTCCAAGGAATAATTACTGATTTTGATTTAATGTGTTTACATCTCTTTTTTTACTTTTCTCTGTTGACCTCATGAACTATGTGGATCCAACGCTGATTGACCTTGTTTAGAGCTGTGAAGTTTTCACCCTACAGTCAAAGAGCTTTGGGCTTGTTAGCTGATTCTACCATTTACAAGCTGTATGATCTCATGTACGATAAACTTCCTGTATGTTAGTTTGCCTATATGTAAAGTGCCAATAGCAGTACAGTACATTTCAGGGTTGTTGACAGTATTAATGGTAGTAAATGGTAGCTATAGATATTAGCAATAATTTAAGTAATAATTGGAACACGAGGCACATGTAAAAATTTGTAGCATAATCTTTAAAAAAAAGCAGGCTTGAGAACGAGTATCCAACTATGAAAATCAATGTGGGCCATAAAAATTCATCTCCTAGAGCCCCAAGGAAACGCACGGTTTTGTGTAAATCAGATATCCAAACTTCACCAAGCAAACTCCCACAAAATAAACAGATGTGCAGTGATACATAATTTCAAACTTAATTTCCATCAGAAACGTGTAATTTACAGATTAAAAAAATCATACACATTCCTCAGAGTTTTATAATCCTTGGGAAAGTACATTTTTCTGGACTTGTTTTTAAGTATTTTATTAATATATTAATTTAATGTACACATATGTATTAATTCTTTTATTTCCAAGCCGATTATAAGCCAATTGCAGAAGTTAAGGCATACATTGATATCTCGAGAGGCAAGTCTGTGTTACAGAATGGAAGATGTTTGGGCTCTGTCGTTATAACAAGCCAAAGCTGAATCCAGTTCAGTGATTTACGATGTGGCAATTGATTTAATCTTCCTGAGTCTCAATTTCCTAGGTAAAGTTGAGATAGGAATCTTATCTCTATGGGTTATTTTATGAGGGGCAAGTAATATTTGTAAAGTTCTTGATTCATAATAAATGAGCTTCAAATAGGAACTCTTGCTTGGATCCCTTTATCTAGTTCTTTAAGCCCTTTTCAGCATTTGATTTTTCAGCAAGGTATGTAAGTGGCTTAAGAAAATTGGCTCATACAATATGTTTTTTAAAAAATAACTTTTAAAATAATTTTTTCTGTATATCCTGTGACTTAATCTTCTAAATCTAAGTAAATCTCATATGGTAACATTGAGAATGAGACAAATAAGATTACCAAAAGTATGGAATTGTTTTTATATTATTTAAATGTAATTTTTTTTTTTTTCTCTTTAGTCAAACTTTTTCCCCTGGACAACAAAGCTGACTACAAGTAGTTGCTAAGCTTTACTTCTTACAATTTGACCTCTAGAAAGTATTACTGACTGCTGCTATGTCTGGTTCTAAGTCCAAATATTTCAGAGGAGGGAATCTTGTTCAGCCTGGATTGTTTGCCCAAAACTGGAGCAACATTTGTTGCCAGATGGTTGTGTAGGAACATGGAAAATTCATAGATTATTGAATTATAAGACATATTAAATGTTTCCTTTCTAATGACTTTATTTTATAGATTAACTATGACAATAAATGTTCAACATGCCCAAGTGCTGATACATGAATTGGAATAAGGATCCAGGGGTTTTCCCATACTTAAAGGTATTAAAGGGACAATGAAAACATGAAGAAGAAGGAAAGGGAAAAGAAGGTGAAGGAGAGCAGAAGGAAGAGGAGGGAAAGAAGGAAAGAAGGTTGAGAGGGAGAAAGAAAGGGAGGAGAAGGGAAAGAAAAGGGAAGAGAAGCTACTGATGTAATGTACTAATGAAATGAGTGGGAAGAGGGTCTAAGTGGCTGGGTGTTGAGACGCAATCCCATACTTGCCATTTACACCCACCTGCACCTACAGGCAATGAACGATGAACAGATAAATGCCTTAGGTGGTACGCACAGCAAGTAAAATCAGTAAATGTTTCCATTTGATTTAAATTGTCATTTTTTAACTGAATTTATCTCAATTTTGCAATAGAAGTGCTTCTCCATTTGAACTTGTCAATCATCTTCCTTTTTATCTTAGTATGGATCTATAGGCTGCTGCTCGTAGAGCTGATTCTTCGGTGAACTAAACTCTTGGTACCATCACTAAAAGGGAAAAAAAAATCACTTGCTTCTGCCTAGTTTGGAAAGTTAGTGTAAAATTTAGCAAGTATTACAATACATCTCAATTTCTTAACAGGCACTAATTTTCATTAGAAATAGAAATGTCAACTCTGGCTAGTAATATCTTTAGTGACTCCTTGGTATACCAGGTAATAATTATGTGAATTATTAAAATACTGCCATAGAAACAGTCTGTTCTACACAATGGGATTTATAGATGATGTAATACAGAATTGTACACCTGAAATCTATGTAACTTTACTAACAATTGTCACCCCAATAAACTTTAATTTAAAAAAAAGAAAGAAACAGGCTGTTCTGTCTTCAGCAAGGCTTAGTTATAAACATATGGACCTGTGAGATAACACTATTTATGTATTGTGGTTTTTTTCCTTGGAGCTATTCAAGTATGGTGAATGATTTGTTGAACAACATTGACTTCTTGCCTACTAAATCCCAGGCAGGTACTTAGGAGTGCAAAGGAAAACAGAAGAGTTCTTAGGGAATTGGTCTAATTGAGAGAAAACGACTTGTAAAAGGTTATTATTGGTTTTTGGTAACAGCAAACTAAATATTTTGAAGTGAATTTCCTGTATACTGTAACAAAAAAGTTGGGAAAAAAATGACATTTATTTTTTAAGTAATCAGATAGCTAAGAAAGGAATAAAGAAAACAAATCCAGAGAGAAAGGCTGGTTTTTAGAATTGCTTCTGATCTGTGGACATTTGTCAATTAAGCTGAGAGATTGGGAAGCCTTTTTGGAAGGTTCCTGGATCTGTGGAGAATTAAATTGGAAGCCAGTATTACTAAAGCTCACTTTAGTGAACTTTATTACTTAAGGTGATGCAAAAAAGGTGCTTACCTTGTAAGAAGCAAAAAATGCCGGATGTTCAAGCTGGATTCAGAGAAGAAAGAGGAACTCCATACTTAATTGTAAGCATTTACTGAATAATGGCGTCCTCCAAAGAATGTCAGAAAAAGGTTATTCTATGTTTTATAGACTTCAGTAAAGTTTTGCATAGACCATAAAAAGCTTTGGGTTATTCTGAAAGAAATGGATCCAACTGAGCACTTCATTGTCTTGATTTATAGCCTTTACTGTGGACAGAAAGCCACTGTCAAGACAGAATATGGAGAGACAGAATGGTGTCCTATAGGCAAAGGTGTCAGACAGTGGTCCATTTTACCTCCCTATTTAATCTTTATGCAGAACATATCATATAAAAAACTGGGCTAGACTCAGAGGAAGGAGTAAAATTAGTGGAAGAGACAATAATAACTTAAGATAGATATCACCATATTTGAATGACTTTTGAAATGACACAATGATTTGAAATGACTTTTGGTGAAAGTGAAAGAGTGCCAAAGCAGGACTGTGTTTGAGCATCAAGAACACAAAAATCATGACTGCAGAAGAAACACACAACTTTAACATAGGCAATAGAGACAGTCATCAGTTCCAATTGAGATGGCAGCTGAGAAATCAGGAGGAGGCTGAGACTCAGAAGGGCAGCAATGGAAGAATACAGAAACAGCACCAAGAGCAAAGATGTGTCATTAGAGACCAAGGTTAAGATAATCCACAGCCGTGTATTCCTAATTACTACGTATGATGTGAAAGTTGGACAGTGAAGAAGGCTGATAAGAAAAAAATGATTCATTTGAAATATTGTGTTGAAGGAGAGCTCTACAGATACCTTGGGTCACCAGAAAGGAAGACAAATGGGTCCTAGAGCAAAGTAAGCCTGACATATCTCTGGAGGTAAAAATTTACAAAACTGAAACTGTCCTACTTCAGGCACATAATGAGAAGCAAGAGTCCTTGGAAAAGTAGAAGGCAGCTGGAAAAGAGGAAGACCAAATATGAGATGGATTGATTCCATAAAAGAAGCCATGGGCATGAGTCTACAGGAGCTGAGCAAGGCTGTTGAGGATAGGACATTGTGGACCCCACTCGTTGGAGCCAACTCAGCAGCACGTCACACACACACAACACCCGCAGAGTACCTTTCCTGTCTTCCTAAACAGTAGAAACTTCTGGTGATTCAGCAAAAAGGTATTTATAGGTCATTAGCAGAGATATCCAAAGCTGAACAACATCAAGGGAAATCACTTGACTTCACACAATACCGCTTTGTACTAACAACCTCTTTTCATTTCGCATTTTTTTTATTAAATTTATTGGGGTGATAATTGTTAGTAAAATTATATAGATTTCAGGTGTACAATTCTGTATTATATCATCTATAAATCCCATTGTGTGTTCATCACCCAGAGTCAGTTCTCCTTCCATCACCATATATTTGATCCCCCTTACCCTCATCTCCCACCCCCCCCATCCCCTTTACCCTCTGGTAACCACTGAACTATTGCATTTGTATAAAACCTTTTCTTTCACCTTATCAGAACTCCTAGCTCCTGAACCACCTGTATTTCCCCAGAATATCATACTCTTCATAGCCTTTCTTTTTCCCCTACCCTACTCTAATTGTGTATCCATAATTATTGATTTGGATAAGATTCTTACCACCTATCCTCAAATCCATTGCTTGTTTGTCATTCTTGACAATCCCTAAAAATAATTCCAATGTAAGTTGAATCTAACAATCCATCTATCCCAATATGTACAAAGAAGGAGCAGGAACCTCTGAATTCAGGCAATATTCCCAGATTAACATAGCAGCCAATCCAAGATTGGAACCTAGGATTTGAATCCTAGTTCAGCATTCTTTCTGTTAAACTGAATTTTTATTTTGCAACAGGGTTTGCTCACAAATTCGTTTACCAGAGGGATTCCTATACTTTTTTTCTCATGAATACCAATAGACAGGAAGGCAGTGCGGTGGTGTGTAAATCCATGTTGATTTTTGGAGGGTATTGAGCCTAGCATGGAAGGACTGTAGCTGCTGTCAAGGCAAGCACATTGGCTTCTAGCTCAGCAATCCTCCTCATAAAAATGTCTCCAGGATACATGAAGGTGAACTAAACTAACTGCAAACCTGGGAATACCATGTTGAAGTCTTGATTAAATTTATACAACCTCCTGCATCCATAAATATATTATAGGAAAAGACAGATAAAAATAGAGAGTAGACAAACAGTCAATTTATTACCAGTTCTTTTGTATCAGAGCAAGGAATGAATACTAAATTTAGTGCAACATTTTTGCCACAAGTAAGATCATTGTCTTTCCAGGAATTAATTTCTCTTTTGGGGTTATCTTTATGGCTCTGGAGTTTCAGCTCCAATGTTCAAGCATGCATTAAAGTCTACTGAGCTTGTCTCATATTTCTAACTGATAGAGTGGAAGTGTAGCTATAGGCACACTGAACTTTAAAATTATTCTCTTTGTTTCTTCACAATAATCTTTGTTACAAACCAGAGACCTAACTATTTATCTGTTCATTGTAATTATTTTTTAATCTCTAGCACTTCATTTTGTTTGAATGGTTCCTTCTCTACTTCTAAGACAATTCTTCTCTAGTTTCTTCTCAAAATCGCTGTCAGTCATTACTTATTTCTTTGATTAGAGCTCACTAGTGCCTTCCCGTCTGTGCTTGACTGATTCAAGATGAACTTTCACTTGATCTGTTACTTAGATGCCCTAGACTAATATCTCTAATCACTAGTCTCCTTAAAAACTATATGTTAGGGTTTAACTTTGTTCCAAGTACCATGGTAGTTGACAATGGAGTGTTGAAAATAAAACATGGGGACTCTTCTGGTAAGATTATGATCTAGAGCAGGGGTGTCAAAACTGCAGCCCGAGGGCCAATTGCGTCTGCAATCCATTGTTAATTGGCCCGCAGCAAATTCCAAAAATATATTTAGTTTACTTAAATAAACCAGGTGAGGTAATACATACTTCACCTCGAGTGAGTGGCCCGGCTGTTTGTGTATTTTACCGCATATGGCCCTTGGTAAAAAACATTAAAAAAAGTTTTGACACCCCTGATCTAGAGGTACGGATAGAAACATCAAAAAATAAATAAAACATAGGTGAAAATTTTCACAATAGAACTAATGCCATAAGATTATGGATGAAGGAGTGGTCCATTCTACAGGGGCTGTCAGGAAGGGCTTCATAAAAGAATTAATCTTTGAACTGGGCCTTGACAGATGATAAGGAGCATGTCATAGGTTCATGCGGTTAGCTCTTGGACCGTGTGAGGGTCCTGAAATTGAGACCAAGTTTTGCTGAATCTTGTTATCCATTTAAATATGTTAGGCTAGAGGGTGATAGGAGTAAATCAATGGATTTTTTAAACAGAGGAGAGAAATATGGACAGGTTATTTATGTTGGCATCGGATGGGATAGATTGGAGGAGGCTCAGATTATAGATAGGAAGATTGGTTAGCTATAAAGGAAGACAATCCAGAATCTCTGCAGTTTGGAGTTTGATAGAAAATAAGCTTCGTTTCAGTTTTCCTGAGGATCATCTTCTCCTTGGAGTTGTCTTACTTCAATTACTGCTGCTACCATCACACTAGCTTCTCTGTTTTTGATTCCTTGGCCCAGGCACAGATAAAAACTCTTTCCCTTAGTTTCCTTTCTAACAGCTGAGACAACATGAAACTTTCCAAGAGTCTTTGTTAAATATTAAGAAATAGTCTACCAAAACCAGCATACTCCTGGGTTTTTGAGCCCTGTTGTAGTCTATCTGTTGTCCTGAGATATTTTTATTATCCCCAAAGGACTAAAACAAATTGAATTGACACTTTGCCTGAGTTTTATCTTATGTACTGTTCTTTAGGTAAGGGAATTCACTAAGAAATGGCATATGAAAGAAAATATAGCACATATTTGTGGAAGAGGAAGAACGATACTCAATCCCACTGAGGTTTGTTTTTTTTAAAAAACCAGCACACCACTGCCGCTGTCGGTTGGCACTTGCAATGCCAGAGATTCCAGAAGCTCGAGCATGCTTCCCTAGGAGCACTGCCCTTCACCACAGCTCTTTGCAGAAGATTAAATGTCCTGCATGCCCCCACTACGCATTGCTCATTTCTACAAATGATGAATGCTTAGGACAGTGTAGACAGTGGTGGAATCAGGGAGAGGGAAACTATTAAGAGGCTATTTTAATGATTTAAGTGTGAGGTTGGTAAAATCATAAGTATGTGAAGTGGGCTAGTAATAATAAAACAGGAGAAGACAGGAGGGGAGGCGAGAGAAGAGGATGTAGGGATATATGAGTTTCATTGGAATTTTTTAATTGATATTGTTGAGTGCTCAAGTGGGTAGAGAACGAGAAAGCTGGGAAACAGGCATGGACTGATTACAATAGCCTTTCATTACTCCACAGTCATGTTTGGGCTGTTCTAGGGACAACTTTCCAAGTTCTCTGCCGCAGCCAATGGAATTTTACATTCTACTTCCTACACAAAAGCTAACGTGGAATTTAGGTATGAGAAAGTTTTTCATTCGGTCACCTTTTTTTCCTTTGACTTTCTCACTTCCCCCAAGCTGCAATTATTTTCCCATTTTTCACTTACTTGTCTCACCTGCACTTATGTCTATATCGCTTCTGTTTTCATTAATTATACTTTATAAAGAAGAATATTTTAAATTAATCTAACACTAATATTTAGCATGCATCAAATGAATATAGGTGCTTGTTAATTAATGCCTTGGAGGAGGGTGTCCTAATGCCTAGAGGTTTTTGAAAGGAACTTTTTCAATCTCAATCACATGCACCCTGTTTCTGTTCTCTAACAAAACAGGCATTGCCTCAGTTCAGAGTACATGTACTTCTTGTTCCTTCTGCCTGGGATGTCCTTCCCTCAGACTTCTCCATGGCTCATTCCTTCATGATCTCCAAAATTACCTTGTTCCTCACCACGCTACATAAAATAGGAAAAGCCACTGCTCACCAGCCTGCTGCTCCCAATCCTGCTTTGCCCAGCTCTGTTTAGCACTTATCACCATCTGACCTTCTTAATGTTTCCTTGTTAGTCTCTCTCATGAGGACGTAAGTTCCACAAGGGCAGGGACTTGGTTTTGTTCACTGCTATATGTCCACAGCACAAAACACAGTGTCTGGTATAGTGCAGATGTTTGGTAAATAGTTATTGAGTGAACAACAACAACAACAACAAAAATCCTATATTATAGATGAAAAAATCCATACAAAGAAACTGAAGCCTAGGAAAATTAATCAGCTTGCTGCATATAACTCAACTAAATTAGCAATTATAATTACTGTCATTATTTTAGTTCCATTTTTAAGCATCTATGTTTTGATATCTACATTAGCTCCAATCATCATAGCAACACTGCAAGATGGATATCCTGGTAAGTCACATAGATTGCTCAAGGTCAGCTAGCCAATAAGTGGAGGAACAGTTTTCTGAGAAAAGAGTGACCTGTTATGCTGGGACAGCTTCCATGTTTCCTAGCGATTTACCTGTGGGTTGCACTGTCAGCCTGTGTTCCTTTGCTTTCTCCTACCTTCCGCTTGCACGGTGAAGAAGTGCAGACTTGTCCTTATACCTTTGCCTATTGATTAAATGTGTTTTAAACCTTTATGAAACGGCCATAAGAAGTCTTGAGGGTAGGCTAGAACAAACTGGGAGATAGGTAGTGCAGTACTTTCCTGCGGCTACTGTAACAAAGTGCTGCAAACTGGGTGGCTTAAAACAGCAGAAGTATACTGCCTCAGAGTTCTGAAGGATACAAATCAAATGTGTCAAAAATCAAAGGTCCAAAATCAAGGTGTTCGCAGGGCCGTGCTCCCTTTGAAACCTATAGGAGGGAATCCTTCCTGTCTCCTCCCAGCTTTCGATGATGGCCATCAACCCTTGGGGTCCCTTAGCTTGCAACTGCATCACTCCAACCTCTGTCTCTGTCATCACATTGCATTCTCCCTGTGTGTCTTTGTCTTCACGTGGCCATCATCTTCTCTCTGTAAGTGTCTGTGTTCAAATTTATCTTATAAGGACACCAGTCATATTGCTTTACAGCTCATCGTCATTGACATTATCTTAATTTGATTACATGCAGAAACCGTATTTCTAAATAAGCCCATCTTCACAGATGTCAGGGATTGGGACTTCAACATATCTTCTGGGGACACACAATTCAAGTTATAGCAGGTGGACAACACCAGCATGGTAGGATTGCTAATAATGGGTTTGATACACCAAGCTCTGTCTCAATTCAGAAACTTCCCATGTGTTGTCTCCTTTGTCTGTACTACTTTTGTGTCCACTCTGCTCATGTGCCAGTGGTGTGCTGGAGCCAGCTCACACCAGTCACTCGTTCAATTTTCAGAAGCTATTTGCTAAAAATGGCAATTAATAAAAATAAAATTATATAAAGTTATAATTAATTAAATTTAAAACAGGTAATACATTTACAAAACTGATGATTTTCTAATTATTTTCCTACATTTGACAATTCCCTATATATGTTCTTTAAATTATTTACATCTATTATGTCTGTATAGCAGAAATACAAATTAATGGTGCTCATATCACTTCCTTAAGTTCACATTCAGTGACATCAACTTGGTAGTTTTGAAACCAGCCACAAAGGGAGTGCTTATGCCACAGAAAGCCATTAACACTATAAATCGAGGTTTCCCCTCATTCCCGCCCCGCCCCCCATAGAAAACCAACTGTTAAAGACTTACTAGGTCCTGCTGGTTAAGTCCTACACTTCAGGCCTCACCATCATTTCCTCAGACTGGCTTCCATAGCACTCATTTAAATTAGACCTTTTCCTCCCACTATTCTCTCTTAGTTCCTTTTTCTGTTCCTCATGGGATTGATACGAGTACTTGTATTTGTGTGTATGATATCTTTCCAGTGAGAGATTCCTAGCACGTGGTAAATTTATTCTAATCACAGAATCTGGAAATTGAAGAAAGGAATGCAGTTTAGCCTGTGACATCCAAACCTATTTGTCACGTATCCCAGGCAATCCTTAGTGACCTCAATGTAAGCAGCTGCATGAAATGAAGGTGGGCTCACCACAGAGATGAGAACAATAGGTACCTTTTCTGAAAGGAGAGGGTAAAATACCTGAGGTGCTCTGGGATACTCTCAAACCTAGTTTCTATCATCTCTATGCTAGTTTCTATCATCTCTATGCTAGATGATAGCATAGAGACAGAAGAGGGAGTATGTATCACTGCTGGCTTCCAGGTAGTACTACCTACGTGTTGGCAGTAATACCTGTAGTTAGGGAGCAATTCATTCCAACCCCAGACTTAGTTACCAAAGGGCTAGACTCTCAGGAAGCATGGTAGAATGGAAAAGCAGGGGTCTTGAAAAAAGAAGCAGCAAGGTATTACAGTTAATTCTCCATTTACTGAGTGACCTTTAGTAATTTACATAATCTCTGCTGTTTGGTTTCCTTATCTTATAGATGGAGGCAACAATACAAAGCTGGTGGAGTGGCAGCGCCACTGCTAACCTTTAAGGAAATTTTGTGTGAATTAGTGAGGAGAACCTCCTCTGAGCTGACACAGTTCCTCTAGCTAGTGGCTTGGTGAGGAAGTGGCCCTTTTGTGTAAAGAAAGAGGTATCGCTTATCTCTTTCTTCTAGTGGCCATAGATGGGGTTCAAGATTACTTGCCCCCAAGTATAGGAAACAAACTGCACAACCATTCATTGTGGTCTTTGGGTTGAGGTAAAGATGAAACAAGATCATATATTAAAACATCGAGCTCTGTTTGAAAGAGAAATAGGAAGCTGTCACAAATGTCAATGGCATTCCCCCTGTTGTCCTCTGTGCTATTATCAAGTGGGATTTCTTAGCCCTTAGGGACAAAACTAGGTCAGCCTTCTTCCCCTACGAGAACCTGAATTGGATAATTGAGTGTCCTGTACCCTGCTCTCACTTAGGACTTCCCTAACCCATGTAATATTTCTAAAGTATATTTTCCTTTCAGGGTATCCTGGGGAGATACTAAGGGAGATTAAATTCAAGCAACATAAACTACAGCTTCCTTCCTGCATATGCCAATAAACTTGGTCAGTCTCGGCTATAAAAAAACAAATAGGTAAAACTTATTTTCTCTTGTTACTGAAATTATGTCAGTGCCTAGCAGTTGTTTATGTTTAAAGAGTCAACAGAAGGCAGACCAGGGACCAGGGAACATGATAAGTGTTTAAAGGATGCGATTTACTACTCAGCGATATGCCAGCGATGTGTATGAATCAAAAATAAGGTCTTCCGGGAGAAAAGATTTCTTTAGAGATGTGATTAATTGACCTGGCTTGGGTCTCTCTTTTCCCAGAGAAGTAGCTGTCAGTGAAGTGCTTCCAACACTGCCCTGGCTGTAATTGTTATTCAAGTTTATGCTGCAAAGTCATGTTGACTTAAGAATTCTAGCATTCACCACCAAAAAAAAATTCATAGGCTAGACTTTTGTATTGCCACACGCCTTGGGATTTATCCTCGGACTTAGGAAGCAAATGTAGCCAGCAATTATTTTAAACATTTGTTTTCAGAAATGAATTTTTCTCTGATCTGTCAGGTTTGGCTCAAGGTTCTTTTTCAATTTAATCTTTGTTAGCATCATGAAAAACTGTTAAGTTAAACGTTCAGGCATAAGCGAGTCATTACTCTATATCTGAACTTTAGAGAGCCACTGGTTGTCATGGTAATGTAACTGCACATGTGAAGTTAACACTGGCAACCTCATATTTTCATTAAAATATCACACACATTTGCATGAACTTCTGCTCGGAGCATTGTTACTGGGTTTGATTCTCCCCCCACCTTCACTACCCCATAATAGTACCAGGGGATTTCATATTTCAGAGCCAACCTTGTTAAGAGTTCACTGTATTTATTATTGATCGGTCTCCCATGGAAGTTGAGCTATATTCAAAGTCCAACATATATGAAGAGAGAGAACTATATATATATGTACTGTTAATCCTACTGTTAATCCTACCAATTACTCTTCCCCTGAATCCCATTTTTTTCTAGTGAATGATTTTAATTTATTTCTTTACCTTGCTTCCCTCCCCCCTATATTAGGATGTCTTCCTTTAAATATCTTCTGGATTTGGAACATTGCTATTACTCTTGAAGATGTGGGTTTCTTCCTTTTCTCTTTTCGAACCCCTCCGTACATTACACCTCGCCCATCTTTCCCCAGGCCTTCTTCCCAAACCTCTCTTGGCTTAAGGTTATGATCATACTTATTTATTCATTTGACCGTTTTGTGTATTCAGTTGATCCTAGTTCAGTTCATGTTTACTAGCTAGGTGACAGGTTCCACGTACATAACAATAATAATTGATAAGAAATATAAGCTTTTGCTGACTATCCTGTTCCTGCTCAAATAGTCTCTATATTTCAGAGATGGCAGCTACCTTCACAAAGGTTTGTAGCATGAAAACTTCTTATTGGGTCCCACAGATTATAAATAATATGAATTTACTTTTTGTTCCTGTGTCATTATTTAAACATTCTTTGGTTAAGCTAAAGGCTTGTATAAATCAGCCAACCACTAAGAAGTGTCACAGCAGAATCAATAGGTTAATATGCAGATGATAATACTTATTAAATATGATATAAGACACATCAACTCCCTTTCTCTGCTTACACACACATGGTAAGAAACAAGTCTCCTGTCCAATAATGGAAGAGTTGCATTTGGGAGAATTTTACAGAAGTTCCAAATGATGCCTCATTGTACTTCTGTATGTACCTCTGTTCATCCTGTTCTTCGTACTTGACGTATCTTCCCCACCCCTCATTCTCACTGAAAACCTGGAGAATATTTCATCTTTCAAATTTCTGTTTGAGTATCACTTCTTCTTTGAAGTATTTTATAACAATAACTGGAAATGAAAGGATTAGTAATAATACTGAAAACTCTTTTTTTGTTTAATTCTGAAGGTAAATTCCAGCAGAAACAGCAAAAAGAATGAAATTAATTACCTCTGGGGAAAGAGCTTCAGGGTAAGGAGGAGTCAGACAGGAAATCAGTTTCCCATTATAGACCTTGTAGCCCACTATTCAGCTTTTAAAATTATATATGTTACTTTGATTTTTAAAAAGGTAAATTTAAAATACTCTATATGCTAACATAAAAAGCATATTAGTCGGTAGTATTTCTCATCAAATTATTTTATCCTTGTTTAGATTATTTTCCCCCTAAATTTAAATGGACAACAGAATCAGATGTACAATAAAGCATAGAATTTGATTTCAGTATCTTGAACAATCACTTGATAAATTATATCATTTCTGTGTATATGCCTTCCAATTACAATCTGCTAAGAAGACATCAGATTAGTTTTTAAAACCGTAACTCTGTAAAAGCTTTTCTTCCTAATGCTAACTAAATGTGAAGGTCTACCATGTACTCTTGACATCCTTAAGAATATAAGACAGAGTCATAGATAGAAAAATATTTAATCAATTCTAAAGATAGGATATTGAATTAAGTAACATTTAGAAATCTCTATCAAGAATCTATAATCTATATCTTTGTCTGTATCTACATCTCTCCCGCTCTCTCTCTCTCGATATAAATCCATATGTAGATATAGAAATAGATGTCTAAAGACATGCTTTTTTAAAAAATCTGGACAATATGCTTTTAAATAAACTTTACTAAAATTAAAAATCTAAGACTATCTAGGAATCACCAGTTAGGAAGTATAATGAGAGGGAATAGAGCTATCAGATATATCAGATATTAAAGCATATTGTGCAGCAGAGTAATTTTTAAAATGCAATTGGTCTATTATTGAATTTGATAGATAACTTGCAAGGAATAAAAAACTCACAAATACTTATGTGAAGATAGTTATGATAAATGTAGTTATGAAATTTCAAATTGTGATAAAAAATTTTTTCAATTGTGTTTTTTGTTTGGAAAATAACACAAATTTTTTGAAGAGCTAGATCCATATTCATGACTTAGAGAAAAATAAATTGTTCTCTCTCTCTTTTGCTGCCATTTCTCTTTAATAAAGATTTTTCTTTGATGTTTTTTTAAAGTAGTAGTTGCTATAAAGACAAACAAAAATTTTAAATATGAGGCTTAATTCTCCCTGTTGAAAGTAGGGAAGAGAACCCCAATCCTTTCCTTTCCTTAGATCATTTACTTTAGAAAATTTGTAATGTTAAGTACTTTTCTCTCTCTTTGAAACATATATCTTTGTCAGCTTAATGACTCAGGAAAGACCTTCTCAAAGACCTGGGATTCATCTCTTGGAAAGTAAACATTCAGAAAGATGTCTCCAAGTTTCTGTGAGAGGGTAGGAGCCTAACTGGGTTAAGGCTTGGCTGGGTAAGTTGCAAAACTACCTCCTGTCCTAAAGATATGAGAAGTTTGCTTCTCCTCTGGATAAAGTCAAATAGCTAACACAAATGGCCACTCTAGGTACTGCGTAAAGTTAGGAGATATTGTCATGTCCTCTTATTGGAGTACATGTTATTGTTTATCTTGAAAACACGTGTATGATGGATTGTATCTGCTTAGCACATAAAACGTTAAAATTTTTTTCTGTCTTTGCAGTCTCTTCGTGGATTTTCTGTGACACATATCATGTTCCTGTCTAATGATTATTCAATAACAAAACATTGTGTGTGTGTGTGTGTGTGTGTGTGTGTGTGTGTGTGTGTGTGTGGTGTAAGGGATGTATTGGAGTATAAAATGTATTTATTGTCACAAATTGTGTTAAAAACAAGTTTGAAAATACAGCATTATATAATGCATGTAAAACATTTCACACGATACTAACACAAAGGACGAGAGCAAGGTTTGCCACAAAAATTAAGATGGGAGAGTTTCAAGGATGGACTGATTAATGGTGTGAATGAAATACAGCAGAGAACAAAAAGGATACAAATTGAGAGGTTTGTTGTTTTGGAAATAACTGTAGATAATTAAAAGTGATTACAAAGCATGGACTTAGTCTTCAAATATTTATTGTTAATAAATACACAGTAACATTGTTTTATAATGTTAAATGATAGAAAATGACATAAAGAGAAGTTATGGATGGAAATAAATAGACAAGATGATATCTATACAGAAATTACAATAAACTATGAGTAGTAACTCCATCCCTTTAAGTTCTTTAGAAGGAGGTAAAATACTTACATTAGATATAGATACAAATGATATAAATATATTTTTCTTGTTCTTGAAAAATCCTCAATTAAAAAAAAACAGGTTTGGGGATTGAGACACATGCAACCTTTATGAGACTCCTTTTCTCTTCTCTTCTCTCTCTCTGTCTCTGTCTCTGTCTCTCTGTCTCTGTCTCTGTCTCTGTCTTTCTCTTCCCTAACTTCCTCCTTTTCTTTTTTTCTCTTTCTTTAAGTGTTAGGTAGGGAATGATACTTTGGTTGAATTCCCAGGAGGGTGGGTGAGTCTGGAGATAAGCTTTATGGCTTCTCCAGCTGGTGTCTATAGGCTGCAGACACAGGAGTGGCTTTCAGTCCATGTTACAAAAAGAAAGACATTTTCTTCTCTGATGCAGATACCATTCTGCCACATACCATCTCTGGGTTAAGGTTCTCAAGGTGTTCGAATAGTTATCCACAAGTTTCTGGAGGGAGTGGCACAAAGGGAGAAAGCAGGGGAATTGGGACAGGTGGCCAGAGAAGAAGTTTATTACCTCTCTCTTCTTTATCTCATTAGAGGGAAGGCCTCACTGAGGTCCTGGTGCGCCTTCCTCATACTCCAACTTCCCTGAAATCTCCACACTCTCTAGCCACTAGCTCTTTTTCTCTACTATATTTCACCCTTTTCCGTTTTCTCTAGATTCAGTCACCCTTTCCTACAAAAAAATTTGTGTGTGTGTGTGTGTGTGTGTGTGTGTGTGTGTGTGTTTACCTGAAAACAAGACCTAGACGGACAATCATCTCTAATGCATCTTTTGGAGCAAAAATTAATATAAAACCCGGTCTTATGTTATATTATGTTAGATAAGACCCGGTCATATATTACAGTAAAATAAGACCGGGTCTTACATTAATTTTTGCTCCAAAAGACGCATTAGAGCTAATTGTCCGGCTAGGTCTTATTTTCGGGGAAACACAGTATATATACTCGTATACTTAGTCTCCCTCTGTCTCGTTTAATGTCTTGTGGAATTATCAACTTCAGAGGTTGAATTTCTAAGGCTTTTTCTCTGTTTAGTTACCTATGCTCTGTGTAAGTTTTGGCCATGTCTCTGTGTCTGTATCCCCCTTACCCCTGTCCTATGGGGATGAAGAGTGACAAGAAAGGTCCATACTCATATGTTCTTGGTCCTATATAAGAAAGGGTACAGAAAAATGCTGGATCTTTTGCTACGTACTATAGTTATACACTACCAGCTGTGGCTCCCAACCACAGCTGAATGCTAGGATTCCCTGGGAAGCTTTATACAATATCCATGCTGAAGTTCATCTCAAGCCAATTAAATTAGAGCCTCTGAGCATGTGTCCCAAATATCATGTGTCTGCATCAACCATCACACAGTTACTATGTCAGACACTTTGCTATGTGCTTTCTATACATTATTTCATTGCATTCTCACACAAACACCACAAGAGATAGGTACTAAAAACAATTGATGAAATAACTCAGACACTCAGAAAACTCAGGGGAAAAAAATGGATCTTGACTCAGGTCCTGTAGCTAATACTGGTAGAGCCAAGTCGCTATGTCTCTCTTCAGCCCATACTTAAATCCATGCTACCAGCTTGAATAAAGAGTCAAAGACAGATTTTAAACAGGAAAAAGATGATTAAAATTTTTATCAAAAAGACTGTCCTAGCTTTATGCAGCACATTGCACAGGGCAAAAACAAAGGCTTGGAGACCAGTTAGGATTCCTCCTCTGAGTTGTTATAATTTCACAGGTTTATAATATCATTTGAGAACTGGGACTATGTCTTAGGTTTCTTTTTATTACCAGTACCTAACACAGTGACTGAAATTTAGTAAGCATAAATATTTATTGAGTGAATAAATACTCTTATAATTACGTAAAAGACAAACTATGAATGGCTAAACTAAAGCAATGACAGTGAGGTCAGAGATTAAAATGATTAAAGAGCTGGTTGAATAAATTTCTGCCAGGCTAATAAATCAACGTGACTTTTAACAGCCAAAATGTCTGCAATGAACAGAGCTTTTCTAATATATTTTTTAATGAAATGTATTGGGGTGATGTTGATTAGTAAATTTGTATAGATTTCAAGCATACAATTCTATAATGCATCTATATATTGCATATATTGCATTGTGTGCTCACGACACAGAGTAAGTTCTCCTTCTGTCATCATGTATTTGACTCCCTTTACCCTCTTCTACTATCTCTGCTTCCCTCTTACCCTCTGGTAACCACTAAACTGTTGTCTGTATCTATGAGTTTGTTAGTTTGTCTTGTTCTTTTGTTGTTCTGACTTTTATATTCCACATATGAGTGAAATCATATGGTTCTCTACTTTGACTTATTTCACTTAGCATGATGTCTCAAGCTCCATCTATGTTGTCACAAATGGCAGCATTTTATCTTTTCTTATGGCCATGTAATGTTCCACTGTTTATATGTACCACATCTTCTTTATCCAGTCATCTATCAAAGAATACTTTGGTTGTTTCCATGTCTTGGCCACTGTAAATAATGCTGCAATGAACATAGGGGTACTTATATCTTTATGGATAAATGTTTTCAGATTTTTTAGGTAGGCACCCAGAAGAGGGATTTTCTGGGTTGCATGGTAAGTCTATTCTTAATTTTTTTATTTTTTTTTTGAGGATCCTTCATCCTGTTTTCCATGGTGGCTGTACCAGTTTACATTCCTGCCAACAGTGTATGAGGGCTTCTTTTTCTCCACAACGTCTCCAACACTTGTTATTACTTGTCATGTCGATAATATCCATTCTAACAGGTGTGACGTGGTATCTCATTGTGGTTTTGATTTGCATTTTTCTAATAGCAAGTGACGTTGAACATTTTTTCATATATCTGGAGGCCATTTGTATGTCTTCTTGGGAGAAGTGCCTGTTCAGGTCCTTTGCTCAATATTTAATTGGATTGCTCGTTGTTTTGTTGAGTTGTATGAGTTCCTTATATATTTTGGATATTAGTCCCTTATTGGAGGCATTGTTTACAAATATCTTCTCCCATTCAGTTGGTTGCCTCTTTCTTTTGTTTATGATTTCCTTTGCTGTTCAGAAGCTTGTTAATTTGATATAGTCCCGTTCATTTATTTTTCTTTTACCTCCCTCGCCTTTGAGGTCAAATTTATAAAATCCTCTCTGAACCATAAGTTTAATACTTATGCTTTTTTCGATGCAATTTATTGCTTCAGGTCTTATGTTTAGGTCTTTGATCCATTTTGAGTTAATTTTGGTGTATGGTGACAGATAGCAGTATACTTTCATTCTTTTGCATGTGGCTTTCCAATTTTCCCAGCACCATTCATTGAAGAAGCTTTTTTCCTCTATTGTATGTTTTTGGCTCCTTTGTTAAAAATTATCTACCCATATATGTGTAGGTGTGATTAAAAAATACGATAAATGTTTAAATTAAAATAAAATTATTATAGCAAAAGGCACATTGCCATAATCCCCCTCAAAATATACTCACCCACGCTTTGAACACATTTACCCATCGTTCTTGCCACTTTCTGAAGCAGTTCTGGAAGTTCTCTTTCGTGGGTGTCTTTGGTTGCGCTTTCATGACTGCCTTAATGTCCTGAATTGATTCAAAACGTTTACCTTTCATGGTCATTTTTACTTTGGAGAAGAGCCTGAAGTTGCACAGTGTCAGATCCAGTGAATAAGGTGGATGAGGACACACTGCAATGTCTTTATTTGACAGAAATTTCCATACCAGAAGTGATGTGTGACACAGAGCATTGTCATGATGGAGGATGAAACCATTTGCACATTTCTCAGGCCATTTTCTATGCACATTGTTTCTTAAACATTCTAATAAGCCCTTATAATATTCAGAGTTCACTGTAGTTTTCCTGGGTACAAACTCAGCTCACACAGTTCCATCAAGGTCAAAAAACAATTAACATCATTTTGATGTCTGATCTTGATTGACACACTTTTTTTCACAGGAGGAGAACTGGGTGATTTCCATTGAGAAGTCTGAGCCTTGGTCTCAGTATCATAACCACACTCATTGACGCAAGTTTTATCTCCCATGGAAAAAATAAAAAGCTGGCATCTGGAGGAGCACAGTTGTGCAACTCCAACGAAATTGACAAACACTGTTGCTTTTGTTCGACGGTCAAAACACGTGGAACAAATTTCACACTCACTCACCTCGTTAAAATCTGTTGTTAAAATGCTTTAAACAGAACCGTAAGAGATGTGCAGATCCTCAGAAATTTCCCTAATACATAGTCAATCACCTGTTTGATCAAATCATTTCGCTTACTCATTCAACATTCTCTTGGGTTTTTGATGTTGACATCTCTCCTTCATTCGCTTCATAAGCATTATGAAATCACTCAAAGCATCTTGATGGTCACTGCAGCATCATCGTAAATTAATTTTAACATTTCGTGTGTTTCTTTAGCACTTTATTGCAGTTTGAAACAAAATTTCATGTTAATGCGTTGTTTGTGATCCATGATTTATGGCATACTTTAAAACACACCTTCTCTCAACCGACTGACTGCACTGCACAAGTAGAAACTTTTCCGACACTGTTACTGTTTGATGTGCTGCTTCCTATATTGAAAATCTCTGCCTTTCTGTTGGATGGCACTCGGCAGCTGCATTCACCGTATTTTGTAAATCACACCTCATATACATTGGTTTACTTCTGGGTTCTCAGTTCTATTCCCTTGGTCTGTGTGCCTGTTTTTCTGCCAATACCTTGCTGTTTGGATTATTGTCACTTTGTAGTACAAGATGAAGTCAGGGAGTGTGATACCTCCAGTCTTGCTCTTTTTTCTCAGGATTGCTTTGGCTATTCAGGGGCTTTTGTGATTCTGTACAAATCTGATGACTTTTTTGTACTATTTCTCTAAAAAATGCCATTGGGATTTTGATGGGGACAAACTCTTATGGCGGACACATTACATACCACTGGAAGACCAAACAGGAAGTAACGGAGGTACATGAGCCTATGGGATGCTCCTTAAATGGTTGCATGCAGGCAGCCTCATGCTCCAGATCAGGCAGGTGAGCTACAGATAAGGAAATAGACTGCACAGCTCTGATTCTTAAGTCAGAAGATTGGTTTCAAGTCTCTTTTTTGTAGGAGTAGGTATAGGACATTAGTTAAATAGGAGCCTCTGATTTCTGGCCAAGGTGATGGAGTATTATTGTGCAGAAGAGATATAATAATAATGATAATAATAATCCTTTCAAAACAATATTTTTGCTATCTAAATTTGAGTATTACTTACCTGGCAGGGGGGATACCATGATTACAAAGGTGGTTTACCCAGGGCAAGGCTTATCCATTGCGCTCTGTGTGTGCTGACTCCTGTGATTTCCTCAAATGTGGGAAACTACTGTGTAATTTGAGGTAGTGGGGGACTGTGTTTGCTTGCTCCCCTATGTAAAAAAAAAATTGAGTACTAATTAGACTGTTTCTAGTGCAAGAGCTGCACTGCCTCAACCATATTTATAATTGAGTTTTAATATGGGAGTCTGGTGACTTCTTGTGTTCTGTAAATTTCCCTATTGTGACAATTTTAATACTGATATTGGAGGCTATTAAAACTGAATATAGATATATTTTAAAAGCCACCAAAAACTTTTGTGTATCTTAAATTTTCTACAATGAGTACGTGTTTTTTTTATAATCTGCAGAGAGCTGGAATTGTTATTTTCGAAGTCTCTGGCATGATATTTGCTAGTGATTTTTACTTTAGGAATCACGACAGAGAAGAGGTTTAGAAATTTAAAATGAGAAAAGTCCTTTTTAGTGCTTTAGTATGTAGATTGCAAAAGTCAGACTGACCATATTTTTTCAAAGGTTTCAGCTGGACAGAGGCAGCCTCATTTCCACAATGGTAGTCCAAGCAGGAAGATGGACACAGAAATGAATGCACAGCATCTGATGTGATGACTTTTTGCTGAAAAATCATTTGAGACAGCATTTGTTCTGAAATAACAGTCATGTCATATACAGACAGAAACAAGATAAAAGTGAAAGTTATTTTGCTTTCCTTCTATTCAGCCTTAAGACCACATCAGTCTGAGCACAAATTACCAGCTGACCCAAATACAAAGGTTCACGAGCCTTTGCTGAATTCATATCCTGTTCCTCAGAACACATGGAGCATTTGGACTGGGTGATGCTGCTACTTAGTCTGGGTAGTTCAGTAAACTCAACCGTTGGCTGGGGTCACAGGATATATGTTTTCTTTTTTGGCAAATTATAAAGCATCATAAAATGATATGAGTTAAAAGAGAATTTAAGGACAATGTAGCTTAAAATAAGATAGACATGTTCAAATCCAGTCTCTAATATCTTTCTAGTTGGATGATCTAAGGCCCGTGACTGAACCCCTCTCAGCCCCTTGTTGCTTTTACTGCAAAATTGTAGTTATAGACACCTAACCACATTGCTGTAAAGATTAAGAAAGATTGTGTAAGTTAAGAATCATTTCTTCTGAAACTTCTAAGGTGTTCAATACACATATCCTCAATGCAGGAGTCCCAGGTAGATGACATCTAGACTCCATTTGAATATTTTTAGTATGCTACCCTGCGAAGCTGCCCATTCTGTTTTTAAACACTTCCTTTACTTTAAGATTTTTCTTTGGTCGTTTGGTTAAAGTTCTTTGAGCCTCTGACCCACCTACTAGTTTTTAGTTCTACATTTGCCTGATTTTGCACTTAAGAAAATTACTTGGTTCTCGACTTTTTCTGTCTGACTTCTTTCACTTAGCATAATAATCTCAAGACCCATCCATTTTGTCTTAAATGGCACTATTTCATCTATTCTTATGGCAGAATAGTATTCCGCTGTGTATATATACCATGTCTTCTTTATCTAATCATCTATCAAAGAACACTTTGGTTGTTTCCATATCTTGGCCACGGTAAAAAAAAAGCTGCAATGAACATCGGAGCACATATATCTTTACGGACAAATGTTTTCAGATTTTTTGGGTAGATAACCAGGAGAGGGATTGCTCAGTCATATGGTATTTCTATTCTTAATTTTTTGACGAACCTGCACACTGCCTTCCATAGCTGCTGAAGGAAAAAAGGAACAAGACAAACAAGTGAAGAATCAAAAACTTATAGACACAGATAATAGCTTAGTGGTTACCAGAGGGTAAGGGGGCAGTGGGTGGTAGATGAGGGTAAATGGGATCAAATATATGGTGATGGAAGGAAAACTGACTCTGGGTGGTGAACACACAATGTGATATATAGATAATGTATCACAGAATTGTACACTTGAAACCTGTATAACTTTACTAGCCATTGTCACCCAAATAAACTTTAATTAAAAATAAAGAAGAAATAACTTACTTTAATTCTATTCTGGAGGAGGAAAAAAGCTAAAAATGTCAGTTTCTACCCCTGCAGAGTTTATAGTCTAGGCGAGAAGGTCAGGCAATCAATAAACACATGAAATGGGAATGGAAACAGAAGTCAAGGAGATGTAACCTAAGCTAGGGAGCTAGGAATAGCCCCTTGAAGAAAAGAACATTTAAGCAGAGACCTAAAGGAAGAAATGGAATAGTTTTAGCACAGTAGAATCTTAATTATTTTTTGAAATGCATTGTGATAAGTTCAACCAAATCATTGCCTATGCCTGAGTCTGAAAGTTTAGAAACACAGTCCTTAATATTATGAAAGACTTTACAGTAATAGGAAAATAGCCCTTATGATTGTTTGATTTTCAAAATGATACATCTATATGTTCATAAAATGAGAGCACAGGATTACATAAAATGGAAAGGAATAGATTGTCTTTCTCTTTTCATCTCCATCTTTATCTTTGGAGGCAATCACTTTTAGCATTTCTAATTTTAATTCTTCTAGTGGTCAGCTCTGTTATTATTAACAAAATGTTTATAATTCTATTGATTAATGTATTAAATTCAGATTGTATCTATTTACTTTGCACAATGAAACGTGAGGAGGAAAACTTACTCACACTATTTGCCATCCTACCTTTGTCAGTTTTTGATAATTCTATTACTAAAAATCATCATTCCTTACATGTGTATATAAATTTATAAAATGTACTACATGCTATCTTTTCTTTTCAGTTTTTCCCCAGCTTTATTAAGGTTAAATTGACAAATAAAAGTTCTATATATTTAAGGTGTACAACTTGATGTTTTAACATACATATACATTGTGAAATAATCACCACAATCAAGCTAATTAAAATGTTATCACTCCTTATAGCTATAATCTGCTTATATTGTTTTGTTTTTGTGGTGAGAAACTTAAGATCTGTCTACTTAGCAAATTTTTAGTATGTAATACAGTGTTAACTATAATCACATTACTGAGCATTAGATCTTCAAAACTTATTCATCTTGCAAAACTGAAATATGTACTCCTTGACCAATATCTCCCTATTTCCCCCTCCCCAACTTCTGGCAATAGCCATTCTACTCTCTGCTTCTATGAGTTTTACTATTTTATATTTCACATATAAGTGAGAAAATACAGTATTTGTCTTTGTGTGTCTGGCTTATTTCACTTAGTATAAGGTCCTCCAAGTTAATCCACATTGTCACAAGTAGCAGGATTTCCTTCCTTTTTAAGGCTGATAACATAATAACATATCAGTGTGAATATATATATATATATATAATCTTCACATGCACAATGTGCATATATTGTATATAAGTGTATTATTATACAATATATTTGTATATAATTGCATTATATATAATATGTATATATTGCATATATGTGTATTATATTATATATAATATATGCTTGCATGTATATTGTATACATTGTATATGTATACGTGTGATACATATATACAACACAATATATAATATGTAATATTGTATATACATATATATAGATGTAGATATATAGATATATAGATAACACATTTTTAATTCATTTGTCCATCAATGAATATTTAGGCAGTTTCCATATTTTGGTTATTGTGATTACTGTAATAAACGTGGGAGTGCAGTTATCTCTTGAGACACTGGTATCATTTACTTTGGATATATACCCAGAAGTAGGATTTCTGGATCATTAGGTAATTTTATTTTTAATTTTTTGAGGAACTTTCATACTGCTTTCCAAAATGTCTACACCATTTTGCTCCCATCAACACTGTATGAGGGTTCTGTTTCCTTCATGTTCTCACCAACATTTATTGTCTCTTGTCTTTTTGATAATAGCTATTCCCACTGGTGTGAAATGATATCTCATTGTGGTTTTGATTTGTATGTCTTTGATGATTGCTGATGTTGAGCACCTTTTCATAGATCTGTTGGCCATTTGGATGTCTTCTTTGGAAAAATGTCTATTCAGGTCCTTTTGCCCATTTTTTAAATCAGGTTATGTGGTGTTTTTGATATTGAGTTTTACGAGTTTCTTATATATTTGGACACTAATCTCTTATCAGATGTATGTTTTCCAAATGTTTTCTCCCATTCTATAGGTTGCCTTTTTACTCTAGTTATTGTTTCCTTTACTGTGCAGAAACTTTTTATTTTTATGCAATCCCACTTGTTTATTTTTGGTTTTGTTGCCTGTGCTTTTGGCAGTATATCTAAAAAAATCATCACCCAGACCAATGTCAAGAAATTTTTTTCTCTGTTTTCTTCTAGAAGATTTATAGTTTCAGGTGTTATTTTTAGATCTTTCATCTGAGCTCATTTTTGTGTATAAGGTCCAATTTTATTCTTCTGCATGTGGAAATCCAGTCTTCCCAACACCATTTATTAAAGAAACTATTCATTCCCTATTGTGTGTTCTTGCCACAATTGTTGAAGATCAGTTCACCAAAGATAAGTGAACTTATTTCTATGCTCGTTATTCTGTTCCATCAGCCTGTGAGTTTGTTTTTATTCCAGTACCATACTGTTTTAATTATTGTAGTTTTGTTATATATTTTGAAATTCAGACGTGTGATGCCTCCAGCATCGTTTTCTTTTGAATATTGTGTTGGTTATTTGCATCTCTTGTGGTTCCATATAAATGTTAAGATTGAGTTTTCCACTTGTAAGGAATGCCATTGGGATTTTGATAGAGATTGGATTGACTCTATAGTAATGTTAATTCTTCTGATCCATGAACACAGGATGTCTTTCCATTTATCTGTGTTTTCTATAATTCATTTATCAATGTTTTATTATTTTCAGTGTACAAGTCTTTCACCTCTTTGGTTTATTCCTGTGTTTTATGCTTTTTGTTGCTATTGTGAATAGAATTGTTTTCTTAATTTCCCTTTTTGGTTAATTTGTTTGTGCATAGAAACATGGCTAATTTTTGTATGTTGATTTTGCATTTTGCAACTTTATTGAATTTTTTCATTATTTCTAAGTTCTTTGTTTTGTTTTGTTTTTGCTAAGTCTTTAGGATCTTCTACACATATGACTATATCATCTGCAAACAGGTAATTTTACTTCATTCTGAGTTGGATGCCTTTTATTTCTTTTTCTTATCTAATTATTTTGGTTAGTACTTCTAGTACTGTCTTGAACAGAAGTGGCAAGAGTGGGTACTTCTCTCAGATCTTTGACAGAAGGCTTTCAATGTTTCTGTCTTGTACCAGATCTTAGACAGAAGGCTTTCAACATTTTGCTGTTGAATATGTTAACTGTGAGCTTCTCATATATTTATTTATGATATTCGTTTATTATATTGAAATTAATTTCTTTCTATAGCTATTTTGTTGAGAGTTTTTATGATTAAAAAGTGTTGAATTTTATCACATTCCTTTTCTGCACTTATAGATGATTGTGTGTCATTTTTTTTCCTTCCATTCTGTTAATGTGGCACATCATATTAACTGATTTGCATATGTTGAACCATTCTTGCATCCCAGGGATAAATTCTACTTGGTCATTCTTAAGGTTAATTTTATATATCAACTTAACAGGGCTAAGGGATTCCCACATATCTGGTAAAACATTATTTCTGGGTGTGTCTGTGAGGGTGTTTCTGGAAAAGAGTAGCATTTGAATCAGTAGACTAAGTAAAGATCTTCCTCACCAATGTGTGTGGGCATCATCCAACTTGTTGAGAACCGTAGTAGAACAAAAAGTAGAAGAGGGTGAATTTGTTCTTTTTGCTTGAGCTAGAACGTCTTCTTCTGTTCTTGGACATTAGCCCTTCTGGTTTTCAGGCCTTTGGACTTGGATTAGGACTTACATCATTGGCTTCCCTGGTGCTCTGGCCTTCAGACTTGGACTGAATTACATAACCAGCCTACCTGGTATTCTAGCTTGCAGATGGCAGATTGTGAAATGTCTTGGCTTCCATAATCATGTGTGCCAACTACTATAATAAATCTCCTCTCATACAGATACGTACCCTATGGACTGTCTTTCTCTGAAAAACTGATTAATGTGGTCATGGTATATGATCCTTTTAATATGCTATTAAGTTTGATTAGGTCATCATATTTTATTAAATCCTCTCTTTCTTGTTCTACCAATTTTAGATAGTATTTCTCAACTTCCTATCCTATAAAATAAAGATGTTAGCATTTCTCTAATTCTTTCATTTTTCTCTTCCTCCTTTCTTTCTCAAAATTTCTGCCAGAAATAGACTTTTCTTTTACATTTGAGAGGGATACTGGTGGTAATTAAAATGTTTATGTTTTTATATAATCAATATTGTCTTCTAAAATTTAGAAGACTATAATTATTTCTTTGTTAATACTGAAAATGGAAAACCAATAAATAAAATAAAAGTGTTGCTTATTGAAAAGCTAAGCAATTGTGTAGACCCATAGAGAAAGTGAGATAATCCTATATCACTAAATCTTTACCATTTGAACAATAATATTCTAACTGCCAATAACACATGGAATCTCCTTTCTTACATCTTGTCAGTCCTTGAAAATCACTGATGGATAGAGTGAATGATTTTTAGTAAATGCTTTCACCCCATCACTTAGCTTTCCATCTTCCTATTTATACTATCAAAGTAATGGAATGGAAAGTAAGAAATTTCATAGTTTTAAATGTAATCTATCTTCTACTTGATGGCATTCTCTCTTGAGCCTTTGACTTCCTACTTCAGTGACAATCTGCTTCTCTGTGAGGGTTTCAATATACTCTTTCACTTCAAACTTAGTAGTGTTTCTTGTATCTCATACCTTCCTTGAATTTCTTTTCTGTTTTTTTTTTTTTTTTTTTTCCCTTAACACTTTAAAATTTCCGTAATTGAAGACCTGGGTTCCTGCCCAGGTTGTGACCCTCATTGCATGAGCAAGATGAGAGCATCTTTATTCCTCAGTAGAGTAAAGGAAAGGAATACAAAGAAGAGGCCAAAGAGCACTCCTCAACGCTATCCCATGATACTTCTTCTTATATTTCCTTGACCAGATCTTCTCATGGCCATACCCAGCTTCCAGGAAAGCTAGGGAATAATCTTGATGCTGGACAATATGTACATGGCTTAATATTATGTTTTTTTTGGGATAAGGAAATAGTGAATACTATGTGACAATCATAATCTCTGCCAAAGCCTCAATAAAACACCTGTATAACGTGTAACTTTAAGCAGAGTAAGTTCTAAGTAACTTCTCCTCAATAAATTTGTTAAAAAGAATACCTTGAGTTGTCTGAGTGTTGACCAGTTGCATTGAACTGTTGGCTACAAGCCAAATAAATAACAGATGACATCTGTCAGAAATAATTGTTTTCATTTTAGAATTATTTACCTTGAGCCATTCTTGGACAATTGTTAGGAAGTAGCAGCAATTGCCTATTGAGCATAAGCTTAATATGTTACAAAAACATTCATTGTCTTCAGTAGAAAGAAATATTTACCTTTTTATCAGAAGCTGGGGAGCAATCCTGCAACAGGACTTTTAAAGAATAGTTTGAAAGCTCCTGCTACAGTAGTCTTGTCATTTATTATATGGTACAAATTCGTATCTATGTATTTTTTTGTTTGTTTGTTTGGTAACATACTTTTACATTGACCACTTTTGGCATCATAAGGATCCAATAAAAAGTGAATATTTAGTAAAAAATTAAATACTGAATTTCCATTTCTCAAGAAAATGGATGAATGTATAGTTGATACTGTGGACAAAAATAGGGCCACGTACTAAACCTGACAAGCTCAAGGGAGGCCAGCATGGTGGGTCTGACAAATCAGAGACCAAAATTAACCACATGGGATGGTCTGAACATAAAAATTCCCAACTGAACACAGGTCATGGTAGGTAGTTACATCCTGGGCTTATAGCTTTCTTGACAAAAGTCAATCTTTAAGTAAGACTGTCTATTATCTTTTTGCATCTAAGATAACATACTCTTGGAATGTCAGAGTACTGTATTTTGTCCTGCATAATGTGCAATTTTTTGCCCAAATCTGTGAGGGAAAAATAAAGATGTATATTATACATGAGTAGTATTAATTCCCTATCTATCGTGTTTCCCCCAAAATAAGACCTAGCTGGACAATCAGCTCTAATGCACCTTTTGGAGCAAAAATTAATATAAGACCTGGTATTATATTTTATTATATTATGTTATGTTATGTTATGTTATGTTATATTATATTATATTATATTAGAGACCCAGTTCTATATTATATTAAAATAAGACCGGGTCTTATATTAATTTTTGCTCCAAAAGGCACATTAGGGCTGATTGTCCAGCTAGGTTTTATTTCCAGGGAAACACGGTATATAAATGTTTTTAATTCTGTTATTTATGCTTATGAGTTAAAAGTGTAACTCTAGAAATTAGTAACGCTATCCATATGCAAAATAATACCCTGGAATATGATAATTGGTTTTGTTGAACTTTGGTTGAACTTGCAACGACGAAGAGTTCTTCTATGATGTGTAAATATCATAAATTTGTTACGGGTACATAAAATTTCTTGTACCTCGTATCTGTTCTTGTATTTTGTATTATTTGTTAAATAAAATTTCTTGTATCATAATATGTTAAAAAACAAATGCTAAAATTCCTGTATAATAACAAAAAGCAAGTACCTAAGTGTAAACAAATAAAAATTTGAATTAAAAAGTTAAAACGAAAGATTTTTTTCTTTGAAAACTTGGGCCAAAAACGTGGGTGCACATTATACATAGGAGCACTTTATACATGGCAAAATATGGTAATTTCTTTTTCTGAACCCCTCAGGGCACAACCCGTCACTCCACAGCCTGAGACCACAGAGCCCCTCATTGTTATCTTGTATCTATATGTGCTGTAAATGTTAATTATTAAGTATCTTGTACCCACCAATGTAAAAGAAGTATGTGTCTCTCCATTTTACTTTTTATCCAATCCCAGAGACTTTCCCACCTTGCTTTCTCCCACCCCCTTAATCTATCAGCAATGGATTTCATGTAACCTTCTTTGCATCTCCTCCTTTGATTCTAATGTATAAAACAAGCTGCAAAATTACCATTCTCCATAGAGCATTTTCTTAATCCACTGAGATTTTGCTTCTCAGCAATTGTCATCAGTTTGGCTCAAATAAACTCATTAACTACAGGTTTGGACGTTTTTTAAGTTGACAATACACATATTTGTCAATATTTTAAATCTGTATGAAGACTGATAGTGATAGCTGAAAACCTGAAGAGACATATCTCCTGAAAAGCCTCAATATATACTTCAAAAATTAGTAGTTATTTTAAGAAGCATCTAGCCTGGCAGTGGGGTGCTACTATAAAAAACAAACAAACAAACAAACAAAACTAAAACATGCAGCATTGGCTTTGAGAGCTAGTGATGAGAAGAAACTGAAATGACCTTGAGGAAATGACCTTGATGAAGCTTGAAGGAAAATGAGAAAACTATTATTGGAGGCTGGAAAAACAACAACAAACCAACTCTTATAAAGTGGTGGAAAATTTGGCAACACTTGTCTGCAGTAAGGTAGAAGACAGAAAATGTACCCACTAAAGTGAACGATCTAGCTAAGGTGATTTCCATGCAGAATTAAAAAAAAAAAAAAAAATAGGTCTAACTGCTTATTCTAAGTGCCAATAATAAAATACAAGTAGAGAGATATGAACTAAAAAAGAAATCATTTAGTTTTCAAGCAGAATTTAAAGAAAATTTAGTGGGCCTTGGCCCTACTTTCTAGTCAACAAAAGTTTCTCCAAGTGAAACATTGTCTCAGGGAAAAGGTAAAATTAACAACTGTAAACCATATTGTTAATTCCTAAAAAAAAAAAAAAAAAAAAAAAAAAAAAGGTGAAGCAGTTTAGAGACACTTTAAGTAAAAGGGCTTTATTAGGGTCTTAAAGAGTTTGTCTTTTTGATCTTGTTTACTAAACACTATGATTCCTCCTAGAAGACCTGAGGTAAAGAAGGACATAGCTCTGAAAGAAATGTGGGTATAGCCTTTGTCTAATGGAATAAATTCTAACTTGATACCCAAGAAGCTCTCAAAGTTTATAAAGACATTATGAGGGTGGCATAGAAAAAGCAGTAACAGTTCAAAATAAAAGTGGACTTTGGACACCCCATCTATTATAGGCAAGAAAAAGGCTGAGCAAACTACTTAGTTGCAAGTACAGTCATTTTTTTTTTTTTTTAATGGGAAAATGACTCAGAGGATGGAAGCAAGTTCCCAATGGTAAAGCTAAAGGGCATGAAGAATTATTCCCAGTCCAAGAAATGACAACATGGACTAGCTAGATTTTAGAATTGTTATGGATTAGGTAATTCTACATGCCTTCTTTTTTCACTTTTTTAGTGGGAGTGTTTACTGTGGTTATCTTATTGTCGTCTTACTATTTTATGTTACATGTATAGGGGAACAGATAATGTGTCTCTTTACTTAACAAGTTTTTATAACGAGAAGACACACACTTGAGGTGACTAATCTGCACTTGGACCTGACTTAGATGATGAGCTCCTGAACCTCAAGCCTGAGTCTGGTCCCATAACTCGTTGAGTATATGAAGGTACTTGAGGGGGAGGGGTTGTATTTTATAGTGGATGATTAAGTAATTTGTGATCAGAGGATGGATTGAGATGGATTAAAATGGCTGCAAATTCTTTGACACATCTCCCGTTGAGAGATAGGGTACATAACTGCTCCCCTTGTTCTGGGTGGGCTCTGTAACTATTTTGACCAACAGAATATGGCAGAAGTGATACTGTGCCAGTTACTGGTCTCAGGCCTGAGGAGAATCTCAGCTTCTACTTCCTGTCTCTTGAAACACCCTTTCTTGAAGGCCTGAGTCATGATATAAAAAATCTAACCTGAGGTTTCCATGCTCTGAGGACGCTAGAGAAAAAGAGAGAAAGAAAGAGGGGGTGGGTAAGAAGGAAGGAAATAGAGAGGAAGTGGGGGTGGAGGTGGGGAGTCCAAGTACTTAGTTGGTTAGTTTCCGTAACAAAATACCATAGACTGAGTGGCTTAAACAACAGAAATGTATGTCTTAAAATTCTAGAGACTGGTAAGTCCAAGATCAAGGTACCAGACAACTTGGTTCCTGACGAGAGCTTTCTCGCTTGCAGATGGCAATCTTCTTGCTGTGTCCTTACATGACAGAAGAGAGACAGCAAACTCTCTGGACTCTTCTTATAAAGGTACAAATCCTACTATGAAGAATCTACCCTCATCACCTCATCCAACCATAATTACCTCCCAATGACTGTCTTCTAATGCCATCATATTGGGGGTTAGTGCTTTAACATATGAATTTTGGGGAGACAAACATTGAGTCCATAACACAAGCCCCCCGTCCCCCCAATAATGTGGAGCAGAGACAAGCTATCCCTGCTGCACCTTGTTAATTCCTGATCTAGGAAATTGTGAAATCAAAAAAACACGTTGTTCTTTTAAGCCACTAACCACTGAGTTTTGGAGTAATTTGTTACATAGTAGTACATAATCAGAACCAAAACAGAAGGTCAGAAGGGCATTTAACATATCAATTCGTGAAGCATACTTTCCCATCAGATTTAATGAATGTTCCAAATTAATTTAACTCACATTCAATTTCAAGTTTTTCTTGGTACGTTTGAAACATTGAAGCTTTAGCTATTATGTGTTGGCTCCATTGTCAGAAGCAGAATTTCAGAAACAGTTTTATGTCAATGTTATCATCAGATACTTCTAAAAGATAATCATTAAGAGAACTCAATGGTTTGCAATTTTGAAAATGATTGTCAGAAATTTAGTGAAAAAAGAAGTAAAAGTTATGAAACTATATTGAGGAGTTCTCTGTTCAAGATGTGGACAGTAGATTTTATTGGTTTAACCTGTCTACAGGTTAAAGTTATAAACTCCGGACAAAATATAGTAAACAATTACATGAAGCCTATGTATAACAACGAAATACAGGCAGATTTTAGAAGTTGTTCAGCCCACGGATGAAGCAAACTGTATTTGGATGAATTTTCCCATTTTTATGGCTTTTAGCATGAGGGCAGGTGAAGTGCTAATGTTGTAAAGAAACCAGTAGAGGAAAAGAGCAAAGAAGCACTAGTTGCTCAAACCGTGTTCTGGTTTAGTATTGGACGTTGAAAATAAAACAGGTGTTCTCAAATTAGGTAGTTGGTCCAGGGAAGCTACCATAGTAAGAAGATTGAAGAGTGATATGAGTCAGAGCTGGGATGAAAAGCACACATGCAACTGGCCTCCCCTGTAGCATATGTACTCGGATACAAACTCAACTTCCAGGATTAAGAACTGACCTAAGAAGGAAAGAATCATTGTGTGTGACAATTTTGTTTTTTCAATTTTGATAGTGTAAGTGAACATCTGTAAGTAACAATACTGGATCTAAAAGCAGGCAGTTTGGTCTTTAGGGGATCTATGCTTTTTCCATAAATTTACAATTCAAACTTAAAGTCTCTTATGTTAAACTGGAGGAGAAAAAAGGAGACGTGTGTTTTATGTCCAATTGCTTGTATAAAATCTATGTAAGGGTGTTTATAATCATCATATAATAATAATTCAAAGGACATTTTTTTCCCTGCAAATATGAGTATGCTTTTAAAATTAAAATATCTTATTACACATTTAATGCTCAGTATGAAAAAATTGAATAATATATGTAGTAGGTCATAATGTTTGTATAACATCATTTTAGAACATTATAAAAATAAAGCAATTCCTAGTTTTGACCAAGGACATTGGCTGACATTTTACTTCCAACATGTTACGTTCTGTCTTTATATTTTTAAACAATGGCAAAAATTCAGAATATGAAGAACCAAGCTGCTCTTGTTGGCTCTGGATATGCCTTGCTTTTTTTGGTTTTCAGTCAAATATTTGATACCAGTTCAGCTTTCTTTTAGCTTGTTAATTTCGGAAGTGGGCATAATTCCATTTATGTAGTTCAGCGGTACATCTCTAAATTCTCCAAGAACTATGTCATTGTTCTCAAAAAAAGATTCACCCCCACACCCTTCTTATTGGAAATGATTATGGTATAGAAGAAAGAGCAAGGTTTTATGTCTGACAGTCTGGATTTGAGTTCTGGCTCCCTAATTTTTAAGTTTTAGGCAATTGATTTAAGCTGTCCTAGTCTTATTTCTTCGAGTGAAAAATGTGAATGGGAATACCCATCCTATGCTTGCCATAGGATCTAGCTAATCATATTCATAACCATAATCAGAGTCATAATTAATGGGGAGGAGGAGGAAAAATATAGTAGCTCTTGTAGAAGGGGTAATAACAGTGCTAGTAGAACTAGAAGTAATGTTAATAGTAATTATTACAGTAGTATGGTATTTATTGAATTGCTTTAGATGTACCAGGTTCTATTTAAAGTATTCAAATGTCTAAATCAATGTAATCTTTGCACCAATTTTACAATCCTAGATCTTTGGGTAACTGAAGTGGGAGTGGGGAAAGGAGGCATGGGAGAGAGATTGCATTATTATGAAACTGCAGAGAGAGAGAAGAACCAGATTAAGAAAGACTGCTGAGGTTGTTGAGGTTGTTTAAAACTATAAAGGCAGAATGTAACATGTTGGAAGTAAAATGTCAGCCAATGTCCTTGTCAAAACTTTCTTGAGTGAGTGACAGGGTGCTGTCAAAGGTGTAAACAGGAAAGAAACATGATTACAAAGATAACCCCAGGAACAGCTTGAAGGAAGGGTTTAGTAAAGTTTTCTAGGTAAGAGAAAGTTCAGGTCTGAACAAGAGACTGTGAAATATTCCTTCTCAGTGCTCCAATCTTTGGAAATTTATCTTCCTCCGTAGCTGGAACAAATATGTTCTATTTATTATTGATTCTTCAATGATGTTTTTAGAAATAAAAATTCATCTGTAATATATTATGGTGTCGTTTGGCTATAATTAATTTTTCATATTGCTGCTATCTAGTTTGTCAAATAATTTTCTTAAAATTGTTCATTTAGATTCTCTTTAAATACTGTACTATTTAGTTAAATGTTCATTTAAATTCTATCTTACTCATCTCTGTATTCTCAGATATTATTAGCACCGTACCTAGTCATAGAAGACGAGCGAGAGGAGTGAAACTGAAAAGTAGAAAAGAAAGGAGGAAAGGCTGATCATGAAAATAAATTACATTATGGATCTGATGAAGATTTTGTGCTACAGCATCTGGTGGTTCATTGTTATTCAGGTCCTTTCTGAGGGAGGTAGAAAAGATCACTTTTCACTCCTTTAGTGGATAAACTAATGCTGTTGTTTTTTGTTTTGTTTTTTTACAATTATGTGGTCTTAAGTGTCACTGAAAAATCGTTTAGCTCCCCCTTAGAGAAATCACTTATGTATCTCTTGACACAGCATTTAGGTGAAAGGCAGTTGAAGAGCAAATAGGCAAATAACTAAAATCCCACATTGGGTAGGATAATTTGTTACAGTAAGATTTAAGAATACTATGATCATAATTCTATTTGTAACATCTTGCATTCTTAAAAAAAATAGCGGGAAGACAGTAGAAATATGCTAACTTTTTTTTACCATAGTGTGCTAAGATTGAATAATTCTTTTATGGGCTTCCTTTTTCCCCTGCAGTGTGCTTAATATTACTTTGATAAAGAAATGCAACAAAAATAAAAATTAGAAACAATATTTTAGGACTGCAAAGGTAGATCAAGCTCTTGTAAAGAAGCTCTATTTTAAGTCACTTCTCAGTTTTATAAAATTAGACTCCAAATTCAAAGCACTGGAGTTGAGAAGGAGTTAAAAATCTAAGACCTAACTTAGCGACTTCTATCTCAGCATTGACAGTTATCATCCACTCCTGTGCACAAGCAGTCATATCTTAAACAGCTCTATGTGCAAAATATACTGGAACTGAACAGTGAAATCAAAAAAGATAAAAGTATAGCGAGAATAAAATTCAGTAAGGACAGCAAAACCTGTAAAAGCACCGTATCTCAAATGTTCATCTAAATCAAGTGTGTTTCCAGGCAAGATTCCTGGGAGCCCAATCTAATGAGTGAAAACATTCAAAAGGGCAGAATCTGGAAGAACTCGGAGACCATTCTAAACTAATTTCCTTTCTAACGAGACTAACTCAGAGAACTGGATGTAGCCCCAGGGAGAAGGCTCTGGAACAAGCTGTGCAGAGAAATCTGAACCAGGTCCTATGGGATGGGATATAGGACCAAACAAGATTCTGTGGCAAATTTGACTATTATAAGGATGCACCACATCAACCATGGTGTGTGTGATGATGTGTGTTTGTTGAAGAGGAGGGAAGGTGGAGAGGGAAATGCGGAGAGTAAAGAGAAGGATCAATTCAGGTAGAGAGGAAATTGGAAACACTAAGTGAGAAAAAACAAGGTCAGTGCTTATGCCCACAACAAAGGCCATTCTTCAGAATGGCTAGAAAAGAGTCTTCCTGTCTAATCTAATCAAAGAGCAGTGTCACAGAATGAGCATGACCAATGAGTCCTTGGAGAATTAGAAAAAGCATAAAAACAGAAGTTGAGACTTGAAGTACGTGGGAAAGTGGAATTAAAGCTGCCCTTTTTGTAATAAGGACTTTGTTCTATTTGTCCTCCCAACATAGTTGGGCAGATGGAGACAAGATACGCTCTGAGGTAAGTCAGGTGATATAATCATGGGGACCTGTGTTGGGGGGAGGACGTGGCTAGTGGAGAGGAAAAGCAGCCTGGGATGGATCAAAAGGAAGGAGTCAGGACAAGCTGTGGTGAATCCACAACCTTTACAAAAACAAACAATAATCATAAATCTGTGCAGAAACGTGGTTTCTGAGTCTCCGTGGTATAGGTATCCAAAACCTGGAGGCTTGCGTTCAGAGATAGTACTCTGGTTCTTCCTAAGTTAGTCAATATAATTAATATTAGCAATTACCAAGAGCTCCCAAAACTTAACCACTTAGCAGAAAAGAATTTTATTTTTTCACTCGCAATGGGTTGGAAGCACATCTAACAGCTTTCCTGAGCAGCTTTTCTCCAAACGGTGAACTTAGGAAACTGGAGCAACAGGCAATTTCTTCTGAACCTAAAGTGTGAGTTAGGTGTTCCAATGCTGTGTCACCTTAGCACAGAACCTTCTGTGTACTGTTACACCAGCCTGTGCTATTAGTGCCCTGCGGTGTGACTTGTCTCCCTAGGCTGTGAACCATAAAGACAGCAGCTATAGCTTTAGTTTGTGTTTTCAGGTGGACAAAAAAGTTTGAGACAGGAAAAAGAAAGGGAGAAAGAGATAAGAACAGGAGGAAAGGAGGGAAGACTCTGTTATAAAGGAAGGAAACCAATTTAAGGAATTGACATACATGACAATGTCACTTGTTAGCAATAGGAAAATAAAGTCAGAATTGTGGAAGGTAATAAAAAATACCACTTATTAAATTCCTACTATACGTCAAACATTGGTATGCACTTTACATAGTTTGTTTCTAATCCATGCAACTATAATTAGGTATGTGGTATTATCTCCATTTTTACATATCTAAGGTTTAGTGAGACTAAAGTGATTTTACCAAGATCACTCAGGCAACTAGCATCTGGGAATCAAATTCAGGTCTGTTTTACCCAAAGTTTCTGTTGGTCTTAATGCTGACTCATTTGAATTACTGGTCTAAGTGTCTTAAAATCACTGTTGCACAGAAAGAGGTTTGGTCCTCCGCCTGTAGATGAGACTAAACGTGTGGCTTCAGGGGTCTCAGAGAGAGAAATGCAGAGGTAGAGATCTACCCAGATCTTTGAAAGAAAAGACATTAGCCCTAGGGTCACCTTGATCTTGGAGGCCAGTGAAATTTTGCCTGTTTATCCTCTTGATGAAAATCAACTCTGACATATTTGGTATTAGAACTGTTGGCTTGCAAGTAAAGAAAGCCAGCTGGAGCTAACTTAAGCAAAACAGAACAACACATTATAATGGAACAAGGGACCATCATGGAATACAATGGAAGGATGTGGCTGAGCCACAGGAAGGACTGGGATTGGGTTCTGGGAATAGAAACTAGTGAGAGCTCAGGCAGAAATCTCTCTTTCTTACATCTACTTTTCTCTGTACAGATGTTTCTTCTCTTTCTCTACAGTTTGGAAGACTGTCTGTTTCCCTGTCTACGAACCCACACACATTCCTCTTAATTTTTCTTATTTGTCATTCCTTTCAAAAAGCCAGAGAAGGGATTCCGATGAGCTGAGCTTGTATCAGGTGCCTATCCTTGAACCAATAAACTCTGGTCAGGAAGGTGACAAGTGGTGTATATGAAGTAGTGAAGTAAATCATAGCCGAAAAAAACAGACTTCTTTTGAAGAACCAGCCTAGATCAACTAAGAATGTATGTGTGCAGAAGGAGTGAGGGGAAAGCCATTAAGGGGTCTTTGTGAGCTAGACACTATGAAAAGGGTCCACTATGTCGATCGTACCTATAGCCTGTAGCTGAAAAGAACATGAGATGTGGTGCCAAGTAGATCTGCATTTGAAAGTGTCTCATCAACCCATGCAACCGTGCATAGATCAGTTTACCTCTATTTAAAACAAACTTGACTTTGTTTTTTATTTATAATATTAAGATTATAATTCATATTCTTCAAAATCACTGTGATGCTTTACAACAGGATGTAAAATAACTAGCATACAGTGGGTGCTAAAAATATATTTGCCATTATTAGTTCTTCTCACGTATTTTCATTTCTTTTGTGTGTTCTATCTATATAAAAGCAAACTCCATTCCCCTCCCCCCCCAAAATACAGGCTTTATGATGACATGAAAATCCAGTGAAATGGAAGCCATTGTGTTATGACTACTATCCACAAAGGTTTGCTTATCATGTCCAGTCTTTGAATATTGTGTCTAATTTGGGAAACAACCCTGATTTATTTTCCAGTCTTCGATATATTTACCAATGAAAGCTTTCCAGTGTGTCACTGAAAAAAAATGAAAGCATTAATCTGTCTAGAGACAGGGTTTTAGAGTGTGTATATTCCCTCTGGACGCAGTTTATCTTTTTTAAAAAAATGATTGCTGGTTGATATTTTGTCTTCTTTCGATAGCTTCTTCAAGAATCTTGAGTTTCTAAACATCTCAGTAGACACTCTAGAATTAACATGAAATAAAGTATCCAAACATGATAGATGTGTCTTTTTAACAAATAATCTTTGGCTTCAAGACTGTCTAGGATCTGTTCCCAGGTCTTTTTATCTGCTTAAATGTCTTCTAATGTTATTGGTTATTTGATATATTGAAGGTCAGTATATTCAGGGCACTTTTCCCTGGTTTTCACAATGAATTCTTTTCTTTGCCCACTCTTATACTGACATTTTGGTTTTAGTTAACTTGATTATGATTGTAAATTGAACATATCTACACTTTCCTGTTTTGCTTTAAAGCCAGTCTTATCACAAAGTCACATTAAAAGTAAACACAAATCTGCTTCCAAAAAGCCTAGAGAGGAGTGTAAATCTTTACTGAGGGTCTCTTGAGGACATTGAAAAAGGGATTAGATGGTGCATCAGAGACAAAACTTTCTAAGAATCCTGCTTGTGCATCATCATTACCTCTCAAAAAATCAGTCTCATTACAGGCACACACATTTCTTCCTCTTTTTTTTTTTTTTAATTCTTTCTCTGAATCCTCCCACACTTTCTGGAATTTGGCTTCCTGCATCTGTATCCTCTTCCTCTACCTGCTCACAAACCGAGTTATCTATGTCAGAAACCATGCTTCATGGAAAGAGAGGGAGAAGGGATTGTGATAATTATAGTTTAATATTTTGTCCTGTTACATAGTGATAGCCAGCATAATTCAAAGCATAGTGATAAATGTCATATATATGTATATATATAATATGATAGATATATATATTCCTTATATCACATGTGAGAGATTGCTATTTTATCTCCATTTTATAGAGAAGAATAAAATTCATGGAAATATGCTCAATGTCATATAATTAGGATACGGCAAGATATGATTCCAGCTCGGGTTTGTATAATTCAAAACTCCATGTTCCTAATCACTATATATATAGTTCATCAGTGTGCAATCCTTAATGTATATTTATTATTTTCATACTCCCATTCAAATATGAAAAGGTGTAGAAAATATTTACTTATTGTCTTTAAACTTCCCTCTAAAGATCCCCTAAAGAAGGAAATAATCTTTCCCAAAACACCTAGATAGACTCTGGTGGCTTCAGGAGGGCCTAACTACTCAGCTGTCTGCAACGAGGGATTCAGAGAGGAAACATGTGTTGTGAGCTACATATTTCTATCTGGAAGGATTTTTCACACACTGGTTTCTGGTTCCATGCATTTTAAAACTGTTTCTCCTTCACGGTACCCATTTTACCAAAGTTAGAGTAAGATCATGTCATACGTAATAGACCTTTTGACCCTGTACCTTAAGATCACAAAGTGGAATATATGGGCACAGTGGACAGAGAAATATTCTACATCAGAAGAGATTACAATAAAGCAACTATAAATGAAAGTGAACTATAATAGAAAAGTTTTTGCCACTAACCTCAAACCAAATGAATCCTTAACTCCAGGTGGCCTTAATCACATCAAAAAACACCTGACACCACACATATATCACACTGAAGAATGTAGTAAGCTGTTTTGTATGATTGCTAATATAACTTAATGTTGCATACTTTTAAAAGCATATGAATTCTTAGCAAATATTATAAAATTGAATCAAACAATATATAAAAAGTCTAATATATCATGAGCAAGTGTAGTTTATGTTAGAAATGCAAGGTTGGTTCAACATTCAACATCAATCAATGTAATTCATCAAATTAACAAAATAGTGAAGAAAAACATGTGTGAGCATCTCAATACATGCAGAAGAAACACTTGATACAATTTAGCATCCATTTATTATAAAAATCTTCAGAAAATTATCACTGAAAAAGAATTTGTTAACCCAAATAAAAAGTAAAAAACCCAAAGTATTATCATCATATTTAATGATAAAACAAAGAATGTTGTCTTTCTAAGATCAGAAATAAGACAGATGTTCTCTCTCATAACTTCTACCCAAATTTTACCAGGTCTTAACCAGAGGTTTTAACCAGGTGAATAAGGCAAGAAAAAGAAATAAAAACACACCAAGTGAAAAGAAGAAAAAACTCTTTTATTTGCAGATGACATGATTATAAATGCAGAAAAGTCTGAGGCATTTACAAAGAGGCAACTAAAACTAATAAGTGAATTTAGTAAGGTTTGGATATAAGGTCAATATAGAAAAATAAACACCATTTCTATAAAATATCAATGTACAATTGGACATAAAAAGAAAAATATGAATTGTTTTCAATAGCACCAAGCATGAAATACTAGGAAATAAATTTAACATGATATGTATAAGACATATACAATAAAAACTATAAAACATTGCTGAAAGGAATTTAATAAGACTTAAATAAATGGAGAGATATGTCATATTTTAATATTTGCTTATTGGAAGACTGAGCCTAGTTAAAACGGTTTTTCCCCAAATGATCTAAAAATTGAATTCAATTACAATCAAAATTGTAACAAACTTTTTGTAGAAAAATTGACAAGCAGATTCTAAATTTATATGAAAATTCAATGATCCATATTAGTCAAAGCAATTTAAAAAAGGAAAAACACAGATGAAGGACCTGTGCAACTTGATTTCAAGACTTATTGTAAACCTATGTTAGTCAAGATAATGTGGTATTAGCATAAAGATTAAGGGAAAAGAATAGAGAGTGTCATATATATATATATATATATATATATATATATATATATATATATATATATATATAGTAAATTTTGGACAAAGATGCCAGTATAATTGAATAGAGAAAGATAGTCTTTTAAACAAATGGTACTACAAAACTGAATATTTACATAGGGGGAAAATGAACATCAATCTTCACCATATGCCATAAAACCTAAATTATAAAATTTAGCCAGAAGACCTGGATAGCGCCCCTGGGCCATGCTGAACCAGCTTTGGGCAATCTTCACACCCGGTCTTTTTTTCTTCTGCTGCTGGGCCAGCTATGGCCACCGTGAAGACCCTAAGTCCCAAGGCCAAGGTGGCCGGAGCCCAGGCAGCGTTGGCGGTCAACACCAGCGCGGCCCGAGGGCTGTAGGACGTGCTGTGGACAAACTTGGGGCCTACGGGCACCATGAAGATGCTTGTTTCTGGTGCTGGAGACATCAAGCTTACTAAACATGGCAACGTGCCACTTCATGAAATGCAAATTCAACACCCAACAGCCTCCTTAATAGCCAAAGTAGCAACAGCCCAGGATGACATAACTGGTGATGGTACCACTTCCAATGTCCTAATCATTGGAGAACTGCTGAAACAGGCAGATTTCTACATTTCTGAAGGTCTTCATCCCAGAGTAATAACAGAAGGATTTGAAGCTGCAAAGGAAAAGGCACTTCAGGTTTGGAACAAGTCAAAGTAAGCAAAGAGATGGACCGGGAAACACTCATAGATGTGGCCAGAATATATCTAAGTACTAAAGTTCATGCTGAATTTGCTGATGTCTTAACAGAGACTGTAGTCGACTCCATTTTGGCCATTAGAAGGCAAGATGAACCTATTGACCTCTTCATGGTTGAGATAATGGAAGTAAAACATAAATCTGAAACCGACACAAGCTTAATCAGAGGTCTTGTTTTGGACCATGGGGCATGGCATTCTAATATGAAAAAAAGAGTATAAGATGCATGTATCCTCACATACAATATGTCATTAGAATATGAAAAAACAGAAGTGAATTCTGGAGTTTTTTCAAAAGTGCAGAAGAAAGAGAGAAACTTGTAAAAGCTGAAAGAAAATTCATTGAAGATAGAGTTAAAAAAAATAGTAGAACTGAAAAAGAAAGTCTGTGGTGACTCAGATAAAGGATTTGTTGTTATTAATAAAAAGGGAATTGACCCGTTTTCCTTAGATGCTCTTTCAAAAGAAGGCATAATAGCTCTACTCAGATCTAAAAGGAGAAATATGGAAAGGCTGACTCTTGCTTGTGGTAGGATAGCTCTGAATTCTTTTGGTGACTTAAATCCTGATTGCTGGGGACACCCAGGACTTGTCTATGAGTATACATTGGGAGAAGAGAAGTTCACCTTTATTGAGAAACGTAACAATCCTCTCTCGTTATTGATCAAAGGACCAAATAAGCACACCCTCACTCAAATCAAAGATGCAATAAGAGATGGCTTGAGGGCTGTTAAAAATGCTCCTAATGATGGCTGTGTAGTTCCGGGTGCTGGTGCAGTGGAAGTGGCAATGGCAGAACCCATGATTAAATACAAGCCCCGTGTAAAGAGCAGGGCTCAACTGGGAGTTCAGGCATTTGCTGATGCATTGCTCATTATTCCCAATGTTCTTGCTCAGACTTCTGGTTTTGACCTTCAGGAAACACTGGTTAAAATTCAAGCAGGACATTCAACTTCAGGTCAACTTGTGGGTGTGGACTTGAACATAGGTGAGCTAATAGTGGCAGCACAAGCAGGCATATGGGATAACTATTGTGTAAAGAAACAGCTTCTTCACTCCTGCACTGTGATTGCCACCAACATTCTCCTGGTAGATGGGATCATGCGAGCTGGAGTGTCTTCTCTCAAAGGTAGAATTGAAGCTTCCTGTTTATCATCTGAATCATGAGGACTCTAAGAGTGACCCTAAGAAATACAGCTGTGGAGTTTTTGTCTAATTTTCAAAGGAATTTTCTTTTCCCATTTGAAAAAAAAAAAGAGAGAGAACACTAGCGCACCTATTGAATTCCAAAGTCTGAAATTATAATTACAGCATGTTTTTTTTAATTGCACTCAGTGTACTGTACACACATAAAGCGGGCTGTTTTCACCCAATGAACAGGATGTTTTGCTTTCGCTTCAGTGGTAAAAATACATGTTAGAAAAGTATATCATCGACCTTATTAAATATTGCTTGAAAAAAATTAATAGAAGGAAATGTAAGAGAAATCCTTGAAACCTTATAGTAGAAAAATATTTTTTATCTAGCACACAAAATCCATAACCCCTCCAAACTGATAAATCAAACTTTAACAAAATTTAAAACTTTTATTCTTCAAAAGACACCATAAAGAAAATGAAAGGCAAGTACAAATTGTGAGAAAATATTAGGCACATATTTGACAAAAGACTTTTATCCACAATCATGAAGAACTCTTACAACAGAATAAGAAGACAGCAACCTAATACAAAAATGGACAAGATATTTGAGATGAGGCTTTACAAAGATTTTAAAATGGTCAATAAGCACATAAAAAGTACTCAACTTTAGGAAATGCAAATTGAGACCAAAATGAGATACCTTAACACATCCATCCATTAGAATGGATCATTTTTAAAAATGTGAATTCCAAATATTTGCAAGATGTAGAGCAGCAGACACTCTTATTCACTGTTGTTGCAAATGTAAAATGGTAAAACCACTTTGGAAAATTGTTCGGCTGCTTCTTATAAAGTGAAACATACACCTACAGTATTATTCAGCTATCCCATAGCTAGGCATTTAATCAAGAGAACAAAAAGATATGTGCACATAGAGATTTATACACAAATGTTCTTAAGTGCTTTATTTGTAATAATCCCAAACTGGAAACTAGGACCAATCTAAGTATCGATCAATAGGTGATTGGATTAAAAAATGAAGTACGTATATCTATATAGCTGAATACTATTCAATAATTAAAAAGGACAGATTACTTTTATACATAGCAGTATGTATTAATCATGAAAAGGTTATGCTGAATTAAAGAAACCAGGCACACAAAAAATACAATTCTATTCATGTTCTTTTTAAAATGTAAGTGTTTACATTCAACATAAAAATATACAAGTTAATATTCAATATAAAAATATAAAAGTTTCAATATAAGAAATCGCAAACTATTCTATCATGAGAGAAAGCAGGTTAGTAATTGACTAGGGCCAATGGTGGGAGTGATTAACTGGGAATGGCATTAAAGAAATGTTTGCTGTGATGAAAATGTTCTGTATGTTACGTGTGATGGTGATTACACAAGCTTATAAATTTATTAACTCATTGGAATATGCACTTAAAATGGGTACATTTTACTGTACGAGTATGTAATGTGTACCTCAATACGTTAAGTAAGTAATCTTATCTAGAAATACAGAGCAATGCTCTGAAATGATCTGAAAGCCAGAGAAAATTAGAGAAATTTTCTAAGCCTTGGGTTTTTTCACTTATAATATGGATTAAGTCATCTCTATTACTAACTGGTGGTCAGCACTTGTTAGAATTTCCCCTCAGTTTTTTTTAAATAATCACATCTCTCAAGAAGTCTTAAATTAAAAGAATTCTCTCAAATACTGTTCAGGGAAAAAAAAAAGTAATAATTTGTACCTATTTGACATTCATAGTAACTAGGCAGTAACTACTTGTGTTTCACAAATTTTCAGAAATACTTGGTTTATTTCTTGATGTGATTGATGTAGAATTTATAAAGGAATAAACAGTATTGATTTAAAGTACACAATGAGATAAAATTTTAGCAGATGTATATATCCATAAACCATCATAGAAATCAAATACAGAATATTTACATCACCACAGAAAGGTTTCCTTGCCTCCTTTGCAGTCCCTTCCCTTCAGCTCTGATCTGTTTTATAACACCTCAGATTAGCTTGTGTTTTCTGAATTTTTGTATCAATGAAGTCACACCGTACATATTCATTTGTATCTAACTTTCTTTTGTCCAGTACTGTGATTTTGAGATTCATTTATGTTTTTGAATATATTGGCAGTTCGGTTTTTTTTTGTCGAAAAATAGGTTTCTCTTGTATCGGTATATCATATTGTGTTTATCCATGCACTCATTGATGGACATTGAGGTTGTTTCTAATTTGGGGCTATTGTGAATAAAAATGCACTAAACATAAACATACACGTGCAAGTCTTTGGTGTGGACAGATGTTTTCATTTCTCTCTGTTAAATCCCTAGAAGTGGAATACCTGGTGAGAAACTTTTAATTTTAACCTCTATAGAGGCAAAACAACAGAGAAGGATGCTCACATAAGGAACAGTTACATAATAGAGTCAGGTTATGTATCTTCTACACAAACAAAATATTGTCATTTTTTGAGGGCATCTTTTAACTTGTCTGTTTGGGTCCCACCCTTTCACCCTCAAAGTATTTTGCCTTTTCACGTTCTCGTCTAAGTCACTTTTCATCATTGGGATTTATTTTGTCTTTCTTTGTAGCTATCAATGTGCCTGCCAATGTGAGTTTACTTTCTCATCTATTGGGTCTAATCTATTATTGCAGTAATCCATATAGCTAACTCGTTATAAGTGGTGTTAGTATAAAGATATGAAACCAATAGTGAGGCCTTCCTGTTATGCAAAAGCATGAGTTCTAGAGATATCTAGTTTAATTTCTTGAAGGACTTTGTTTTCTTTCTATATTCTGGATAACTGTGGTTGCTGAGAAGTACCCTGTGATAAACTGTGAATAAATTACTATGCATTGATTCAACTTTCCTTAGTAGATGTTGTTATACTTAAGAAAATATAGAAAGTTTATGTTTACTTTGTGGAAAGCCTTTTACAAATCCTTGACTCCATTTCTTAAGTATTTTAACAGTCCACATTCAAAAGCTCTAATCATTTTCTTATCAATTTTTAGTATTTTTTAAATATGTTCATTTCCCATTTAATTTACAGATTTAAAACAGTCCTTTTACTTCCAAACTGTGTGTTTGTGTTTGCTGATGGGGTGAGGGATACATGTTTTGGAAGATAATTCCTAAATATTTTGTTTGTGCAATGAAATGTTATTGAATGCTTGACATTTGGAGAATCATTAGTATGTTTCTTTTATAAGCCAGTAAATATTTATCAAGCCATGACATGACAGTATGTACTTTCACATGCAGCAAAAGGGAAAACACTTTAAGACTTTTTTACCACTTTTTCCCCCCTCAACTCCTCGGGGCAACAACTGTAGTGTAGTAGTCTTTGTGTCTACCCTGAATTTCCCTCTTCCTAGAGAGCTACCCCTCCCCCAACCCTTTCCAGCTCTAAAGGGAGCATCATCCACAGTGCAATGTCTGCTCTCTGTCCACAATGGCAGCAACTCAGGCCTGGCCGAGAATCATAACCCATTTTACACTTCACAGTGGTCTAAGTAATGTACAAAGAAATGGTAGAGTCCTTCATCATATCTGATATAAGGGCCAGAGATAGACAGAGAGGATGAAGATTTTGTATCTGCATTGCTAATATTTAAAGATGTTGGCTTAGGGATGGCTGTTAACAGAAAAGAATTCAGTCACCACTTTTACATAGAGAAGCAGAGGTAATGAGTGTCAAGAAATGGTGAGCGTGAGAGAGCCTTGATGACATAATTTGTCTCTGAATATACATGTATCTGATACTTGAAAGATACACCGTTGAACTCCCCATTTGTGTAAGCCATGGCTGCCCTGTTCCCTACTACAGGATTTGGTAAGTGACATCATTGCCCACCCCCTAGTTCTTGGTTTAATAAATCTCTTCTTTCTGGAATGCTTTCCCTTGTTCTTTAAATACCAGCTGATATGCCACAGTTTCCTTGAAGATGTCCTGGATTTCTTTTTGAAAGAAATTTCCACTCTTTTAAAATGATAAAAATCTGTATAGGTTACTTTTTATGTCACTTTTTACTTCTTATCCAAAACCTCACTTATCTGTATTTTATCTTCTGTTCACTATCACCTTGAAATCAAGGGTTGTTTAGTTGCATCTGCAAATCTCTCGATTGTACATAGCACAATTTCGTATAGAAGACATCATCTACCTTGAAAAACTTTCCCTAATTTCCTGAAAACCAGGTGAAGTGATTTTCTTTCGTGCTTTCAAAGTACTTTACATTTTCTTCAAATCACAGTACTTCTCACAGGTTCAGAATTTTTCTGTTGGCCAGTCTCCCTTATTTCCTTATAATTTAATTGAGGACTTAAAATGTATTGATTACCATTTTATACCCACAGCTTGACAAAGTAACAGACACCTACTAAGTAGTTGTTGAATTAATGAATAAACGCAATGCAATGCGATCCTACATAAGGACTAAAAGATACTTTTTACCATCTGATCTTTTTAAAAATTAAGTCCAATGCTCATCTTTTCAGTAAAGTTTTAGATCACAAACACAGGTGGCTCTTTAAGTGAAAAATGATTTGAATGACAAATTAAAAAATGATAAAAAGTAGAATGTGTGCCATCTTAGTTGAGTCCTCTCACTTAGCCAATGAGAGCACAGAAGGCCTGTACTTCAATAAAATGCTTCATGTCACACGGTTCAATAAGGTCAGAATCTTATTTCCTTTTCCGTGACTCCCTCGTTTATACCATAGAGCATTTCATTTAACATTGGATTATCCAATTTGGCACAAGTACAGAGCACTGATTTTAGATTTTTTTTTCTCAGTTGAGAGGGAGTTGCTGTGGACTCGTGTCTCAGTTACTAGAGTGTCAATGGAACAGTTAACCCAGACCAAAATGCCTTTGACAGTCTTGCCAGGGACACCAAGATGGTTATGGCAGATCACTTTTTTAAAAATATATAGGCATCACTAAGGTAGAATCTCAAAATAATCTTATCATTTTAGTTTGGGTAGCTACTAGTTCTGATTGTGTTTTCCTCTGATTTTACTGTTTTTATCATGAGAAGTAGCATTTTCGTCCCCCCCACACTAACTCCACTTCTACCCCACTGATTTTCTACAGGTATCCAGAAAATGAATGTGTGAGATATATCATTTTGGTCCCAATTTGCTTTTTCCCTGACATTTAGCACTTTTTATCTGCTTATTGGTCAGTTTTTAATCTTCTTTTATAAAGCATGACTTCAAATATTTTGCCCATTTTTGTATTGGGTTGTTTGTCTCCTTATTGAGTTGTAAGAGTTCTTCATGTATTGTGGATAAAAGTCCTTTCTCAGATATATTTCATATTTCCCATTACATGTATGCTACACATTTGTAATTGTCCCACAGGTCTTCAATATTCTATTCTGTCTTTTCCTTTTCTCTTTTTTCCCTCTTCTTTTCTTTCTCTTTGCATTTCAGTTTTGGAAGTCTCTATTGATATTTCTTCAAGCTCACCAATTCTCTCCTTGACCACTGTATTGATGAGCTCATCAAAGGCATACTTCATTTTTGCTACAATGTTTTTTAATTTCTAGCACTGTCTTTTTATTCTTTCTTAGTTTCCAGTTCTCTCCTAACATTGCCCATCTGTTCTTGTATGCCGTCTATGTTATCCATTAGAGTCTAGCATTTAATCATAGCTGTTTTAAATTGCTGATCTTATAATTCCAATATTTCTGCCTTATCTGTAAATGGTTCTGAAGCTTGCTCTGTCTCTTCAAACTGTGTTTTTTGGTCTGCTTTAGTATGCTTTGCAATTTTTTTTTTTTTTTTGAAAGCCAGACATTATGCATTGGGTAAAAGAAACTCAGTTAAATAACCATTAGTATGAACTTTTATGCTTATCTGGCTAAGGAGTAGACTGTATTTATGGTTTCCTGTAGCTGTAGGTGTCAGAGGCTAAAATCTTCACAGGTATCCTTATTATTATCTCCCTATTGTCTTTAGGATTCCCTAGAGATTTCTAAAATAAAATCTGAGACGTACAGTTCCTTCAGTTGTATTCCTGTTATTATACAGAGTCCCTACTGATGTGATGGGAGGGTGTGAGCAGAGGGTAAGCATTCTGAAGTCTATGATTTGGTTTCAATTTTTCAGTGAGCCTGTGCCCCTAAACTGTGACTTTCATAGGAGTGTCTCAGTCCCCCTCACCCTTAGTTGAGACAGCAAAGCTAGAGAAGATGATAGTTGGATATAGCTAGATATTTCTCATGTGGAATAGAAGATAAAGCAGGTTGTGCTTGGTATTTCCCTTCCCCAGGTCGGTTAGGCTCTGGGAAAATAGTTTTGTTTGTTTGTTTGTTTATTGAGGACAAACCTTGTTAGGAACATAATCCTTTGAGAGTATTACAGAAAGGCCATATATCTGTATATCTGTAGAGTGAATAATTTGGCAATAAAAAGGAATGAAGTACTGGGATGTGCTACCACATGGATGAATTTTCACTTATGCTAAGTGAAAGAAGCCTATCCTCAACGACCAATGTGCAGAGTAGGGGAAAAATAAGCTAATGTTTGTTGAAGCCTGGAGGTTGGGAGGGTAGGGGGAAAGAGTAGAGATGGGGAGTAACTGCTAATGGGCAAAGGGTTCCTTTCTGGAGTGATGAAAATGCCTTAACATTAGAATATGGTGATTGTGCAACAACACTGTGAACATCCTAAAAGCATTAAATTGTACACTTTAAATATTTGAATTTTATGGTGCATAAATTATATTCAACAAAGATGTAAAAATTTGAAATTGAAGAAAAAAAAACCCAAAAACACTTTAATGATTTCCTGAAGCCAGGAGTAGAGGGAGGATTGACTACTTAGAGACATGAAAAAACTTGAGGGCACTGCAAGTATCCTAGAAATGTCATCTTGGAAATATCCTCATTGTGGTGATGGTTCCATGGGTGTATACATTTGTCAAAACTCACTCAACTGTACTATTAAAAATGAATGTAGTTTATTGACTATAAATCATATCCCAATACATTTAATTTTTTAAAAAGTCCTATGAGTAGCCGGAGAAAAAATGAATGTGTTGACAGGCATGTGGATTTATATCATAGGATATATATTCAATAATCTTGGGCAGATTACTTACCAACCCTGGACTTGCTTTCTCTTTAAAATACAGAGAAGAATTAAAGAAAATATAATTTTAAAAGTGCCTTGTTTATTTTATATCAAATAAGAGGGACTTATAAATTGCTTTTTTTTTTTTTTTTTTTCCCTAAGAAGGTCAAATTTTATTTCAGGAAAATTTATTTTTAACCAGCATCCAAGTAATTATAAAAATTAAGATCTTTAATAGAAGTTCTAACTTAAAACAAACTGCTTTAATGACTGAAAAACACATGAAATTTCCCTGCCTACCACCCTGAACCCCATATTCTTAACAAAATATGTAATTGAGTTATCGAAGCCTTAAACATCACTTTATAATGATATCCTTACCAGAAGTTTTTCTATTTCCCATATATGGTCACTAATGAATTTCTTAATGACAACAATCATATCGAAACTTTACAGCCAAGTTTGAATAGCTCTAATATAAATTATTCTGTTGAGGGATTTATAACAGCTTCAGATTCTTGGATAAGGAAAGGAATGAGAAATGCCTTTCAGTAACCTGCCCAGGGACACACAGTCAGTCAGGGGTTGGAGGGAGGACTAATCCGCTGGTGTGTCAGTGTCTCCCAATTTTAACCAACTAAACTTCTCTGATGTCACTCTGTGTAATGATATACAATATCGACTCAAACTCCTCTACTTCCTTTATGCCAGATACTGCTAGGCCTCAAACGTCACAGATGACCGGAGACTGGTTGGTAGCAGAAATATGCACAACCTCCTGTAATAGATAATTTACTACAGAGTGGTAAATAAAGAACCAACTTCCTGGTTTCTTCCTGAGAGCCTGTGTCTCTTCTGAAGAAAGTAGATCTTGGTTTAGTCACAAGGCATGAATTGACTTATGTAGTATTGGCTGATGAGCTGGCTATGGATGGTGAGAAACTATTATGGTAAATGAAAGAGGATGGCACTCCGTATTATGCAGTGGCAAAACAGTTAAATTATCACCTGCAACTATACAACAGGAAAGGTATTGTATGAACTGACAGATCTAGAAAAGAGGTTGGGAAACAAAACACTAATAGTGTGGTTTGGCTATAGTTGACAAATTACTACAAGAAAGAAATGATCTCAGAAAATATGTGCATGGTAGCAAACAGAAGGAAAGACAATAGAAAGAATTCAGAAATTCAGAGACTTGTTGGGTTGAAAGAGGCAGCACTTTCCCATTATTAACTTGTGAAAGACAAAACTAAGAAGGCCTTTTAAGGGATAAAGCCTAATTAAAATACATCCTTGCTGCAAGACTCAAATGAATAGTATGGATGCCACAACTGTTGTTAAAGCATCTGAAGAATTTAGATGCCATGCTGCAAACCTTTCCCTTTGGGGGAAAAGCAATGGCCCAGTGAAAGAAAATATGGGCATAATTTCTTAGATGATATAGATGGATTTAAGCCAAGAGAGAGAACTAAGAGAAAGGCATGGTTAACAAGAAATTCTGAGTGTGACTATAAAACCTAAAAATGAATAACTCAAATAAATAAGAACATTAAGGATTTTGAGAAAGCTGTGCTATCAAAGAAGCCATGGGCCTGAATGTGCTCTCTCCAATATGGTAGCCACCAGCTATTTGGGGCTATTGAGTATTTGAAAAAAGGCTAGCATGACTGAAATAATAAAATTTAAATTTTATTTTCATTAATTTAAATTCTGATGCCTACTAAATATTTTTCTATTCAACACAACTTTATTATTTGGAAGGGTTACAATTCCTTTCATTAGCCATTTAGCATCAGAATTGAGATAGGCTTTAAGGGAAAATATACACTGGACTTTGAAGACAGTATGAGAAGAAAGTAAAGTACATCTAAATAAGAGATATCTAAAATATCTCCATCATTATCTTGTATTGACTAAATGTTCAGTATAATATTTTACATCTTTGGGTTAAAAATAGACTGTTTAGATTAATTTCACTTGCTTCTTCTAAACTTTTAAAAATGGGTATTATAAAATTGCGTAAGTGACCTGCATTGTATTTTATTGGATAGTACTAACCTTGACTGAAAAACAGCTATCGTGTTTTCCCAAAAATAAGACCAAGTCTTATATTAATTTTTGCTCCATTAGGGCTTATTTTCAGGGGATGTCTTATTTTTTTTCATGTACAACAATCTACATTTATTCAAATACAGTCATGTCATCTTCTTCTGGAACATCGTCATAATGTACTAAATGTATCCATCTGGCTTACATCTTAACTGGGGCTTATTTCTAGGGTAGGTCTTATTTTGGGGGAAACACGGTATTGTGTGTGTGTGTGTGTGTGTGTGACTATTTAATGCAAGTTGAGTCTCTTACATAAGCAGACCCAGCACTAGACAGAAGGATTTGTCTGCTTTGTAATTCTGGACAATTGCTGCCCCTCCAAGTACCATTACAAATGGCAGTTGGGGCTGGGAGAGGCAGGCAGCCCAGACAGGCCCTTACAGTTTATGACATTGCCCTTTTGTTCCTGTGAAGTCAATTTTTATTCCAGATTGAGACTATTTTCAATTAATTGTGCTAGTTAATATCTAAGAGACACTATCAGTTATATTAGTAATCAAGATAAATAGTGTCTGTTGTACTTCCATTATCTTTTGGGCATGTAATTCTGTTGGAAGAAAAAAAGTAATTAGGTTTGTTCAGAATGATTTATCCTTTACAAATATATTCTGCTTATTGTTTCTGATTCTATTATTTCTTTTTTTGAGGAACAGAATCATGGCATTCATCATTTAAAAAAATAAAGCACTGTAAGTTATATTTTCATAAAGTTCTCAGTGACATCATGATCTGAATTTGTATCTGAATTATACTTCCTGAATAATATGAAAACACTATTTTTTTCCTCTGTGCTGGATCTTTTTGTCTGGGAGGTTGTATAGTTTAGTGGAAACCCTGTGCAGCCATATAACCCTGGGTTTAAATAAGAACTCTGTTACTTGTTGCTTCGTGAATTTGGTAAGTTTCTCAATGTAAAATGAAGTTAATAGTAACTACTTTTCAGAATGTTGTAAATATTATATAAAACGACATCTATAATAGGTCTGGCAATGTGCCTGATAGATTGTTGACATTAGATTTTTCTCTCCTCTCCTCTCTCTGTGACTTCACCCTCATAAATTTTCCCAAAGAAATGTCCCTATTTGGACAATCTCTGGTCAAGTCTGAGAGTATGGGAATCTGTGACATGTCACTTATTACATGATTACATCTTATTTCAGTGGTGAGAATCTGGCCCAATCCTGGGCAAATTGCAAACATCATAGTTTTTGCATATATATATAGTGGTGGTGCCAAAAAGGTGTATACAAGTGGATGCTTTGGTCAACGTTGCTCAAGCAGTAGCTCCCCATAATCAGAAGTGTCTGGATGCTGATGGTAACTACTTTGAGCATCTCTTGTAATTGCAGAAGTCAAACGTGACTTGCATTCATCTTTTGTTGTCGGTATATATTGAATATTAGAATTTTAATACAGTTTTCCTTTCTTAAAATGTGTATACATTTTTTTGGCACCCTCTGTATATACGTTTATCAAATCAAGAAATTTATATAAAACTGTCCTTATAGTCTCAACATGAGTAATTTTAGAGAATCTAAAGAAAAAAATTATTCAGAGGCACTGATGACGAAAGTTTCCATCAAGCATATTGGCAAGGTTTGAACATAGGATATACTTGAAACCTGGGCTGTCTGCCCACAGGCCATCCAGAGAACAGCACTTTTCAGAGAGCTAGCGCTCACTTACAGGACATATCACATCCATAGTGCAACATACCAACTGTGGGACCTGGGGCAAAACACTTTTGAGCCTCAGTTTGTTCTTCTACATAATGAAGGTTTGGATTTTGGTGGCTCATATAACTGCACGTTATTAAGATTCTTACATCTAACAGTACCCTGGGAGTTAGAGAGAGGTTAATTTGTATGCCAATAGTTACTGTATTAATCCATTTTAAAAGCATGTTTATTTGATCTTCCTGGTTGCATATATTCTCAATGAATGGGTGCTTACTATAAAAATAAATCTTCCTCTATGTACACTATGAAGGCAGATACAAGGTTTAAATTGGTTTAACTGAGAAAGAATGCTTAACTGTTTGGATTTTACTTCCAATTTGTTTAGATTTTTTGACCTTTGAATTAAACTGTAACTTTTCTAAGATTTTTTTTTGTTTTGTTTTTGAGGTTGCATTACTGCGATCCTCGGGGGAGAAATAATTGCCTCTAGAAGCTTATTTCTACTAAACTCAACTATAAATTAGCTAATATTTACTGTGTGCAAAGTACTCAGCTGAGCACTGCAGTAAATAAGAGAAGAGCAAATGAAAGGAACTATAACAAAGCAGAATATTACACAAGAGACATTCTAAAGTGAGGTAATCCTATCCATTTAGGATACTAAATTGCAGCATGGGATAGATTTAAGGATGACTTTTAACAGAAAGTCACTTATATCCATCGCTTTACACACACACACACACACACACACACACACACACCCCTTTAATCCTCTCTCTCTCTCTCTCTCTCTCTCTCTCTCTCTCTCTATATATATATATATATATATATATATATATATATATATATAACATATTCTTTATTATATACTATTATATATACTCATGTATTGTTATATATTACATACGCATTATATGTATACATATACATACACAGACACATTATTGAGGCATAGTTTATATGAAACAAGCTGTGGAAACTGACTATTCCACAGTTTCCTTAATATTATTTATTTCTTCCCAGTGCTAGTTATAATCTTTTATTCTTAGACATTCTCATAGTTATGTTGTCGTGTTTCATTGTAGTTTTAATTTACTTTTTCTTAATGACTAATGGTGTTTAGCATCTTGTATACTTTTTACAATCTATACAACTTTTTTGGTTAAGCCTATTTAATTCGATTTTTCATTGAATTATTTGTTCCTTATCATTAAATTTTGAAGTATTTTATATATTCTGGATACAAGTCCTTATCAGATATATGGGTTGCACACATTTTCCCCAAGTTTATGGCTTATTATTTCATTTTCTTAACAGTGTCTTTTGAAGAGCAGAAATTGTATATGTTGATGAAGTCTAATTTATCAATTTTTCCTTTTATAGATTATGGCTTTTGTGTAATATTTAAGATACTTTTGCCTAACCCAATGTTACACAATTGTTTCCCTATATTACTTCTAGAAGTTTTGTAGTTGTAGGTTTTACATTTACATCTATGATATATTTTGAATTAATATTTGCATATGACGCAAGATACAGATAAAAATATCTCTTCTTTCTTTTTCCTCTTCTTTTTTCCTTCTTCCTTCATTTGTTCTTTTGTTCTTCCTTTCTTCCTTCCTTCCTTCCTTTCCTTTCATCTTTTTGTTGCATTAGTATCCCAATGTTTTAACACCGTTTTTCAAATAGTCTACATATTCTCTACTAAATTGCCTTTGAAACTTTGTCATGTGAATCAATGTTCTATATATGCATGAGTCTATTTTTGTAGTGTATATTCAGTCCATTGCTCTATGTCTATATTTATTCCAATATACCACCTTGATAACTGTAGCTTTATAATAAGCTTTGAAACTGCATGGTGCTAGTTTTCCAACTTCATTCTTTTTTAAAAAGTTGTTTTGGCAATTCTTGGTCGTGTTTTATTCCCATGTAAGTTTTAGAATCAGTTTAGTCAATTTCTACAAAAAAGCAAACAATTTTCTTTTATTGAGAGTGCTTTGAATCTGCAGATCAATTTGGGGAGACTTGACATTCTAACAATAGTTAGTTTTCCAATCCATGAACATGATGTATCTATCCTTTTATTTTAGTATTTTTTAATTTCTCTTAGAAATGTTTTGTTTGTTTTTTTAATTAAGACTTTATGTTTTAAGAGCACTTTTAAGTCCACAGCAAAATTGAAAGGGAAGTACAAAGATTTCCCATATACCTCCTGCCCCTACGCATACATAACCTCCCCCATTATCAACATCACCTACCAGATGGCCTGCTGGCTCAGCTGGTTAGAGCTGGTGCTAATAACAGCAAAGTTGCTGATTTGATCCTCGCATAGGCCACTGTGAGCTGCGCTCTCCTTAAAAAACACACCAAAAAACATCACCTACCAGAGTGGTACACTTATTATAATTGCTGAACCTACATTGACACAACATAAATCATCCAAAGTCCGTAGTTTACATTACATTTTACTCTTGGTGGTGTACATTCTATGGATTTGATCATTACAGTAACATACAGAATATGTTCATTGCCCTAAAAATCCTCTGTGTTTGGCCTATTCATCCCTCCCCATCTCAACCCCTGGCAACCACTAATCTTTTGACTCTCTTCATAGTTTTGCTTTTTCCAGAATGTCATACAGTTGCGATCATACAGTGTATATTTTTTTCATATTTACTTCTTTAACTTGGTAATATGTACTTAAATTCCTCCATGTTATTTCGTGGCTTAATAGCTCATTTCTTTTTAGTACTGACTAATATTCCATTATCTGGTTGTACCACGGTTTATCCATTCACCTACTGAAGGACATCCTGGTTGCTTCCAAGTTTTTGTAATTATGAATCCAGTCAGACAATTTCAGGGTTTCAAGTGGTATAGTTAGATCATCTTAAATTAATGTGATTAATTTTGCTTTGTATTTGTTCCATCTGTCATTTGTCCAATTTTTTTTGATTTATTGACTATTTTTAATGATTTAGGTTTTTTCATCTGTGTTAGTTGCTATCTATAAGTCCTTGTTTTGCTATTTTAGTTAGTGCTAGGATTTACCATACACATCTTCCATCTTTCACAATCTACCTTCAAGAGATTTTATACCACCAAATATATTGTATAAGAATCCTACAATGAACACTTTCTTTTCTCCCTATCTCAAATTGTTGGCTACTGTTGTTAATACATGTTGCTTTTATATATGTTACGAATTCCACAGTGCATTGTTAATATTTTTGTTCAAACTGTCAATTTGTCTTTTAAAGGTATTTAAATAATATGAAAAAAGATCTTACATACTTACCCACAAAGTTCTCATTTGCAGTGATTACTATTCTTTTGTATAGATTTATGTTGCCATCTGTTATCATTTACCTTCTGCCTGAAGGATTCCATTAACATTTACTGTAGTGTTGGTCTGCTAGTGATAAATTCTTTCAGCTTTTGTGTATCTGAGAAAGTGTTTATTGCACCTTAGTTTATGAAAGATATATTTGCTAGGTACAGATTTGCATGGCTGGGTACTTTATATTAGATACTAGACACTGTATTCTACTTTATTTGGTGTTGGAGAGTTTTGTACTCCTATAAATATTCTTGAAGATTTTGTTTCTATGTGACAGCTAAGTTTCATGATAACAATGATCTTTTTGTATATTGATTTTAAGCTTTGTTTGATGGGCCAAATGGAATTTAATCTAAGGCTAATTTTTATCCACAACTAACAAGATTCTTCTGTGTATTCTACCCAATGTCCTGTGAATTATTTATTTCGCTAGCTGAATGGTGGGAAGAGGCACTAATTTGGCCCTGTTTGACCACTGGATATAGTTCCCTTTTATCTTTGTAGGTAGTTCTCCAATTCTCAGGCAGTTTTTTCACATGCACACACTGAAGAATACTCAAGGGGGTCAAGGGGGACCTCCGAAGATCTTTGTATTTTTGTGTACAGATTTGCTCAACGATCATTGAATTTCTAGGCCAGGTTTAGGCAATTGAAGAGCCTTTATATGTAGTTTATATTGCCTAGAACCAAGGTATGCTGCAAACCCAGTCTGGAGCAAAATGGGAAATAACATGTTTCTAAAGATAGGCTTAGAAATTCTGATCCAGTAAGTCAAGATGTTACTTTTCTCTGGTAGCAGGGCTGAGTCATACTTGGCGGCTAGACCACCAATCACAGGTATAGCCAAGAAAACAGGGTACAGACCACCAAAAACAAGACCAACTAATTTACACCATGTTATGGTACAGGTTTTACAATTCAAATCACCTGCATTCAATGGTAAACTTACAAAATCTTTGTAAGATACGTTTGCTGTCAAAAAATGGGATCGCTGCCATTGGTAAGCCTGCAGCTACACAAGCCTGTGTCACATTTAAGATGTGCCAAAAAAGACTTTGCTGTTAGGCCACAGACAGCAGCATTAAGTCCAATATATGTCAATCCATATTCAAATAGATCCCTTTCTGCTTCTGGCAGTTGGTTACGTTTTCTGGTTATGATGTTAAATATTTGGTTTACCTTGACAGTATAATCTGTCATGATTTTCCATCTTGAGCCTTTTGCTGTCCTTTCAGCAGCCGATGCTTCCTCTCACCTTCCTCAGCAACTAAGGCTCACTACAACTTTTGCACAACTCACCCGGGTTCAGCCATCTTTGGTGGACCTGTCTGTAACTCTCTTTGTGCATCTTTTCTTCTGTGTGAAACCCCTAGTCTCCTAGTAAGTTATCCAGTTTCAAGATCCCTGTGTTTCCCTAACGTTACACTTACAGCACAATATGCTCACTCTCTCCACTGAACACCTCCCCCAGGTGTCTCCTCACTAGCTGTGCTCTAGCCTTATCAGCATGCTAAACCTCAGAGACCTCTCCCACACTGCCCTCTCTTTCTGGAATACCCTGAACCCAAATTTTCACCTAACTAAATTCTTCCCCTCTGAGTCTCAGCTTATTTATCAGGTTCTCAGAAACGCCTTTCCTGACCCTTGTTTCCCCATTATTCCCATATTATTTCCTGTCATGCACTTTTTTTCTTGTTGTTATGTCATTTCTGATTTTATATTTACTTTTTTGTTTACTCACTTAACAATTATCTGTCTCATTTCAGTGTAATCTCTCTATAGGCAGTGCTTTTGTTTGTCTTTCCCCATCATGTGCCCAATTTTCTAAATGTCTTTTGTATCTAACAGAAAAAAACAGACATTAACAATGTCTAATTTAAAAAGTATCATGAAGAAAAAAAATTGAAATGATACGAAGTTAATAATTAGTGGGTCTAATCGTCCTGTGTTAGGCTTTTCTGAGACTGAAGTAGTAGTTAATCTGAGACCTAAAAAGTTGAGTAATAGCTAGCAAAGAGTGACTGAGGAGAGAAAGAAGGAATTCCTATATTTAGCCTGAGGAAAGACATTTGATGTGAAAGAAAGGTGAGGCTACAAGAAAGGCAGTAAGTGATATAGCTACTTTGATGTGTTTGAACTGTTGCCATTTCAAAGAGGAATTTATCATAATCTCTATTGCTTTGGAGTTCAGAGAGGTAAAACAAGGGAGTTAAGGGGGGGATTAAAGTCAGGAGATTTTGACTGAGAATCAGGAAGATCTTTCTAATACTTGGAATTGTCCAAAAACCAATTGTCCTGAAAATGCAGCAAATCCTCTGAAATTGGAGATGCTCAAAAAAAGGTTGTATAACCATTTCTTAAAGAAATAAATATGTTTCTGCATTAGTTCAAAATGTAATATTCTGTTCACAAGTACTCTGAAATATAATTTATGCTGGGATTTAGACTATCAATTGAATGTATTCATTCATTTATTCAATGATTATATAATAAATACCTACTATACGTCAAATTATTGTTCTAGGTACTAAATGACCAAAGATGTTTAAAATAGTCCTGGTCTCTATCCTTACGCTTGAAATCTAGTAAGTATCAGCCCAGATATTACAGCAAGTCTTCACATTCAATATTTCTCATTTGAGAACTATTTTTGAAACATCTTTGTGTTTCTTAAAGTGGCTTGCAGTCCTGAGCTTTCCTTAAATGAAAGAAACATTTTATGAATGAATATTAGATTTAAATACCTTTCACATGCTTGTTCTTTTGTCTGGAACTTTTCCTTACACCTCCTCCTTTTACCTTGCTAACTAACTAGTACTTATCCTGTAAGACACAGCTCAGGGGTCACCTCCTTCCCAAACTATTCCCTTTACAACTGTCAATACTCCTAGCAGGTAGTTTAGTGTTTCCTCCTCAATGGTCAGTGTTGGCCCAAGACACATAGTCACCCTGGGCAGCAGGATTTGGCATCACTTAAAAATAAACTCTTTAAATTTTTGTTAAACTTTTATTTAAGGATAGAGGAGACTGAGGCAAGGGTAGAGACAGACGGCATTTCTCATACTTGGTCCCGTTTTTTCCCCTGTAATTGTCCATCAACCCCTACTTTGGCCACAAACTGAGCATTTATACTACTTAGAATTGCTCCAATTAAAAAAAAACACAAAAAACTAATTTTGTAATCCTCTAACCACAACCTCCATTGTTTTGGAGATCAGTTTCTGAATTATTTACCTTAAACTTCTTCTGCCATCCAGAATTCTATAGCATCCAGTTAATTGTCCTGTTTTCTCTTTACCCTTCAGCCTCTTCTTCTTCACTTCTTATACTGAGGGTGACAAAAAAAATGTATCCACATTTTAAGAAAGAAAAAAAAAAACTATTACAATTGTAATACTCAATATATATGGATAACAAAAGATGAATACAAGTCACATTTGACTTCTGCAATTACGAGAGGTGCTCAAACTGGTTACCATCAGCATACAGACACTTCTGATTATGGTGAACTACTGTTTGAGCCACATTGACCAAAGTGCCCACTTGTATACCTTTTTGTGGCACCCCCGGTATATCTAGCATACATTCTGTAGTCCACTGTTTTAAGCATTTTTCTCATCTCTATGTCTCTTTGCCCCTTTGCCCAGCAAAGCATCACTTTTGAGTAAACACAACTCTCTCCCTGGGTTCTGGCTCCATGTTCTTGAAATTCACTTAAATAAAACTGTACAATGAAACAGACAGGTTGTTCTATGATTCATGACCATTCGTTTTAACTGTCTCATCAGGGTCTGTCAGTATTCCCATGTTTCTCTAATTAGATGCCTTTCCTACTTTCTGAAACTACTATTTTTATACCTTCCCCACTCTCTTCAAACTTCTGATCTCTTTCCTTGCTTTTATCAATTTCATTAGATGAAACTTTTTACATTTTGCAGAAAAAAGTAAAAGCCATCATAGGGGGATAATTTCAACTTTCTGTTTTCAAATTTATAAATATTCCTGTATGCCCACCATCTTTTTTTCCATCCTTTCTATTAAAGGAATGTTCCTCCTCCAATTAAACTCTATATGTGGTATGGATCTCATTCTCTTCTATGTTTTTAGGTAAATTTCCTATCAGCTAGTCCCTTTATATCTTCTGTTTTGTATTATTTGCCTTTCTATTGGATCAATATTTAAACACATTCTCCCATTTTTTATATATATATATATGACATATATTTATATTTATTTTTATATAAATATATAATATATATATTATATAAAATTATATATCTATCTATCTATCTATATCTATATCTATATCTATATCTATATCTCTATATATAGATATAGATATATATATATCTCCCCGGATTTTGTCAACCCTTCAGCTACTAACCAAACTCTCTTTATCTCTTTATAGTCAAACATCTAAAAAAATCACCTGTTTTCATTTGTTATCTCCTATTAACTTCTCAGTCCACTTACTTCTGATTTCTACCACTCAACCAAAACTACTTCTACTAAACTCTTCTGTGACCCCTGTGTGAATTATACCAGTAGATACTTCCAGCCTTCACTTAATTTGACTTTTCAGCAGCTCTCCATATAGTTGATCATGTTCTATTTCTCAAAGTATCATCTTATCTTGACTTCTTGACACCAAATGCTGCTGTCCAACCTCTACTCCCATCAACCTCTGCTATCCCTCTGATCACTCCTCAGTTTCCTTGGTTTTTCTTCCTCATTTATGTGAGTGTTGCATGTTGAATAGCCCCAGTGCTTTCTCCTGGGCCTTTTCCTGTTTCTTTTCCTTCCTTTTTCTTATTCTCTCTTTTCTTTCTTTTCATAGTTTCTACCTTGACAACTTAATCTCCTCTCGTCATTTTATTTCAATATGTATGCTAACAACTCCTAACTTTATAACATATATAAAGTAATATATACTATATATATCCCAAATATGTCTACTAAATTTAGACTTCTGTATCCAAATGCTATTCAACATTTCCCTTGGGTGTTGCATAGGCAACACAAACTCATTATTCCAAATTGAAATAATTATCTCCCCATCTCCATAGTGATCGTTCCTCTGGTATAATCCAGCTTAGTATATATTATCTATATTTACTAGGGGGCAAAGCCTGAGAATATGGAATGACCTTTGAAATCTCACATGTTTTCAATACCATTATCCAAATTAATCAGAGTTTTGGTAGAGCCTAGTTTCTAAATATATCAAAAAGCTATCAATTAATTTCCATTGTAATTAAAGAACCCTGTTAAAAATCACTGTCATCTCTCACCTATTTGCTATAATAGTATCTGATCTGGGTTTCTTATATCCATAATTGCCACCAACAATATTCTTTAACAATAGATTACTGTTTTAAAAGCAAAACTGATCACATTGTATTTTTACTTAAAACCCTTGTATCTCTTCCTGTATGTCTTTGTACAGAGTCAAAAATTCATAATATGTTTGTCTTTAAGGATCCAAATGAATTGACCTTGCCTACGTCTCCAGTCTCATTTTGCACCACTTTCTCCCTCATTCTGTGTGCTCCAGCACCACTGGCTTGGTTTCAGCAACTTAATTGGGCCACAAACTCTATTCCATGCTCTGTGCTCTGCTCTCACTCCTCTTTACCTGGCTATTGTCCTTAGGCCTCAGTTTAAACATTTCTTAATCAGAGAATATTCCCCGGCATTCTAGATTAGAACAGGTTTCTTTGTTTTATATCTTACAGCATTGTCTACCTTTCTTGTGAGTAGCACTTCCCACAAATGTAATTAATTATTTAGTGTTATAATTATTAATATAGTCTCTGTATTTCCACTTGGCTGTAAGCTCCAGAAGGACAGGAATCATGTTTATCTCAGTCGTTTATCTTCAACTTTGATCCAACATGGTGATTAACACAAAATTTATTGCTCAGTTGGCATATGTTGGATGAGTTTTTCATGTTATAGGGTGGATTGGAACATTTCTAGAATCACAAAACTTGACAAACAGAAAATACCTTTGTAATCATCTAGCCCATCCTGTTAATGTTATAAATTAAAAATTAGAAGCTTAGAAAGATTAAATTGTTTGTTCAAAATAAAAAACATAAAATGTATTGGCAGAGCCAGGATGCAGTAGAACCCAAGTCTTCTAATTCCAAATTGATTATTCTGTCCAATATATCAAACTGTCTCTCTAACATAGCATTTTCAGTTCTGCAATCTGATTTTTCACTTACTGAGTAAAACAATATCATATCCAGTACTAATGACCTCAACGTAGGAAATGCAATGTGATAGTCAACAGGAAAATCAGTGGCAGTTTTTCCTTCCCTTGTGTTGAATATTGTGGCCCAATTATTATTATTGTGTTCTCCACGAATATCCTTTATTTATATTCTGTTAGTAACCATATTAATGAATTTTGCCACTTAGCTAATTATCACAAATAAAATTGGATGTTTTTCTTTAGATTAAGTTTGTGTGAAAGGGGTTATTTGAGGACTTATTTCTGTGTGACCTCATAATATTTTGCAATACTGCACTGTCATATGGAATTTGCCATTGAAAATTTGGCTGTGGGATTATAAAAATATAAAAAGGAAGTTTTCCTTCCTTTTTTAAACAAGCACATTTCCAGACTTACCACTTAGTCTACTGTTGTTCCAATTTTGCTGATAAAATAAATGATTAGAATTTTCTAGTACAAATAAATAGAGATCAAGGGTATTTTTCAGTCAGATAGGAAATTTAATTCAAATCTTGATGAGAAGTTACAGGACTAGGCACTAAGGAAACAACTACAATTCATAGGTAAAGGAGGCAGAATCAATGTTCATTTAAGAAGCCATTTGAATATACAACCATTCTTACTTTGCTATTGTCATTATGTGAATTATTTGACTAATTTGTGAAAGAAATATGCATTCGTTACCATGTCAGGCAATAGCATAAATGTTAGAAGCATGAAGATTAAGATATAGTCCCTTACTTATCAATAACTTTAGATATAATGAAAACATTTAGAATGTAAATATGGCTGTGTTTCTCAATATCAAAAATTATCCTTCATCATCAACCCATGTTTTTATAATCCTTGAGGTATAGACTAAGCTACTGTAACATAAAAATTCTAAAAACAGTGACTCCATAAAGATGGTAGATTTTTTTCTCACTCATATAGGAGTCTGTCCAATCTTGGCCAGCAGGGATTTTGCTCCAGGAGATCATTCAGGGACTCAGTTACTCTTATTGTGATGCTTAATTATCTGCTAGAGTATAGTCTTTGTTCTCCTGCTGAAGGACAGTTCACCACCCATCTTTGTTTCAGTTCTGTGAAAGGAGAAAAGGAAAAGAAATGAAATGTAAGCCATTTTCTATTTAATGGCTACAACTAAAATGTTAACTTACTTCTACTCACATCTATTTGTCTAGAACCTTGTCACCTCTCTCTTACCTTAAAGGTAAGCTAGCAAACTCAGGCTTTTTCTGAGTAGTTCTATGCTTAGATAAAACTCTGGGGCTTCTATTGTTGAGTGGAATAGACTAGAGAAGAATGAATATACATGGAAAATTAGCAGACTCTGTCACAATTTTGCCTTCTAGCCACTTAGGTATCTATGCATCCTCATCTTCCCTCACAAAATACACTCAAACCTTCTATAAGAGAATCCACCTAAGATCCTATTCAGTACTCCTGTCCTATGCATCTGTAAACCTAGGAACAGAGTGTAATATAATCTCCATCAGGTCTAGCAGTAACTCCTTAGATTCTGGTAACCCATTGACTAAACACAAGTTATGTCTTCCCCAACTCTAATATACAATAGTAGAAAAGGATAACTGAATTAAAAATGACCCAGTTGTGATATCCTGAGGACACAACGTAACCTATGGAAGATTCCAGTCAAGAATATATATAAATATATATAATGAAAAATATTATTCAGCCATAGAAAGGAAGGAAGTTTTGACATTATACTACTACATGGATGAAACTTGAAGATGTTATGCTGAGTGAAATAAGCCAAACAAGGGGGCAAATATTGTATGATTCTACTTATATAAGTGTCGTGTGGGGCAGCCTGCAGGGTCTCAGCTCCCGCTCCCCACATAAGAATACAGGACATGGTGAGGCCAAAAAGGAACACCAACGGAGCCATAGATAGGGGAGTCACACCACTGTAGTCTCGCTGGCGGCTGGGTTGGAGACACAGGAAGCAGGAGCTACATGATCCACAACCTGCTGTCCACTTGTCTCTGCCAACCAACCCACTTGCTAACTGCAATCCACCTCTCTGCAGGCCGCAATCCACACTTAGCCCTTGCCAGCCACCATCTTCTCGCCAGCCCTATTTGCTGCTAGCGTAGCCACAGCAGTTATATTAGTGGCCGATCACTCACTGGTTACAGCTGACGGCCAACTAGCCACAGCTGATGGCCATCCAATCACAGTTGATGGCCATTTACTACCTGAGACAGCACCTTTCTATGTGAGGCCGAGAGCCTGGAAACTGCTCTCTGGGGCTCTGTCCCCACACTCCACCCCTACAGGGTCTCGCCTCACAATCTATGTGACAAGCGTCTTCCGCGAGGGGCCCTGTGCGAGGAGCCTGGAGGTGAATGCAATATCCTGGACACAGTCAGGCTCTCTGGGTGCCAGGGTTTCTCAGGGCACCACCAGTTCTTCTGGGCACGGCCCGACTTCCTGGGCTTCTTAGAGTACCACCAGTCTCCCCAGGCACAGCCAGGGCTCTCAGGCACTGCCACTCTCTCTGGGCACAGCCAGACTTTCTGGGCTCAGCCAGGGTTCTCACATTTTCTCGATGGCGGCTGGTTGAGACACAAAAGCAAACATCCGCCTCTTCCACTACACGGTGGTACGTTCCCAAACAAACAGTCAAGTGGTCCATTAAATTAGGGATAGAAGGCAATTCCCCATAGTACATAGTCATTCACCAGGGCTGTCCTGGGGGTGAAGGGTGACCTTGACCTGACCCTCATCTCCTATGGAGGACTCAGCAAACGTTTTCTCCTGGGACTGCAAGTCCTGCATCTGGGCTGCCTCAGCAAGCACTTCCCAGCCCACAGGGCCGCAACCTTTGCTTTCTCTGGCCTATGCTGGTTGGGGAAACGTCCACATCTTTCCACCCCTCCACGGTGGTCCAGCTCTCTGGCAGCTGCTCCTGAAACTGAGTGTTCATATGCACAAAGTGCTCCACTGCCTTTCGGAGAACTTTAGCCGGCACTGTACCCTGCTCGCTGTTCCATTTGTCACGGGGGGTGTGTCATGTGGGGAAAAAAGCATTGGCCAAGTCCACTGCTGTCATTCCCCTGCTTTCAAGCATGTGGGTGTTGGCAGCAAAATGTTTCCATTTTTGCCATAGCCTGGCTTTAACAGAATCTCACTGGTGGTAACTTGTAATTGAATGGGAGCGGCCGTTTGATGTAGCAGAGCTTCTACTGGTGCGGGCCCTCCCTTCCGTGGTCTCTCATTCAGGACTCTCAGGACGTCCCATAGATGCGAGGCCCAGTCACGCATCGTGGGATAGTGTTTTGAAACCTGGAGACCTTGGTTCAAAAGGCCATTATAGCATTCAATCATGCCAGCTGCTTGTGGGTTATACGGAGTATGAAACAACCATTGTATGTCCATCCTGGCAGCCCAGTGCTGCACTTCTTGCCCCGTAAAATGGGTATCCCTGTCACTTTCAATGACTTGGGGGTGACCATAGAGGGCGCACAGCCATGTAAGAGCGACCACTGTATGCCACTGATCCGCAACCTGCCGTCCACTTATCTCTGCCAACCAACCTCACTTGCTTACTGCAATCCACCTCTCTGCAATCTGCAATCCACACTTAGCCTTTGCCAGCCACCATCTTCTCGCCAGCCCCTATTTGCTGCTAGCATAGCCACAACAGTTATATTAGTGGCCAATGGCTCACTGGTTACAGCTGACGGCCAACTAGCCACAGCTGATGGCCATCCAATCACAGTTGATGGCCATTTACTACCTGAGACAGCACCTTTCTATGTGAGGCCGAGAGCCTGGAAACTGCTCTCTGGGGCTCTGTCCCCACACTCTACCCCTACAGGGTCTTGCCTCACAATCTACGTGACAAGCGTCTTCTGCTAGGGGCCCTGTGCGAGGAGCCTGGAGGTGAATGCAATATCCTGGACACAGCCAGGCTCTCTGGGCACAGCCAGGGTTTCTCAGGGCACCACCACAATAAGTTACCTACAAGAGTCAAATTCATAAAATAATAAAGTAAAATGGTGGTTACCAGAAACTGGGAAGAGGAGAAAATGGGGAGTCATTGTTTAATAGATACAGAATTTCAGTTTGGAAAAGTTAAAAAGTTCTGGATAGATGGTGGTGATGGTTGCACAACAGTATAAATGCATTTAATGCCAGTGAACTGCATTCTCAAATATGACAAATTATATATATGTATGTGTGTGTATATATATATATATATATGGTATGTTCTTTTAAATAAAAAGTTAAAGAAAGAAAAAACACCCTTTCAGAAAGTTCAAGGTAATTTTTGGTCCACAGCAAATATTAAATTCTCCTGGACAGAAATTACGAAAGCTTCCTGCTGGTGGAGTAAGTTCTTTGGTTAATCCGTCTGCCTAGCTGTGAAGTATCTCCCTTGTTCGTTGTTCCCTGTGGTTTTGGTTTTGTAATTTGGGAAGTTTTTCTCTTGTCAATCATCCACATCAGAAGGGGCGAGAGAGAGTGTGTTTTACTTGGGGCAACTTTAGGGCACTGAGTATTGTGTTAAAGATTGAGCAATCAGAGGCTCTTGAATGCCAGATTTGTGATTTATTTGGTAATAAAATTCCTTTAAAACCTTACAGGTTTCTTGTCTATTTGCTTCTCGTTAGTGCCATGTGGAATAGCCACACTCAAAGACCTCTTCTGGACAAATTTCCTTAGATCTTATAGACTCTAATCTTTAATTTATTGTCTTCTCTAGTCTGCTCGTTTCTTTCCCCCTTAATTTAATATCAGCTTAGTGCCATCTAAAACTAAAGTCTTGGGAACTTGGTTGGGAAACCAATAATCTTAAACTGATCTTTGTCCCTGGTCTGGCTTTGATGATAATCTTATATCATACTCTTCAGGGAATAGAAGCAGTTGTCTTTCCAGTCCTCTAAGGTCCCAAATTAATGACATTTTAATCCATTAAATTGCATTTCTCAAGCAGAGAGACTCTCCATTAGCTGAGCTATATTCCCTTCCATCGCTATTTTCAAATGGGCCATTTCTTGTGTAACTTTATCTCAAGTCTTTTGCAGTACTTTGCGAAAAATTCCGAGTATCAGCCAACATACACCAAAAATCTGACTTTTTTTTTTAGCTTATTTTTCAGCTTATTTCCCTAGGGCTACAGGCTTAGTAGTAATGTTATCTGTTTCCAAGTTAGGATATATTTTCAAGCCTCTTTACAAGGGGCACATCTTTCTACCCTTAGCAGGTCCTCTCTAACTGCTTCATAACTTGCTAATGTAATGCCACATATTTTGATGTTTGTGATGCTGATATCTCACTTCCAGGAGCCAATTTCTATAATTATAGGGTACAAGTTAAGCATATGTAACCTAAAATATAGTTCCTTAAATAAAGCAAAATTGTTATTTCTTTCTCTCATAGCAGTCAAGTAGTAAGCTATATACGGGGGTAGCTATGATTTACCCACAAGGATATCCAGATTCTTAATATCTTATTTCTTCTTTATCACACAAAGTATTGCCCTTAGTTTTCATGTTGGAAGCATATTTGCAGCCTGTGGGAAAGGGGGAAAAAAGAAGTGTAATGCAGACAACTTCCTCTGCAATAGAAATGTACATACTCCTGCTCATAATGTGTTTGTAGAAACATTGCTAATGCATACTCCTGACTGCAAGAGAAGCTGGAACGTTTAATCACTCTGGGCAGCTGTAATCTAGCTGAAACTCAGTGTGATTTACTACTAAAATGAAGAAGAGGAGAAGAGTGGACGATTCACAGTCTCTGCCGCTCCAATGAAATCCCATTGGTTTGAAAACAGTTGGGTCACAAATAATCGCTTCACAGTGTAATAAATGATCATATGTAAGTTTGAACTAAGGACTGCGAAAGATCAGAGGAGGCATAGTGCTGCCTTCAGGAAGAGTCTGATTCAAAAGAAGGTCCAGAAAAAGAAAAAGAAAAAAATTGATAAAACTTGGAGAAAGGCAAAGAGGAATTAAGGATGCAAAACTTTCCTCTTAACAAAAAGTTTCAATTGTAGAACATGAATATGGAAATCTAAGATGTAAGATCATTTTTTTTAAACATTTGATCCTACACAGTATTTTTCCAATATATCAATTACTTCTAATCAGTTAGGCTATACATAATTGCATATGTACATACAGACATTTACGTTGCTATGTTGATATAAGTAAAAGTGAGTCAATATGCGAGAATGAGTACTTTGAAATGTTCAGTCTCAAATTTCTGGACAGTAAGAAAAAAGTTTGAGGGTTAAATTGCATGGGAAATTGTTGAGGAGGAGGTAGACAAGGCAAAAGTCAATTTCTTTTCTTTTATGTTCCCGAACTTGTTTTCCCATCAATTCTAACCTAAAACCTTTGCTGCACTTTGAGCAATAAGAAAAAGATTTAGTAAGTGCTGATTTTTCATTTTGAAAATAGCCTAAACTGTTATTGCATGCTAGACTTCCATTCATTTGTTTGTGTTTATTCATTAAATATATTTTGAGCGCTTACTATGGGCTAGTCTTGAGGTAATTAAAAAAAGTTCCCTGTCCTCCAAGTGCTCACAGGCTAGTTAGAGAAACAATGTAGAAAATACGTCAGCAAAGGCAGGCTGATAACTGCTCTGAGAGAGGGCTGCACAGCGGACTTAGGCTCACAAAGAAGAGGCTCCTGATCCAGCTGGGAAGGATCCATGTCGGCCTCTAAGAGGAAAGAAGAATAATCTTGAGTTTGGAGACGGAGGGCATACCAGGAAGCCAGAATAGCATGCACATGTGGATGAACATGTGAGAAAACAGAATATATTTGGGGGGGACGGAAATAATGAAAGAAGTACAGAATACCATGTCAGTGTAGAATAGGTAATATCAGTGTGTAAACATTATTGGAAGAGAAGTTGGGAAATCTGTTGTCCTGGCTTTCATTTCTTTAAGTCAAATAATGACGAAGCACCTACTCATGTTGGCTCTGGGAAAATAAGAATGAGCAAAAACAGGCATGTAGTTTACCTTTGGAGCGTTCACATTTTACAACAGCAATAGATATGCATCAAATAAGCTCATGAATGAATGTGTAAATACAAACTATTAAGCTGTGCAAAGGCCCAGTGCAATGAGGGGGGGCAGTACTGGTGAACTCAAACGTCTGAGAAAAAGGCTCCAGCTTCCTCTTTAATTTAAGTGAAAATTATACTGCTCTCCAAAACCTTTTCCTATTCTGATGTTTTTATGACGCTAAAACTCGTATCATTGCCATGGATTCTAATAGTTACGTCTTAAGATTTTTATGGTATGTTCAGAGACTGAAGTGAGATTAGGGAAGAAGTCCAATCTTATTTCCTCAATATTTCAAAGCTGTTTGAGGATGCGACCAGAAGCATGGAAGCAGGTGTTAAGAACATATTTTGGCCTCCTGGGATACTTCTATTTAAAACTTTAAGAACAATAAAATAACACAAACATCCAGGAATTATTCTGTTAATGGCTATACTCAGGAAATGCCATGTAGTAAAAAGAATAAATGATATCATAAACAATAGACAAGACAGTCTTTTGAGAATGTGTACTGTCTTGGCAGTATAAAGGCCCACTGGTAAAATCTCTGCATTCCTCAGATGATTGGGGAAAGTTGACAATTACAACTCCCTTTGAGGTCCAAAGTATTACAGCTCTGAACACATGGTGGTCCTATTCAGAAATGACTTCATGGCATAGAGGAAGAAGCAGGGGTATTGGCTTCTGGGCATCTACTACTGATGCCTTGGTAAATTTGGGCAAGTTCGTTATTGTCCATATGCCCCAGTTTCCTTATGTATAAAATTAGGATGAATATAAGGATGGCACTTATAGAAGATATTTGAGGATCAAATAATGAAAAATAATCTGAGAAAGAGAGAGAGAGAGAGAGAGAGAGAGAGAGAGAGAGAGAGAGAGAGAGAGGAGTTTCTATGGAGGCTAAAGGTATTTTTTAGAATTTTTTTTAGAAAAATGAATTTTCTTTAATAAACATGCAGTGTATGCTACTTTTGTTTTTCATTTTAAGAATTGTCCTTACTTTCAGCAAAATTTGGGTAGGATAATCTTTGTTGGTTTACATTTTTTTTTTTTTCTTTTTGAAATTTTATTGGTCTATTAAATCCAGAAGTTTGGAGAAGTGTTCTAGGCAGGGCAATTCTAAACAAAAGTTTATTATTATTCAGTTTTATTCAATAAACTGTTATTGAGCGTTTTTTTTAGTCTGGCACTTAAAATTGTTCACATTTGTAAGCCTTATTTTCCAACCAAGCATCTGATACTTGAGGACATATGAACCTCTCTAGCTTCTTCAGTATTTCTTAAGGAGCTGACCTAGCTGTTTGAGTGCACCGGAGACATTCCTGAATGGCTGAATCAGATGATGGTCTACACTTGTTTTCGTATAGAAATGACAATGAGTCATTGTCTGGAACTTGTCCCCAGACTTGTGAATGCTAAGCCTTCAGGCCATTACTCACTGGTTCCCTGGGGTTGGGGTGGGGGCAGGGGGCTTCTTCCAGCCAAGAGTTTCAGGGTCAAGGTGTAGTTTCCTTTTCTCTTTAATGTAGCTGTCAGTTACTCAGACCTCTAGAATTCTCTGACTACTCAACTAATTTGCTGCATACTGGGACAGTTTTCCTACTTTCCTCTTTTTTGTTTGTAAGGAAAATACAGAGATTCTTTTCATTTTGAGTTTACTACTAATCACTCCTGATACTCAGTATGTGATAACAAAGAGTAAACTCAACCAAGTCACAAAGTTTAAGAAATCTTACGTAGTTTTATCAGGCATGGTTCCTGGTCTGTAATTTTTGACTTCTTGATAGAAATACAAACTAGAAGTACCAACTTTTATTTCCTTTTCTATTAAAGTACAGTTGATATACAATATTACATTAATTTCAGATGTACAAGATGGTGATTCTAGGTTTACATACCTTATGATGCGATCACCACAATATGTCTAGTAACCATCTGTCATCATACACAGTTATATTTTTGACTATATTCCCTGTGCTGTACATGACATTCCTGTGAGTTATTTATTTTATAAATGAAAGTTTGTACCTCTTCTTCCCCTTCACCCTTTACACTCATTCCCCCCAGCCCTCTCCCCTGTGGCAACCATCAGTTTGTTCTCTGTATCTATGCATCTGTTTCTGTTTTGTTTCCTAATATTCCACATATGAGTGAGATCACACTGTATTTGTCTTCCTATGTCTGAGTTATTTCACTTAGCATAACACTCTCTAGGTCCATCCATATTGTTGCAAATGGCAAGATTTCATTCTTTCTTACTACTTCAAGTGAATTTCCTCAAAAATCCTACTCTAAGACTGCCATATCTAACCATGGAAAGAAAACTAACATTAACTAAATTATTTTAAATGTTCTAGTAGGCTGAATAATGACCACCCATATATATCAGATCCTAATCCCAGGAAATGTCATGGGGTTTTGCAGATGTGATTAAGTTAAGGATCTTGACTTGGGGAGATTACCTTGGATTATCTGAGTGGACCCTAAATAGAATTGTAAGTGTCCTTATAAGAGAGAGGCAGAGGGTGATGTGACATACACACTGATAGAGGAGATGGCAGTGTGACCATTGAGACAGAGAGTGGAGTGACACTACAAATCAAGATATGCCAGCAGCCACCAGGATCTGGAAGATCCAAGGAACAGATTCTGCCTTAGAATCCCAGAGGGAGTGCAGCCCTGTCAGACCCAATGGGTCTGATTTCATACTTTTGGTCTCTGGAACTGAGAGAATACATTTCTGTTATTTTAAGCCACTAAATTTGTAATAATTTGTTACCACAGCCTCAGGAAGCTAATACAGATGCCCACTTACCTCAAATGCATATCCTGTGACCTGCGCTACAGGTGACACCAAATCAAGGGGTCTTTGTCCCATTTGTCCTTTTCTGCTAGTTAACTACCAAACAGAACAGAAACTTTTCTTACTACATTACTGGAAAGCTACAGTTGAAAAACTGGAGTTTGAGAGGCACCGAAAGAAGGACAATATACTTAACTACGAGGTTGGTGCAAAAGTAATTGTAGTTTAAGAGGTTAAAAATAATTGCAAAAATCACAATTACTTTTGCACCAACCTAATACTATTCGCTCATTTAATAAACATTCTGTAAGTTCTTGCTATGTATCAATCTATGTTATAAATCCTGGATTAAAAATGAATAAAACAGGATTCTTGTCCTTGAGGTCAGTTGATGAGGGGAATTAGACACACTCATACTCGTCCATACAGTTAAATTACTGTGTGGAAAATGCAGTAATGATCATGTGCATGGAGTATTATGAGCACACTAAAGAGTACAGAGGGGACGGGATGAGTCTGTGTGAGCATGGAGGAGAGGGGGGTTAGGAAAATCTTCAAGAGAAAGATATGCCTCTGAGTCACCACACAAAGGTGCAGAGTAATAAAGTAGGCAGAAGAGGCAAACAGGTATCAATTTTTCCCCATAAATTTCATATTTTGAAGGATACTGTCTACCAAAAGAGAAAGAGCTTCTGTGTTTATTAAGTTATAAATAATAGATCAAGAACGTCTGTAATTGACAGTTTATAATCAGCATAGGATGATCACTACTCTCTTCCATTATTTCAGCCAAGAGCATAGGTATTTGTCATTTTATTTTTTTCCTGTGAAGTCTTTTCCTGACAAAAGTGTGGTTTTTTTTTAATGTTTTTATTATGATTTTTGGGATAGGGATACAGTTATAGAATGCTCTTCTCCTTGTTTTCAAGGACATCCCTTCTTATCTTGGGAAATACCATACTAACTACCTGCACAAAACAGTCTGGCTTACAGAAAATTATATTGAAAAGAAACTCAATAATGAGAGTTTCCACATAACAAGGCAATAGCTCTGTCTCCTGGGGATAGTTTGCAGTATTGTTTCCTTGTAAGGCAACATAAGCAGTCAGATCCTGAGCCCCATTTACAGAGCTACTTAATAAGACAACAGTGATAAATATAACAATCAACATTTGTATAGCATTCTGTCATTTTACAAAAGGGTTTCACTCAAGTGTCTGATTATGGGTTGTCTGAATTGTAAGTCAATCCTGTTTTAACATTTCAGGCAAGGGTCTTTTTAAAAATTCATTGTTTTTATCTTTATTGTGATGTTAACATACTATTTTTCCAGCTTTATTGAGATGTAATTGACATATAATATTGTGTAAGTTTTAAGTGTACTATGTGTTGATTAGATACACATATATTATGAAACGGTTGCGTTAGCTAGCACTTCCATCACCTCACATAGTTATTACCATATCTTTTTTGTGGTGAGAACATTTAAGATCTACTCTCTTAGGATTTTCAAGTATATAATACAGTATTAACTATAATCACCATGCTGTACATTAGATCCCCAGAACTTACTTGTCTCATAAGTGGAAGTTGGTACCCTTTGACGAATATTTCCCCATTTTGCAATCCCCTTGAAACAGAGGATCCTTATGAATTTGATTAAATTTAGTTTTAAATCCTAGCTCTAGAAATCATATCCCTCTTTCTCATTATATACCCCAGAGACCTAGTCTTTCCCCATGAACAGCAACCCCCTCAGGCAGTAGAAGACTATAGCTCAGACCTGACTAAAGAAAGGTCACACAGGTCTTGACCTCTGGTATACTAAAGATAACATCTTGACCTAAGTTACATTTCAGCTCCTCAGCCCTAAGGTGGAATGACCTTCTGGCTACTTTCCTGTGAGACAGGACAGAGGGACTCCAGGGAAGACCTTAGAACTGTCCTCAAGACCTGAAGAAATGATTCATTACCCTTACCTGACCTTAGACTGATCAGCTCGCAACAGTACCCCATACCTGTAACCCATGCTGTCTTGTGATTTTGCACTGTGTAATCTGTAACTTACACACCATCAGGGAGTCTGGGCTTTTGAGCATTAGCTTCCTGTTCTCCCGGATGGTGCCATTCATAATAAAATAGCTAATATTTCTCCACTGTAATTCTCAGTATTTAGTGTTTGGCTCTGGTAGCACAGGGTGATTGAACTCTTTCTGTTCTATAACACCCTCAGACAAGTTTATTAATCTCTTTTAGTTTTAGTTTTCTCATTTAAAGTAGGGGCACAGACATCCGCTTGGAGGGCTATTATGAGAATTAAGTGAGATTTTATATATGAAGTAATAAGGATAGCCTGACCCTTGAAGGTAAGAAAAAAGAGCTAGATCCATTATTTTTGTCATTTTTCTGGAAATAGTTGAACTTTTAAATATTGTCCTTTTTCTACTATTCTTCAATTGCTTCAATCCTCTCAACTCATGACAAGAACCAAATCATTTTGCCAGATCCTCCCTACATCCCATTTATTGAAATTATAGCTCTAGGATGGTTATTTAGGAGAGTACCATATTTTGCAGTGTATAATGCACATTTTTTGGCCCAAATTTGTGAGGGAAAAATAAGGATGTGCATGATACATGGGTAATACTAATTCCATATCTATATAAATCTTTTTAATTCTTTTATTTATGTTTATGAGTTAAAAAGTGAAATAAATAAATGCTAATATTCCTTTAGAATACCAAAGAAAAACCACCAACAAAAAAACAAGTATCTAAATATAAACAAATACAATTTGAATTAAAAAATTAAAACGAAAGATTTTTTTCCCTGAAAGTTTGGGCCAAAAATGTGGGTGCCCATTATACATGGGAACACATTATACACGGCAAAATACGGTAATTTGAGGAGAATCAGTGTGTCCCAGAATTTAAACTTCTTCCAGTGGTGATACTCCTTGGGTTCTCTGTGTGCTCTTTTTCTGGCCTGTTAGGTATCACATGGTTAATAAGAACAGGGTGTTACTTATAAATAATGTGTTTCCTTACTCAAGAAATATTTGAGGCAGTTTTCAGGATTTGATCACACACAAAACAGTAAAGTCATATATCAAAGAAAGATGACAGAGTATTAGAAACAGAACTCGGTGAAATGGGACTTAACATGGATTCCTTCAAGTTCTGAACTAAATCAGTCATTAATCAGTTCATGAAATTAACTGAGATAAGTGCATTGCATTTGGTAAGGGTAGTATGATTTCATGAAATTTTAGTTTCAATTATATATTATGACATGTGTTGGGAAATGTATTTTGTTAAAAAAAAAAGAGTTTGGGAGCCATGAGAGTAGGCTATTAGTGGTTTACTTTTTCAGCTACTTGTTAGTCGTCACAGTTGCAAAGTTCCTGATTTCACAAACCTTTATTGAATACTTATTTTGAATACAGATATTCTTCTATATGACTGATTTTTTTTTTCTCTTCCCTAACATGGGTATGTTGCAGTGGAAGATAAGTAGACCGTGTCAATCCCACTTTCTTCTCACCCTTCACCTGGTCCCGATACAAGTTTGAGAGGATTCCTATCACTTTTGGGAAGCCAGGTTGTAAAACGGAAATTTCTAAATAGAATGAATTTGAGCTTCCCAAAAGCCCCTGAGAATTACATCAGCTCCAACCCTTTGCCATCTGGGTTCTTTTTATGCAGAATTTTCTTAAAAGCTTTGCATCCATATGGGTTGGAATAGGGATGGGGATAGAGAAGGGGGAGGCTTTAGGGATCAGTTGTGAAAGGGAGGGATGAGTTGCTGAGGATGGGCTGGAGATCCGGAACGCTAGTACACAAAGGGCTATTTCCGGCCTTCATTTCGTCACCAAGTCTCTTTTAAGTTGAATACTTTGGGGGGAAACGACCTGTCCAAAAGAACTAGGTGTGTGTCTGCGAGAGGTAGGCCAGGGCCATTCTCCACATCTTTGTCTTTCGGTACTGAGCAGGCAGGCCGGGCAGGGCTGCGGGAGACGCCTCCTAGCTCCCAGCCCGGGACATCCTGAACTGCAGCAGCCACAACAACAGGCTCGCCCTCAGACAAAGGGGCCGGCGCGGCGGTGCAGCCTCGTGCAGCCCCGTGCAGCCCGGGCCGCGGGGGCCAAGGAGCGCGCGTTCGGAGCGCGGGGCCTGGGCCGCCGAGTGGGCAGCGCAGACCCGGTGCGGGCCGGAGCCGCGGCGCCCGGAAGACCCGGCTCCGGGGCGCAGACCCCGCCCGGGCTGGCTCGGCGCCGGCCTCCGAGCTTCCACTCAGTCTTTGACCCCCCGGTCCTCACCCGGCCCCCCCGCAGGCCGCACAACTGTAACCGCAGCCCGGGCCTCCGCCGCTCCTTCTCCGGCCGGCCGGCGGCGAGCGCAGCGCGGAGGGGCCGGCGGCATGGCTGTGTCCTGGAGGAGCTGGCTGGCCAACGAAGGGGTTAAACACCTCTGCCTGGTAGGATGGCGGGCAAGGCTCTCCCTGCGTTTTGTCTCTAGGGCAGTGATTTTGATTCATTCTCTGAGCGTGAGCGGGTGGGAAGCTGGAAGTGGAAGTTTTGCCTCTAATCAGAACATTCTCAACTAATAAAACTTTCCGCTGTTAATACCTGGAGATAATAACGATCCTAGCCTTCCTCCAAATGCCCGAGACCTTTCCTACCCACTGATGGGGAGGGGATGTGGAGGAAGTGAGAAAGGATCACTTTAATGAGCACAGCTTTTTCTTAACCCTTTAATCGTCTTCCCTCCTTTGCTCTTTTCCCAGATTGCTTCTGTCTGATGTTGCATTTTAACAACACAGAACGCTTGGGACATGGTGATGTCACTAATTTCTTAGTCTCATTTTGTGCTGCAAGCGATATCTGCAGATCTTTCAGGAGACCTGTTTACAAACCCAAATGGTTACTCTCAGGTGCAAGGGCTGAGCGAGGTCAGATTCCTTTCCCTTTCAGTGGTTTTCAGCTTGCGGGTTAATTTGTGTATGCTTTCCGTCATTATCAATTGAGGTCCCATTTCAAGTAGTGTCCAAAGAATGTACTTGAGTTTTCCATTCATCAGGTAATCTTTACTTTTAATTTTTATTTTCTCTCTCCCTTTGTATGGTTTAGCTTATCTGGCTCTCCCTGAATGTCCTGTTTTTCTGGAAAACCTTCCTGCTGTATAACCAAGGGCCAGAATATCACTACCTCCACCAGATGCTGGGGGTAAGTGGGACGTGGGTGACCTGGTAGAATGGGTTGAATGTGGGCAGAAATTGCTACAACCCTTGGTCAATTCTTCCATTCATTAAAGAAACATTGCTTGTTCACTGTGGAAATATTTGTTATTTTCCAAAGTGGTCAAGTTTTTCTTGATTTGTCATTTATATCCATCTGGGTTAAAATCATTGACTAAGAACCAAGATAATATCTGCTGGAGTGAAAGGGACGAAACTTCCTGAGGAGCCTAGTGGTGCCTGAGAAAAGTTGTGATTTCTTGTCAGCTGCAAAGGATCTGCTTCACCAGGAGGACCAACCAGTGACAGGCTTTTAGTTTTCACTAATCACGACTTCAGCCTGCCCCTAAGCTTATCCCGAGGACTTCTGCACTGTTTCTTTTTATTGCCAGTTCTCACAAAGTATGTGTCTAATACAGTATGAAGTCATGGCCATTGAGAAGCAGTTAATTCTTAGTAGTTGTCCTAACTCTCTGCTTTCTATTGGAAACAACTATTTATTCAACTGTTTATTTATACTAATACTATACCAGGCACTTTACAGATATTCTGTTTAAGCCAGGAAACGATTTTTCCCATTTTACACATGGGGAAATATAGGCTAAGAAAGTTGAATGACTTGCTCAAGTACCTTTGGATGGTCATTGTCAGAGAGAGGGTTTGAATGAAGTGCTGTCTGGTCCTTTGGCTTTCTTCTCATACTACACAGATTTTCTAAATTACTTCACTAGCCCATCTCAGATACTTATACCACTGGTTAGTATTATCACTCTTTATCAATGCTGCCCAATAGAAATATGAATCATAAATAATTTAAAATTTTCCAGTAGTACATTTAAAAAGTGAGACACATTAACTTTAATAATGTAGTCTGTTTAAAATAATATATCCAAAACATTACAGTAGATTGAAGTATTCAACATGTGGTCAATATATTAAAATATTGAAATAATTTACATTTTTTGCCTATTAATTCTTTGAACTATACTGTGTATTTTGCACTGATGCCCATTACAATTCTGTCACTAAATTTTCATCAGAAATATTTGACCTGTGTTTAGATTTCATAAACTTTTACAGATGAAATAGTGGATTCACATACCCAAGTTGTTCCAAACATATTTAAAGATTTTCCAATAACACAAATGAATATCAGCTTCTAAATTTAAATTGATATAACTAATAAACTTAAAAATTCAGTTCCTCGGTGGCCCTAGACACATTTTACATGCTCAATGGCCATGTAGAGCTGGTGGCCACCATTTTGGACAGTACAAGAGTAGACTGTGGGGGCAGATATTCCCACCTTCATGGCCATATGCAGTTATCATTCTGCTTTAAAGTAAACAACTAGCCACTAATTAGTACAATAAGAAGACCTCAGGATATGGGTGGTCCTCTTGCTTCCCCTCTCCAAAATAGGAGTTGATATTGGAGGGGAAGCTATGGGCTCTAGTTATTGGTGTGTAACTATAAAAATATTTCTGACTTTCTCCCTAATCTGGTGGTGGGAGCCTTTGAGATTGAAGGTAAAAGTATTTCATTTTCAGAATTGGAATATCCATTTTTATTACTAGTCAGTTAGGTGACTGTTCTCAGATCAAAATTAAGGATTAAGAAATTGCATATGAACTGACAGGGAAAAGAAGGTTTTAAATGATGGACAATAAAATAATGTTGGGATTAATATGTCTTAGTAGGGGTTTTCATCATGATTATTGTTTCCCAGACTGGTCTGATCCAGACATGGAGGCAACATGATCACAGCTAGTTTATGCCGGAGTTAATGTGTGAATCAGACTGTGTACTTCCTAGGAGATGTTTAATTATGACATGCTGTGAATATTGGAATCCTAAAATTATCTAAGAAGGAAAAATAGGTTTTTTGAGGGAAGCCAAAATAACACCCAAACAAACCAAACAATAACTTCTTCCACCTTCCCATAACAACTTTTTTAAAAACATTAAATGTATTGGGGTAACATTACTTTTTAAATAAAGGACTCCATTGATTACTTGAGATGAAATCTGTTTTTGATTTATTTCTTTTCAAGGAATGGAAAATGTAGTTGCTTGTACTGTAATAGAAAGTACTAATGTGACCAACTCTGAGAAATTTAGTTTCTTAAATTTTTTGAAATGTTGGAGCAATTTAACTGAGAATACTTTCTATAGAAACCTTATTCATCTATTTCTGAGTTGTATTTCTGAAATTTTAACAATAAAAGGATATAACTTAATTGATAGAAACATTTTAATTTGAGAAGAGAATGTGTTTTATGGTACCAGATCAATGTATTTTGGTTTTATATCTTTTCCCCCCAAAACTAACATTTGTGTATGGACCGTTCAGTTTTAACCTAGTTATTAAGATGCCATGATGAGAATATATATATATATATATATATATATATATATATATATATATATATATTTTTTTTTTTTTTTTTTTTTTTTCCCCTCACTGTTATTTTAGATGTGCTGCATGGTCACAAAGATCTTTTTTAAAACTCTTATTGAGATACTTATGTTAATTGGAAGAATGTTGTGAGCATTGGGATTTTTTTCTGATTTCACAGTGATGATCTTACTTTGGTCAATCATTATCCTTCAAGTGACACAGAACCATGAACTAATTTATAGTCTCAAGAGTCCTAGGAGTTATATCATAATTAACATTTTTCAGAGACAGAAATCTGATGTCATGTGACTTTCTTAAGATTGGCGGTTGGAGTCTCTGAAGAAATGGACCTAGGATTTTAAGTTGGTATTGGTTTTACAGCCAGCCCAGGCAGTTTAATTCTGCTGAGAAGGAATGCATGTCTCCTGTCAATTTCAGAAAAGGCTTGATTATTAACTTTTTCCTTTCATTGCATAGAATGTTGTGGTTTCAGTTTAGGGGATATTTTTAACTAAGCGTGTTTTTTGTCTGTTTTTAGAGTTAACATTCTGCATTTTGAAAACAATTTACTTCCCTTTTTTTGACAGGTGAAATGAGTTATATTACTTTGATGCAATCATTGTATTCTTTATCTACTTACAATAGATAGCGACTCATGTCGCTATCTATTGTAAGTAGATTTAGAAGAGAGCTTTGATATCTTAGACTTCTTCCTCATTTCCCCAAATAGAAAAATGAGGTTGAAGTGATTTGCTCCCTGTCACCCACTGCATTAGTTGCTTTGTCACCATTCTGGTCTATTGATCCTCTCAGTCCAAAGTTTAGCCTGTTATGATGAACAGCTCTATGAACATATGCAAGAGCATGTTGAACCCCGTACTCTATAGAACACTAGATTTTCATCTTATGTGAAATGATATTTAAAGATGTTTAGCAATTTATATGGAAAATTATTGATTTATCCCTAAGGTAACATATGTTTTCAGCATTCCAGTTGTTTTAGCCTTGTCTTAGACAAGTTGTTAAGGCATTATGAGACTGATTTTTATTTAAATAATTTCTAATTCCACAATATTTTAGTAGAATTTTAGCACTTAATGTTTAACCTGTTTGTTTTATACAGCTAAATGGCCACTGTATAATTCTTTTATTAATTTCAGAGCTTTTCATATGTAGTTCATTCCATTATTAATATCAATATTAATAATATCAATAGCAGTTTACATTCATTGAGGCCTGACTAAGTACCAGGCATTAATCTAAGAGCTTTGAATGGATTAGTTTATCTAATCTTTTTTACCCATCCTATGGAGTAGATAGTTTTAATTTTATATCTAAGAAATGGAATTAGAAAAATTCTGTAACTTGCTAGTGAGTGACAGAGGTAGGACTGTAGCCAAAACATCTTGGTTCCAGAACTTGTATACTTAATCACTGCACTCTTCTGCCTCTATACAGCATTAATATTAGGCTAAATCATACGGCATTGCCATTTTGATAGAAAAAAATAAACAAGTAGCCATTTCATGAGGTTCAACTTAATAACCACGATTACTATTTATTAATCATATACTATGTGCCAGATGCAGTTAGTTCTTTGCTCATTTAATTCAGTCCTTATAACAAGCCTGGAAGATAGGAAGTATCACTTTTCATAGAGTTGAGAAACTGAGGTTCTGAGTGGTTAGGTAACTTTACCCAGGTCACACTGCTAACAACTGGAGAAGCCCAATTTGAGCCCACATTTTTCTGGTACCAAAGACCATGCTCTCAGTCACCTTATTCCATGAGGGAGATTATGAGACAGATAGGGCTAGAACCTGGAACTTTCTGCTCTAATGACTATATTCCCCTCCACCATTTTCTCCCATCCTCTAACCTCTCCCCTCTAGCAACCATCCCTTTTGTCTCTGTTTCTATGAGTCTGTTTTTGTTGTGTTGTGTTTTGTTTTTTGTTATTGTTTTGTTTTTTTAGAGTCTACATTTAAGTGAAACCGTATGGTATTTGTCTTCCTCTGTCTGACTGGTTTCACTTAGCATAATAACCTCTATGTCCATCCATGTTGTTTCAAATGGCAAGATTTTATTATTTTTTATTGCTGTGTAATTATATTCCATTATATATATATATATATATATATATATATATATATATATATATATATAATACATATTATATATGTGCATATATATAATATGTATTATGTATATATTCCTTTGACCTATATTTTATATATACGTGTGTGTGTGTGTATATATATATATATATATATATATATATATATATATATAAAAGCATTTTCTTTATCCATTATATACATATCTTCTTTATCCATTAATCTTTCAGTAGACGCCTAGCTTGCTTCCATATCTTGGCTATTATAAATAATGCTGCAGTGAACACAGAAGTGCATATATGTTTTTGAATTCTTGTTTTTATTTTCTTCGGATAAATACCCAGAAGTGTAATTGCTGGGTCGTATGGTAGATCTATTGTTAATTTTTTGAGGATTCTCCATATTGTTTTCCATAGTGGCTACACCACTTTGCAGTCCCACCAACAGTGCACAAGGGTTCCCTTTTCTTATTCTTAAACCTGAGGCAGACTTATATAGTTAGTAGGTCTCGTTTAGGATATCTACTGTATTAATGAACCTAATGATCATCCTAAATGATACCTATTGTATTGATTTACTTGGGCTTCCGTAACAAAGTACTACAAACTGGATGGCTCAAATGACAGAAATTTACTTCCTCACGGTTCTGGAGGCTATATGTTATATGCTTTCTCCTGGGAAACATCTAATCTGAGGAAGAGGAGCCTGCAGAGCTGTGGAATGTTATAGGGACCTTGGGGATTGTTCTAGTTCACTTACCTCATTTGATAGACCAACTTGGTATAGTTAAATGCACTCTATATGAACTCAGTGGAAAGCTCAATATGGATAGTGGTAGGTCTTCTAACTCTAGTCAGTGTTTCTAGTTCATCAGGCTAAGCATTGCATTGATCATAAAAGTGATTTGAAAAGTGCCTGGGTAATTCTAGGGAGGAAAATCAAACCACCCTAATTCCTTATTGAAAAGATCATGGGCTTTGAAGCCAAATGGGAGCTTGAATCCTGGCACAGGCATTTATCTCCCTTTATGATTGTGACAAATTACTTTTCTGAGTGTAAGTTTAACTCATTTATAAAGTTGGGTTAAAACTTCCTCTTGGGTTAGTTGTGAAGATTACATGAAAAAATTCAGATGAAAAGCTTAGCACTTGGTGCATAGGCGCTTAGCAAAAGACAAGCTATTGTAAATATTAACTAGTATTATTTGGTATTAATACTATTACTAGTACTAAATGATTTATATTTATAAGTAAAAAATATTAAAAGGAATTTAGAGAAATACGAAGATAGGAGGAACTTGCTGAGCATATAGCAGATGGCCTTAGGACAGAGGGACTTATTCTTTCCTTTCGTTGACCTTCAGCTGCCTCCCTGATCCTTCTGGACAAAGGAAGGCTATTTGTAATAGACTGTTTGTAATAGGCACAACATTTATGGCAACTTGGTTATGGTTGCTGGATGGAATTGCAGCTTGAGGTAGAATGCATTTCATTCACAAAAGCACTTATTAATCTTTGAATCTTGGCGTCTTCAACAGATAAACAAGGGAACTAATGCCTACCTCACAAGATTATTGTCAAACTTAAAGAAAATTAAAAGTAATAATAATAGTAATAGCTCCAGTCAGCATTCATTGAAATGTTGTCATGGACCAGATATTGTATTAACTTCTTTATACATTCAATGTCAGAATCTTATCTAGTCTACAAGGTACTAGACATAAGAGGAAGCTAAAGCACAGAAATTATAAATAACATGCTCATGAATTAAAGTTCTTAACATAAACTCCATTATATAATGAGTTCCAAAAAATACCAGCTTTTCTGTTTACTTCCTTCTTCTCTCATTCCTTTTAGCCATGTACAACAATTCACTTAACTGTTCTGTATTCCAATAAAACATGATGAAACTATCCTCTTTATCTCAGAGTACTGTACTGAGGATTAGAGGACTGAATGGATTTGAACTACTTTGAAGACTTGAAAGCATCACAGATGTTAAAAAAAAAAAAAAAAGTTGTTATCACATACTGTTTCTGTCTCCCATTCACTCCTCCCAGATTTTAAAGCTTTATCCATGCAACAGAGTGACTACTTCCCTTCTTAGTATCCATGTCTTAATGCAACTTGATAAAATATGATAAAAGTCAAACAATGTGATAAAAAGTTACTTTTGTGAAAAGTAGTTTCCGTTGGGTTCTGGCAATGGGACTAAAGAAAAAAGTAGCTAGATTAAGGAGAAGATGAATGTTTTGTGAGCAATATAATTTGTTTACATTTCAGAAAATGGAAAGTTGAATTTGATAATGACGCATATCTATAGATAAATGAATCCAATACATATTCTACCGGGGAAAATTGCATACTTAATGGGATTTGGGGATTGTTATAGGTCTCTAGATATATCAAGAATATTAGAGGTCTGAAATAGCTTAAGGCAAGAAGAGTTGAGTGACGTAGACACAATGAAAGCATTTTATATATCTGAGATATTTTTTTTTAAAGTGGGTGCTTCAACACTAAGATCAATTAATGAAATTATCTATGGTGAAAGCCTTTCTGACTATATTCCTTTTTCCTATGATACAATTATCAAATGGCTGATTTCAAATTGCAAGTTCTTTTTCTTTTTTATTTCTTGTAATCTTGGAAAGCTCAGTTCCCTAGGAAGGATTTTAAGTGGTAGTAATATAAAGAAGTTTTTTCTGTTGTTTTTTTTTCTCATGCTATACTTTGGTTCTCTTTGTTAACTCCCTTATTTCCAATATACTCTTTTATGTGCCTTCCAATTAGCATCTTATCCTATGGGAACTCCCTGTCACCCCATCTCCTGTGGCAACATGGATTTTAAGGTGGGTGAGGGTGCCCTAAGAAGAGTCAGTTTTGGAACAAGAAAGTAAGAACCACCTATTGACAATACAAATGAGATAGGGTGATTAGAGTGCTTTTACCCCCTACTGATTTTCATTGGCCAAATTCCTTTTGATAAGGTACTTTGGGCCTTTGAACTTTGTTAATTCTCTTGGTTTGAAAAGCATGGGCCCCAGAACACATTTGCAACTTGATTTGAGTCATGCAAACAAAAGTGAAGATACATTTTTCTTTCTTTTCTTTTCTTTTCTTTCTTTCTTTCTTTCTTTCTTTCTTTCTTTCTTTCTTTCTTTCTTTCTTTCTTTCTTTCTTTCTTTCTTTCTTTCCCTCCCTCCCTCCCTCCCTCCCTCCCTCCCTCCCTCCCTCCCTCCCTCCCTCCCTCCCTTCCTTCCTTCCTTCTTTTCATAGCTCAGAATATCTAGGGAGAAACCAAGCAAATGCCATCAGTGGTCTATACCAATGGATTCTAACTGGAAAACAATGACTGATATTAAACCACAAGAATGTAGATATTCAATATGAAAGACCTCCCACTTGAGAAATGACATTTGCTATTTGGCATTGTCTATATTAAATTTGTTATATATCCTGTTTTTTTTTGGAGGGGTTGGGCCTTGGTTGGACTATGTAGAACCCATCATTGAACTTCTCAGCTGTTTTGATCTTATACATTTCTTTTAAAAACAAAAGAGAGTGAAAGAATGATTCATATGAAAATTTTGGAAGAGTTTAGTTTCCTGGATCACAATTAATCTAGAAGGTTTCTTTAATTTTGGTTTGCCTGAAGAAAACTAGTCTTAGACTTGTACTACAGGTTTTAAAGCTTGAATCTGTCAGACTTAAAGGAAAAAATGCATTTTGTTTAATCTGCATATTTAGCTATATCAAATTTAATTTTTTAAAGTCTTGAATGACATTGATTCTAATTCTTGTTGAAATCAAGTGTTTGCTACTGCCTTGGAGCGTGGAGCAATTATTAATTTAAATTTCAAATATCCTAACACCTGTGAAAATTCCAACTTATTGATGGCATCATCATAATGTAGTGAAAAGAAGATGGATTTTTGTGGACAAATTGACTTAAGTTGAAATCTTGACTATACCTCTGAACAACTGTATTTTAAAATAATTATTGAAAATTTCAAAGCTTTAGTTTCCTCAATTTTAAGTTGAGAATTATATTATTCAATTGAACTACATGAAAATGCCAATATTGAAAGATTTTGACTTACAAAAATGGCAATTTTGCATAGTTTTACCTAATTTATCTCTTCTGGGATTGTTTTAGGACAGGATTAAGATAAGGAAAAAATGAGTGTGAGCACCTCAAAAAGGGTTACTTTCCTTTTTTCTAATAGAGAGATGTAGGCAAATTTATGACAATCTAGACTCATTTCTTTCAGGAAACACTGTTGAAGTTAAGAATGTTTTGATGTTGAAATCTATTTGTAAATGTTTGCTAGTGACTGAAAGTTTCTAATACTTAAGAGAAGTTTATTCCTAATTGTGTGCAATGTATACATTTGGAAGAATTTAAAAAGATATTTTGCAAATGACACTATACTTTTCCGAATTAGAATTAAAAAAATTATTCTCACAATTAATTGCATTTCAATTGTCATTTGTTTTCAAAGTTTAGCTCCAAATTTCTTGGCCTTTTTAAACTTTCTGTTTAACAAACTAAAGATTGAGGTCACATGAATAAGACTTATTTTATAGAACATTAGCAGTGAGTTCTCTCTGTAAAAAGAAAAGATTTAAAAACTATGTTTTTGATGTCAGCTACAGAGTATTTAAACATATTGCCTTAGTTCATTGCACATTATCTTCACAGGTCTGTGCAATGCCCGTTTGTTCTCTTTTTCATTCGTTTATCAATTCATTATTTATCACTCCTTATTATCCAATTCCTTTTTCCTCCCTACATTAGCAACCTTTCTAACAACGTGCTGACTGACATGTATCCTTCTGGTGGTGTTTTATGTGCTTATTTCAATTCACAAAAATGGTATTGTACATAGGACTCATTCTGTTTCTTGCTTTTTTTCTGGTATCATGATTTCTAAGTTCATCCATGTGACTGTGTTTCTTTGGTACTTTGCTTCTTATTGCTGAATCGTATCCCATAGTTTGTATCTGTCACATTTTGCTTCTCTAGTCTCCCAGAATGGACATTACCTGTAATTTCCTGCTACTTTAAATAGCATCATGATGAGCATAAAATATACTGTTATAGTGTAAATATTATAAGGTATTTGCTCATTTTATAATGTAAAGACTTTACCTACTAGGTTTTCTTTAAATGGAGGACAGCTAATATGTTCATATTGCAGCAATATATAGGATTTTTGTATTTACTTGTTATACCAGTTTTAGATTAAGATGAAGGTGGAGATGTTATCATGCATGGAACAATTCTAAAGAAAATTAAGCCATTTGGTTGTAATAACTAGCATTCAGTGAAAAATCTACAAGATACTGGGTGACTGAGGGATGAATGCAGTGGGTATCTTTTAAAATATATTTTTTTCAATTACTGTTGACATACAATATTACTTTAGTTTCAGGTGTATAACATAGTGTTTAGACATTTGTATGTCATCCTGATAAGTCTAGTACCCACCTGGCACCATATATAAATAATTATTATAGTATTATTGAATATGTTCCCTATGCTATACTTTACATCCCCATGACTATTTTGTAACTGCCAATTTGTACTTCTTAATCCCTCCCCCCTTTTTACCCATCCCCCAACCCCCCTCCTATTTGGCAACCATCAGTTTGTTCTCTGTATCTATGAGTTTGTTTCTCTTTTGTTTATTTCTTTATTCTTTTTTAGATTCCACATATAAGTGAAATCATATGGTATTGTCTTTCTCTGACTTATTTAGCTTAGCATCATACCCTCTACTTGGAAAACTATTAGACACTGAAGAAAGAAATAGAAGATACTACAAATAAATGGAAGGATATGCCATACTCATGGATAGGAAGAATTAACATCATTAAAATATCTGTATTACCCAAAGCAATCTACAAATTCAGTGCAATCACTACCAAAGTACCAATGTAGTGGTTATTTTATGTATTGATTTCTGTATTTACATGGTTCTTTCTTATTTATTGCTCACAATATTAATCATTTAAACAAAAATAGCCATATAAATGGTTAAAGACAACAACAATAAGAAATATAACATCAAACTTGGAAATACTAAGAAATGACATAAATATAGGAGAGAACATTAAAAGGATAGGTACAATGGAATTTATTATTTACCAAAAAAAAAATAGAAGTGTGACAGCAACAATTCACCCTAACTTATGCAGTAAAAAGTGTAAGAGACAGCCTGTACCAACCCAAAAGACTAAGCAAGGTTGAGAGGGTTGTGAGATGGTACATGAGTGGAAAGTTTTTTGTTTTTGTTTGATTTTTTATTTTTGCACATGGCAGAATATTAGGGTTTTCTTTATTAACATTTTAAAATATGTTGAAAACAGTTTTTTTGTTTTCTATTTTTGTTTTTTTCAGACTTTGTTTGATAAATGTCTAATTAGTACATAAGCTAATTATGCTGTAAGAAAATGGTATGGCATCTTTCGTAAAGAAACCATAGGTTGAATGATGTTTAATGTTTTGACCCTGTTTAAGTTCCACCCATAATAAAGAATCAGCAACTTTTTTGTTTCTTGTGCTCTCCCATTACCCCATTATAACTTCCCCTCTCCCCTGTTCATTTCCTTTCCTATCCCATCCTGTCTTATCCTGTTGATCCTATGTTTTAAATGAATATCTTCTCATTTATCAAAGGCAAGATGAAAAGAGTTCAGTAGCTTAATGTCGTTCCTATGAAAGTTTCCACCTTAAGCTGTGGATGTATTTTTCAAGATAATTTCAAAAAGTTTATCATGTATTTTCCAGCATAAAAAATACATATAATTAAGGAGAAAATATGGAAAATGCACAAAAGTAGAAACGAAAGGAAAATTGCCACTCATATTTTCATTCTTTAAAGATAATATTACTCATCAAGTTGTACTTTTAAGACTTTCTGCATTTTATTTTCTTTAGAAAATAATTTTTTTATGACTTTCATATTTGTTAAATAATTTTCATATTTATTATAGAAAATGCCAAAAAAAAAAAAAATCATGTATGTCTCAGCACCCACTTATAACCACTATTAACATTTTGGTTTATTTCCTAAATTTAAGTTTTTTTTTTTTAAATAACAATATGATTATAAATAGTTTTGTATTTTTTTTCTAAAATATAGCATTAACTGTTATATTAGATTTATACCAATTATCACAAATTCATTGTTAAGCATACATTATTTATTTTTAATATTTCACTGAATAAATAAAAACACACCAACTTAAACATTTCCATATTTTTGGACATATAATTGGCTTCTGTTACTTCACTTACCTTGAAAATGCTGTGAAAAACATCATTGTGCAGAATACCCCCTCTGTTTTTACAATTGTGTCATCTGGACATGCTATTAGAATTTCAAAATATATTAACCCATTTTATTTCATTTAGTATACGTTTTTATTGTTATTTATCCATTTAGTTCTTGGTATTGAATTGTTAAAATATATTACATTTCAAGAATCATGCTTATGTATACTGAATACTGATGATACAATAGAAAAAAGTACAAAGTTCCTTTTATATTTAAGAGGTAACCATCTATGTCTATATAATCTATGTCAGTGTCTACATCTATATCTATGCCTGTATGTATAGATAAACATGTACACGCATTAATATTATTAATTAAATAATATGTCATGCATATTATTTTATTTTCATTATATGAGGTGTGATCAAACAATGCAGTAAATGTTTAAATGAAAGAAAAGTTATCATAGTAAAAGACACACTGCCATTAATCCCCCTCAAAATACTCCCACTTGCTTCGAACATACTCATGCCATAGTTCTTGCCATTTTCTGAAGCAGTTCTGGAAGTCCTCTTTTGTGAGTATCTTTAAGTTGTGCTGTTGTGGCTGCCTCAATATCGTGAATCATTTTGACTTTGGGCAAGAGCCAGAAATCGCACAGTGTGAGATCCAGTGCATAAGGTGGATGATGATACACCATAATGTTTTTCTTTGCCAGAAATTGCTGTATACCAGAAGCGATGTGTGACATGGAACATTGTCATGATGGAGGATGATTTACAGTACATTTTAAAATACACTTTCTCTCAACTGTAGCTCAAACTTGACTGACTACACTGGACAAGCTGAAACTTGTCACACACTGTTACTCAGGTTCGACGTACTGCTTCCTGTATTGAAGACAACTGTCTTTCCGTTGGATGGCACTTGGCAGCAGCATTCACTGTACTTTGTGATCACAACAGAAAGATTATGTGTCACACATCACTTCTGGTACAGTGATTTCTGTCAAATAAAAACATTACAGTATGTCCTGATCCATCTTATTCACTGGGTCAGACACTGTGCAACTTCTGGCTCTTCCCCAAAGTCAAAATGACTATGAAAGGAAAACATTTTGAATCAATTCAGGACATTGAGGCAGTCACGGCAGCACAACTAAAGACACTCACAAAACGGGACTTCCAGAACTGCTTCGGAAAGTGGCAAGAACGATGGGATAAGTGTGTATAAAGTGACGAGGAGTATTTCGAGGGAGATTAATGGCAATGTGTCTTTTACTGGAATAAATTTATTTCAATTTAAACATTCACCATATTTTTTTATCACACCTCATACAAGTTTAACTTATTTTTAATGGCTACATAGTATCCCATAATGTGTACCATGATTTGTTTTACATTTCTCTACTGTTGGCCATTTTAGTCCTATTCTTTTTTGTTTTTGTATCACAGATCATACTGCAGGGAGTATCCTTGTAGAAATTTACAAGTACACTTGGATAAGTATTTCTCTATGTTCTATTTTTTAAAGAAAGGCCACAATGTAATATTTTGGTCTTATTTAATGTTAATTTTTTAAGAAAAAAAATAAATTCGATTTACATTTTCTGTAAGATATCATCTTACATTTGATTTACTGTATTGTTCTTCCAGCAGATGGACAAGTGTGGCCAACTGTATGTTGACCAATTAAACTCTGTAAAGAGTTTGTCAGAAGAGTCTAATACTTAAATACAGTACCCACCATCTGTGGTTTTACATTCCAAGGTTTCAGTTATTTGAGGTCAACCAAGGTCTAAAAATATTAAATGGAAAATTCCAGAAATAAACAATTCATAAGTTTTAAATTTTATATTGTTCTGAATAGCATAATGACATTTATATCCTGTTTTGCCCTGCCTTGTCTATGCTCCCCACCCATTAGGTACTTTGTAGCCTTCTAGGTTATCAGATCAATTGACTGTCATATTATCAGAGTGCTTGTGTTCAAGTAACCCTTATTTTACTTAATAATGCTACATTCACATAAATTTTATTACAGTATATTGTTATAATTGTTCTATTTTATTATTAGCTATTGTTAATCTCTTACTATGCCTACTTTACAAATTAAACTTTATCATAGGTATGTACATTAACTCGTTCCTTGTCTCCATGGGAGTGTGGTTCTGGGACCACTGAAGATATCAAAATCTACAGATGCTGAAGTCCCTTAGCCTTTCATATCTGCAGATGCAGAACCCACAGATACAGAGGGCCAACTGTACAGGATAAAACATAGTATACATAGGGTTCAGTGCTAGCTGCTGTTTCAGGCATACATTGGGGGTCTTGGAACATATCTCCCATAGATAATGGGGAACTACTGTATGTGTGCATCAGGAAGTTTAGGGCATCTGTACCAAATGACCCATTCATTCAGTCCATCTTTACTGAATACCTACTTTGTTAGGCATTTTAATATATCAAGAGTTCTTTCTCTTAGAATCAATAGGTTCTTGGAGACAGTATTTTTTTTTTCCCAAAGAAAAAAGTCAATTTGATTTAAAGTTGAAAGTTATGGGAGTTATGGTTAAAAGACATGCTGAGTTAGCTGAGATTGCTAGTAATTTGATGACAAAGATAGAATTTAAGGCCAATTTTATAGATTCAAATAAGAAGCATTATTAACAAATAAGACTGAGTTCAGGAAGAGTCAAGTAGATATGTTTAAGTAGGGTATGCTTGACAGACATGAGAGAAAAAATTTAATATTGAATATCTATATTCAATATATGAGTTTTAATATATGTCATCATGGATAGTGTGATTAAAATTCTAGCCAAGCGAGGGGTACCATTGGTATGAATACTTTTTCCTTTCAAAATATTCCATGTGGTCAGGCCACTAGTATATTTGTTTTGTCTTCTAATTTTTAGCAGGAATATTGAGAGGTTAATAATAGTCTAAAGATGAGGAGGAATGATGCAACGTTCTAGAATGATTGTTTCTGATGAAGAGCAGCTGAGAGATGACTAAATGCTCAGTGATTGTGATCAGATGTGCTGGGCCTATGATGTAGAGACACAAGGCCTGTCTCAGTTTTCTTGACAACTGGGCTCTGCAAAATCTAGTCCACTCCTTGGTGCCTTTCCCTGGGCATGGATCACTTCTGTAGGAGAAGGGAATGTCACAGTGACATGAAATAAAATGCTCTATAACTCATCAGACCCTTGTTGTGCCTTAGAAAGGAGCAAAGCATCAGGGATGGGCATGAATATCCACAGGAATTTCACAGGTAAACGAAAAAAAAAATCAATTTTAATGTTTGTCAGCTAGAGAGGTCAAACAATTTTCACTTGTTACATTGTTTACTTTTTATAATAGTTCTCTGGGGAAAGTGGCAGAAGTTCTTATTATTGTTTTGTTAAATTTCTCAGTACTAGGTTTGAAAGACAAGTGACCTTGGTAGAGGTCACAGTGTTAACTGGGATAAAAATTTCATGCCTTTTCATCTGGTTACCTGTTCACTAGACAGCATTTCCTTTAGAAACCCATGAATGTGTTCATATGCATTCTGAATCCCATTTATGTTGAACTTTCACTTTTCCTGACAGGCATATAGTCTGGAAGTGAATCTTTTCTGCTCTCTGGGCTTTTGGCACAGGAAAGACAAGGTAGACAAAATCAGGACCAAAATATCATCTTACAATCTTGCTTTCTTCTTCTTTCTCTGTAATAGATACATTTTCTTCTGGTTCATTATCAACTTCTAAAGGAAGACCACATTTCTATTGAAATTGGAAGAAAGTTCATTTCTAGAAAGGGTATGATGACATAGAAAGGGTAAGATTTGAGTTAAGAATAAGGAAATATGGATATAAAGTCAGGATGAATGAACACTATACCTTTGGAGATCCCTTTAGTTATATGGAATTTTTTTTTTTTCCTAAGCTTCTTTCTTTAGAATGGATAGCTTCTTTTAGAGACAGTGTTAAAAAATTTTTGCAAAGGAGTTTATAGATGGGAAAAGAGGTCAACTTGAGTCAAAAATTTTATCATAGTTAAAAGTCTCCAGGGCAGTTAGTTGACAGAAACCAGCTAGGATCATTTGGAATGAATTATAGTTTATTATGTCATGAAGGGACATTCACGAACTTTTGTATATACCCGAAGAGCACTGAATTGCTTATTTATTTAGGGACTTTTTTAAAAAGAAATAATTACTTCAGTTATTATAAACTGCTTTCTGGTTGCTCATGACATGTTATTCATTATTACTTTCATATGAAACCTTATCAAAATAGTTAGGTAATCCTCTTTTGAATTTTCCCTTCATTGAAATGTCATTTTTTAAATTCTTAAGTGCAATCTTGCTCCCATGGAAATATCCATCATATTCTAAATTATAATACTATATATTTATATATTATACAAAATTATGTTATATTCTGTATATAATGTTATATTAATGTTACAAACTAAACATTTAAATTGGATCACAGGTTTGATTTATGGGTATATAGGAAAATAAATTGTTCTAATTTTCTGCCAGGGACCCTTTTGGTTACTGTTAAGACAATAAAAAAATGCCTACCATTGCATTGGGAAATTACATAGACTACTTTAAGGGGTTGTCTCTTTTTATTCATGTATCTGTCTCATGACTACTTTCTTTGGCTTTCATTGCTAAAAGTGTATTTTCCTCAAGGTGTATTTTTTTGAAATAATATTCTATATTAATGACCATGCATTTTTGAGATCCCCAAAGATAAGAGGCAGTTTGGGCTTTGCCAGTTTCCATTGCTGCCATATGCTAACTTTGTGCGGGGGTGGGGAAAGGAGATAAATAGGCTAGCCATTACAATGTAATGGGTTAAATGCTCAAAAGGAGGTATGATGAAAGGCAGAAAGGAAGCATTGAGAAAGATGCTCCAAATTTTTCAGAATATTTGAAAAAGTGGGAAATTTGGAGGTATAAATAAGGGTATGGGGATGGATGTCAGCCTCAGCAAAGCCTGAGAAAATGTCTCTTAGGCTAAGACTTGAAGAATAATAAAGAATTTGTGTGGTGCATGGATATTAGAAGAAGTGGAATACCATCACAAATAGAAGGAATGGCAGTAGCATGAGCTATGGATAAGTGTGCAGTAGAAACTTGGAGTAGCTAATCTGGGTAAAGCCATATAACATAAAAGTATAGCTGAGTGGCCTAATGGTATTATCAGTATGGCTTATTCATAAACTTCTAATATTTAATCAAAAGAAGGTTAGACTAGGTGACCTATACAATCTCATGAAAGAGCTACAGTGGCCTTGAGGGTTTTCTTTAAATTGTGTGTTGCTGAGTTCCATAGAATAAATCCCAGTCTCTAGAATGGTGGGCATTGGACAAGTGACGGCAGAGTTGCTATCTTGGGCAATATGGTATGATGGAAAGAGTTGGTCCTGAGTTCTGATCCTAGATATGAACTAGATAGATCTTTAGATAGTAATCACTTTTGGTTTTGATTGTTTTTTCCTTAATTTCCAAAATGAGGGCACTGAAGGATCAGCTCATAGGCTCATTCATTCATTCATCTACCCTGTATTTATTGAACACCTAGTTACCCAGAACTTGCTTTGAAGTTTTTAGATAGAGTTGAGTGGAATAAAGCTCAGCTCCCATAGCAATAACTGTGACATCACCCTATAGAACTGAGGATGGAAAAACAGTCCTGGAAAGAGTGATTTGCAGGAAGCCATGACATAAGAGCATTTCAATTTTGAAACTAGGTCTGATTTGTGGATGACCAGGGAAAAGGATGATCATTGCTTCTGTTGATTTCTTACTATATGCCAGGCACTATACTTAGTACAACCGTTTCCCCAAAAATAAGACCTAGCCAGACAATCAGCCCTATTGCATGTTTTGGAGCAAAAATTAATATAAGACCCGGTCTTATATAAGACCCAGTATTATATTTATTATATTATATTATATTATATTATATTATATTATATTATATTATATTATATTATATTATACCCTGTGTTATAGTAAAATATGCTAATCTAATGCAATAAGGGGCAGATGTATTATCTTTTTTTTTTTTTTTTTTTCATTTTGCGGATGAGGAAAATGACAGTGAGGGTAAGAAAATTACCTAAGGCCACACAGCTAGTAAAGGTGCTTCAAATTCAGGTTTGGTTGACTTCAAAGTGTATTCTAAGCTAGTGATTGCCAAACCTGGTTGTACTTCTGGAGTTAGAATTTCAGAATATATATTTATTTTTACATAATCCATCAAGTGATTTCAGCGTGCAGTCAGATTAGGGAAATCTTATGTGAAGATTTACACAAAATGACAGGAAAACCTGCTGGTTGGATGAAAGTATAAGCAACTGAAAGTAAGGAAAAGTATTATGATTTGGAAAGAGCACTAGACAAGGTGTCTGAATTTGCATCTCTGTTCTCAGGAATGAAGTGTTGGTAGGGAAATGACAGAACAAGGAGGGAGCCCTGGGTCTAGTTCTTGCTTGTTTACAAATTAGTGGTGTAAGTGAGGGCAAAAAAATGTTGGACTAATGACTTATAAGGCCTTATGAAAGAGCCACAGTTCTTGATTATAAAACATGTAAGAATTAGGTGTTGTGTAGGCTTCATTTGGTTTAATTAATACTATTTCCTTGGGGAAAGTTAAACTATTTCTTTGGGGAAAGAAGTCTGAAAAATTGATCTTAATGAGTGCAAATTTATGTAATTTTAGACAAACACAAAATACTAAATCATAATATTAAAAAAATATTTTATAAACTTCTAATTTTTATTTTTCCCCAGAAATGACTAATTGTTGACACACCAAGAGGTTGCTAGAGAAATGACCAATTATTATAGCTTACTATTAATACTTCTCTGGCCTTTTCAAATACCTTTGAACAATAGTTTTATATAGATATTTACATGTAAAATGTCATATTATATTTCTCCAAAGTTTTTGAGAAAATTCCCAATTGCATGAAAAATGTTTATTTGAAAGTTAGTTTACCATACATGATAGTTCTCAAGTCCTGTCTAGAGTAAATTATTTCAACAGAATTTTGTTTTACATTTTAATAGCTTTGTCAAGAACTTGGATGAAGATGTAGAAAACGTGAATGTAAAATTTTCAGCTAAAGCAAATTAAGAAGGAAAATTTCAGAATATAGGATTCACACCCAGTATAATGGGCTAAAGCCAATAAATTCTTGCGTTTATATACCTGCTCTCTCACACCTCCACTTTTTTCTTTTATAGGATAGAGGGGGTTCTTATTTAATAGCAATTCATGTGAGAAAATCTATATGTTATAAACTTGAAATGAGCCATTATGTAACATAGTTGTCCTGCAATGTAATATAAACTTAGAACTAGCAGGTCATGTCTGAGTGAGAAAAATGATGATCTTCAGTCCTGCTCTGTATGATTAGTTTACGCCGCGCATGTGGTGAATTCTGGTGAATTGTAAAGGTCACAAAGATGATAAGGGAGTCTTAAAATTATATCAAGAATTTTATGGGCAAGCTAATTGTGTTTAGCATGAAGAAAACAAGATTGGGCTAGAAAATGATCCCACTTTCATTTTCAATGTTTGAATGTCTATCTTAGGAATATCTAGAATAGCTTGTAGGTGGAAGTTATAGACAGAGATTTCATCTAAGTGTAAGAAAACAAAATAGAAGTTTTTGACAGTGGAACAAGTTGCTGTCTCTTGAGAAAATTCAACCTTTAGTCAGGGTTGTCATAGACATGGGTATGACAGCTGGGTGGATGGTGGTATGTGGGTTAGGCTGTTTTAGTTCTCCAATTTTTAGAAGTATTGTTTTAGTGAATTATTTAGCAAAATAAATTTGCTGATAAGTATTTAGTCAAACTGAATTCCTTTTTTATGTAAGACTCAGATATAATTACCATAAAATGCAGTCCTTGTCTTAAACCAAATTTTATATAATATAATTGCCAAAATTACTTCTTTCCAATTTATTCTCCACACTATATACAGAGGAATCATTACCAGATACTAATCTCTTCATACCACCCCCGCTGAAAATATAATCACTCTGCACTGATTTTAGGATAAAGGTACATTTTAGAAAATATTTTCTTTTTAATTTTTCAATTACAATTGACATACAATATTGTATTAGTTTCAGGTGTACAACATAGTGATTAGACATTTAATAACTAACAAAGTGAACACATTGATAAAACTATTACCCATCTGACACTATATATAGTTATTACAATATTATTAACTATATTTCTTACTTTACATCCCAAAGACTGTTTGTAATTACCAATCTGTAATTCTTAATCCCTTCCACTTTTTCACCCATCCCCATCCCCCTCCCATCTGGCAACCATCAAAATATTCTCTGTATCTATGAGTTTGTTTCTGTTTTGTTTGTTTATCTTGCTGTTTAGATTCCACATATAAGTGAAATTATGGCATTTATCTTTCTCTGACTTACTCAGCATAATACCCTCTAGGTTCATCTATGTTGTTGCAGATGGCAAGATTTATTAATTTTATAACTGAGTAATATCCCATTGTATATATGTACCACTTCTTCTTTATTTGTTCATCCAATCAGGGACACCCAGGTTACCTACATATCTTGGCTATTGTAAATAATGCTGCAATGAACATATGGATGCACATGTTCCTTCAAAGTAGCATTTTGGGTTTCTTGAGATGAAAACTGAGAATTGGGATTACTCGGTCCTTTTTTGTCTCTTGTTATAACCTTTGTTTTAAAGTCCTTTTAATATTTCTTGTAATACAGGTTTGGTGGTGATGAACTCTTAACGTGTTCTTGTCTTGGAAGCTCTTTATCTGTCCGTCGATTCTAAATGACAGCTTTGCTGGGTAGAGTAATGTTGGTTGTAGGTCCTGGATTTTCATTACTTTGAATATTTCCTGCCACTCTCTTTTGGCTTGCAAAGTTTCTGTGGAGAAATCAACTGTCAGTCTTATGGGAGCTCCCTTAAGGGAGGAAAGGTAACTAACTGCTTTTCTCTTGCTGCTTTAAAGAGTTTTTCTCTGTCTTTACGCTTTGGCATTTTAATTATGATGTGTGTTTGTGTGGGTCTCTTTGGATTCATCTTGTTTGGCACTCTCTGTACTTTCTGGGCTTGAATATCCTTTTCCTTTACCAAGTGAGGGAAGTTTTCCATCATCATTTCTTCAAATAGGTTTTCAATTCCTTGCTGTCTCTCTTCTCCTTCTGGTTCCCCTATGATGAGAATGTTGTTATGCTTGATGTTGTCCCACAGGCACCTTAAACTCTCCTCATTTTTTTCAGATTTTTTTTTCTTTTTGCTGTTCTGATTGGATATTTTCTGCTACCTTATCTTCCAAATTCTGATTGGACGTCTGCTTCATCAAATCTACTGTTGATTCCCTCTAATGTATTTTTTATTTCAGTTATTGTATTCTTGATTTCTGACTTTTTTTTTATGTTTTCTATCTCCATTTCTATGTTTCCTATTTCTTCTTTGACGTTCTCATGAAATTATTATGTGCATCTGGTAGATTGCTTGTCTCCATTTTGTTTTGTTCTTTTTCTGGAGCTTTGTTCTGTTCTTTCATTTGGGACATGTTTCTTTGTCTCCCCATTTTGACTGCCTCTCTGTGTTAGTTTCTATGTATTAGGTAGGGCTGCTATGTCTCCCGGTCTTAGTCGAGTGGTCTTATGTAGTAAGTGTGCTGGAGGGCCCAGTGTTGCAGTATGGCTGGACACCAGAGCCGGATACTTTAGGTGTGTGGCTTGTGTGCCCTCCTATTGTACGTGAGCCTTGGTTGCTCTTTGCATGTCAGTGGCAGGGATTGAGCCTAGGGCTGATTGGTTTTGAGGATTGGCTATGACTACAGTGGAGGAACTGTTCTGCAAGGGCTGACACTACTGAGCAGGATTTGCTTTATCAGGGCTTTGGTGTGTGCTCAGTCTTCCCTTTGAGTGTGTTGCCTATGCAGGCAGCCATATGGTACTCTGGCTGGTTCCAAAGCCAGCCACCAGGCCCCCTGCTTCACATCAAGTTCAGCCATTTCCTCTGTCTTGCTTGCAGCCACCTAGAATGAGCCACAGAGCAATCCACAGATGACTGCCAACCATGCTGGGCTTGGAGGTGCCTGGGAGAGGCCAATCCATGAACCAAGGCCAGATGCTGCTTGTTTGGATTTTGTGAACCTTTGAGACATTTTAGGAAAGTCTGCAGCATGAGCAAAGACAGGCCGTTTGTGTATATAAGCCACTGTAAATGGCTTGGGTGGGCCCACAATTTGGGTGTGGCAGAGTCTCAGGGAATCAACAGCGCAGGGCAATTCACCATGTTGTCAGAGACTCAGATATGGTGCCCACGTGCATCTGCACTCTGGAAGGGGATAGGGCTCAACAAAGGGACAATGGCTTCTGCCAGCATTTTTGTCTGGGAGAAAGCTACCCCTCCAGCCCTGACCCTGCAGCCATACCATTCAGTTTTTCCCATATGTCCCTGGAGCCTTTCAAGCTGCTGTTCCAGCACTGGAGCTCAGAGTGAGTGAGTCCATCAGTGAGTATGTTAGTGTGTAGCCCCTTTAAGTGGGACCCCAGCAGGACTCTGTCTCACTTAGTCTCAATCTCCTATGGTTTTCACATCCAGGAGTTGGGGGATTTCCCTTCCTGGCCCTGGCACCCTGGGCTGGGGAGCCTGGTGTGGGGCTGGGATCTCTCCCTCACCCAGGGAGACCTCTGGAGCCGAGATAGCCCTCCCGAATTTTAATTGCCACACACAGGTGTGGGGTCAGCCCATTTGCATGTCTGCCCCCCCCCCCCCCAGTTTCTATATGGCTTCTCCAGTATGTCCTTAGTTGTAGGACTTCTGTTCAGCTAGACTTCAGGCAATTCTCAATGATAATTGTTTTGTCATTTAGTTGTAATTTTGATGTGGTTGTTAGAGGATGCAAACACCTCTCTGCCATGTTGACCAGAAATCCTAAAGGTTTTCTGGTCTTAAAATGACCAGAAATGGTCATCTTAAAATGGACCTACAAAGTCCAGCAAGGTCCCCTCACATACTTCTCCAGGTTTATGTTGTATCAGCCTTCATTTCTCATCCCGCCACATTGGTCTGCTATTAATTTCTCATATATATACCATGCTCCTATTTGCTATGTATCAGTTCTCATGTTGTTTGTTTGTTTGTTTGTTTGTTTGTTTCCCCCACATGGATGGCCTTTTCATTACTAGGTGATTTCTACTCTCTCAGCCTCCAGTTCTCCGTTCACTTTTCACTTACTCAAGGAAGCCTTCCTGATTTTCTTATTTAGATCTCATGTCCTGTTATGCATGCTCATACTCTGTATTTCTCATTCACAGCATTGATCTCTTTTATACTTGATTATGTAATTATTTAATTTACTATCTGTTTCCCCTACTAAAATATAAGCATCCTAAGGCAAAAACCATTTTCTGTTTTTAGATCACTATTGAACTCCCGGTGCCTTGGAGTATGTGCATGTCACAATAAATAAGTGTTGAATGAATAATGTACGTGGAACACTTAGAAGAGAACATTTAGCAAACGGATGGACTACAAGGACCCTACGGCAATAAATTAATTTTATATAACGCTTGCATTTGTTTTAGATTGGTTTTCACAAAAGTCCTAAGAGCTTGGAATATTATAATTATAAATTTTACATATAAAGACATTTTATTCCTCTAGCTTTATAGATAAGGACGGTTAACTAGCTCAAGGCTAATAAGTTAATAAATGCCTGATTTAAGATTAGAAACCATAAATTTGAGATTTTAGGAAAATAACCACCAACTTGATATACCTAGATGTTATATTCTTTCATAACTTCCTTCAAATGGCGTATTTTCTTATAATTTTCTGTAAGACTGTCTTAGTTTGGGGCTGCTATAACAAATTGCACATACTGGGTGGTTTAAACAACAAACGTTTATTTTACATGTTCTGGAAGCTGGGAAGGCCAAGATTAAGATACCAGCAGATTTGGTGTCTAGTGAGGGCCCTTTTCCTGGTTTGCAGAGGGCCACCTTGTTGCTGTGTCCTCACATGGAGATGAGGGAGAGCTCTGGCCTCTTCTTCTCCTTCTAAGGGCATTAAGGGCATTAATCTTATCATGGACTCTACCCTCATGATCTTATCTAAATCTAATTACTTCCCAAAGTTTCTACCTCCAAATACCCCATATTAGGTTTCAACATATGGATTTTTGGAGGACACAAATATTCTATCTACGGCAAGGACTAAGCTATGTTTTATTTGTAACTACTTATCTAAAATATATTTATAGTTTTAAAAATTACATATGGAATTCTCAGTTAATTAGGTTTTAGAGACCTCGACAGGTAGGATTTGAAATGTGAAAGTAACACTGCCATCTAGTGACAACTAACCTTAATGATATTTGAAAACTGGACTAGCAAATTAAGCTCCCTAGGAAGGGTAAAACACGTTATTCCCACAGAATGCGTCAGGCACATAATTTAAGGCAGTCATTTCTTTTTACTAAACCTTTGAGGCAGCTGATTCTTATAAAGGTCATGAATGAATAATGACTAAATAAAACAAATGCTTGTCTGTAGAATATTACCCATGTAATAAGATTGTGCCACTTGACTAGAATCCGTCTCCATTTTTCTCTCTCTACTGCTTCTGAATGAGGGAATTTGTCCTCTGATAACCTAACACATTTTTTTCATCTTAGTTTAAAGTACTAAGTATATTCAGTAACAAACATATGAGGAAAGGAGTCTTTGGTAAAATTTTTGGTTAGACTTTGCTGCTTCATAAGGAAGAAATAGAATGCAAAAATAAACTTTGTTGATCCCAAGAGGACAGTTAAAAGCAACTTTGTATTAAATTACTATGTGATTTAATGTAAACACAACAATAAAACACTTGCAGACATGCAAAAAATGGTTAGAAAATGAAGAAGTATAAGAATTTTCTTTAAAACCTTGAACCACAAAGGAAATTTGATAATTTATTTGTATCTGTTAAATCCTAAATTTAATATGATAGATTTCAGCTGATGTATTTTAAATGAAGTATTGTCCTGGTACATTAAAATTGCAGAGAAAAATATTATTTGAAATCATTTGAGCTAAAATGTTATCATATATAGATGCCAGATCAAAAGAGATAACAATTATATTTCTCTGGATGCCTAAACAATGAAAACCTATCACTTTCCAATGGTAATAATTTTTCTGATTGAGGTGAGAAAATTATGTTTATTTTTTTTTAAAGATAGTACAGAAAGGATTATTTCCATATGTCCAGTTACTAGTTGAATATACCAGTTCATTGAATATATATGAACTGTCTCCATACAGTATTCTAACTCATGGTGTAGAAATGGCTGAACCGGAAATATTAATTACTTTTTATATAAGTCAATGAAAATTATTGCTTTCCTGACACTAGTTATTACCTTGTCTCCCCGTCAGGAACAATATTTCTTATGTTGATAGTAAACACTGTATAACAGAGTTACTATTTTGCCAAGAGTTGAGTTGGAAATCTTAGGGATATGAACCATTTCAAGAGGAGAAATGTATCTGACTTATACATATTTCTTAGCCAATATCCTTAAAATAACAGTTTTATGTTTATTTCAGGACAAGTGTACAGACATGACCCCATCTCTTGTTTTCATATGGTAAACTATTCATATGAAGAATGTATACAGTACAAGACAATAGCAGATGACAGTCTAGTCAGAGTTTGAATAAAATTAGTTGCCAAAGAGTATCACATCATTACTGAACAAATGTGTTGTGCAAGGTGGTGATTAGTCTCATATAAGGCACAGCTGATCTGGGCTCTCTCCTAGTTTTGGGTCAGAGACGAACCTTGGAGGAGTTGTGCTTAAGACAAAACCTGAAAGATGGGGAGACTTAGTAAGATGAAGAAATTAAAGGCAGGTGGTGGTGTAGAAGAAGGTTGTGGGGAGGCTTGGAATGTTCTAGAGAGAGAATGTAAACTGTAATTGAAAAAAAATATTAAAAATAGAGGAACACCAATGAAAAAGCTTTGTTTGAGATTCTTGGTACCTTACCCGTGAACACAGGATTCACCAGTGTGCAAGGGCAGAACACACAAAAGCTCTCTCGGGCTCCTGATACCCAGAACAGCATGGTGGGGGCGGAACAAGAAATTGACTTCGTGCTGGAAGAATACACGCTAACACGAGCAGAAAGGAGAGATGACTATGTGTGATGGCAGTGCAGAGCAGATGGAGACCAGTTTTTTCTTTGGGGTTTTTGGTGAGAGGAAAGTGGAGGGTTATTCAAGGCTCTTGAAGCAGTTGGAATTTGCCATGAGCCTTAAAGGAGGAGCAGGGTGAGGTCTTCAGCATGTTTGTAATTTACATTTGTCCTTGACTGTGTTTTGACCCTTGCCTTATTTGTTCAGCTAGGATTGTGTCTAAGCAGAGCTTCTGCATCTGTTCTGAACCTCAACTGCAGCCTTATCCTTTTACCCATGTGCCGGACACTCCTGGCTTACCTTCGAGGATCCCAGAAGGTAAGGAAAAAAAAATCCTACTCACAGATTGCAGCATAAAAATCGAGTGTAACAGTGGCATGTTGATCCCATCTAGTTTTCATGTTCTGACTTTCTGCTAGAGTGATTGTTTCAAAGATGCCAGTAAAGACCATGTCACCTCTCAAGATGACTAGTGAGCTACTACTTTATGTAACAATAGATAAGGGCAGATGTTAGTAGGAAAAGTATTCATAGTGGGATCAGGCCCTGCGTTAAGCACTTCACATATATAATTGTGAATCCTCACAATGATTTTGCAATTAGGTATTGAAGATAAGGAACCTGACTGAGGTAGAGAGAGTTTAAGTAACTTGAGGAAGATCATGAGACTAGTGAATGGTGAGCTAAGACCGATCCCAGTTGTGAGCTCTTTTCACTACATGCCTCATTGAGATCCTGTTTTTTTTTTTTTTTTTTTCCATTTAGGGAAATACAGGCAAGCAAACTCAAGCCCTGTGGCCTTTGAGCAGTACATAGAATGACTGCTGGTGTTGGTGGCAGTTTATCTCTTCTTAAAACACAGACCTATTTTGAGACGTGTAATACGCTCAGAAAAAATGTCTTGATTAAATAGTGCTATCATGTGTTGTAAAATGAAGGATTTAAGAAAACAGAAAAGCACTTTGAAAATTAAAACTCAACTGAAATTCTTTTGTCTTCAGTTTATCTGTGTGTGTGTGCGTGTGTATGTGTGTGTGTGTGTGTGTGTGTGTGTGTGTGTGTGTGTTTATTCCTTTCTTCATTAAGATAATAGGAAACTGCTGGATAGATACTGATATTTTAAAAGGTTTTGTTAACATGAGGTTGCTTTGATGTTTTGTGAAGTTTATGAGTAGATTTATTACAGTAAAACTTCTCAAACTTTTCCTGTAATTATATTTGGAAACTCCTTACTTTTAATGCCGTAATTTATAACCATGGAAATAACTTTTTCTCTTGGTTGCCTACCACTGTAACATGCTAGGTTTTGATCCCTGTGGCTGGCCATTGGCTTGACGTGCAGGAAGAGAAGATAAAAGGCAGGGAATGAAAAATACCCACTTAAGTCTTTCAGTATTTAATAAGTTTTAAAGAATTGGCTCCCAGTATAAAACAGGTATTCAAAGATGCTTGACATATTATTTTTCTATAAGCTCAAGCAGGCATTTAAAACCATACATGAAATTGCTTCATTAAAAAAAAAAAAATCTTATTTTTGACTACAAAAGGAAATCATCTGTATAATGATATTCAAAAGTTCCAGAAATTTACAAAGCAATCAGGTAAGATTTCCCCTAATATTACTCGGCCAGAAAAACTGCTGGTTACAATTTGGGGGTAAAAGCCTGCAGATGTGTTAAGATATAATGCCGTTAATTTTAAACAATATAGGATCACAGTGCAGTTGATCTTTTATAACTTTTGTGCCTAACAATATATCTTGTACATCTTTCCATGTCAATAAGCCTTTTTCACATTCTCTTTCATGGTTTGAGTGTTCCACTGACTAGATATAATTCATCTTACCATGTGTAATTGATAGACCTCTGCCATATTTCTAAAACTTTGATATTACCAACAACACTGTAGTGAAAAACTTTGTACAAGTATTTTATTTGCTGCATCATTTTTATTGTATGAAGTGATTTTATTTAGGTTCCAAGCAGGAGAACCAGAAGACTGTTGGATAAAAGCAGAACATTCCATATAACCTGTGGTGTTACTATCTGTATTTTCTCAGGTAAGAAAACCAAAAGATGTTAAATGTTATGTTAGAACAACATACTTTCTGAATGGCATTTTTATTGTTTTATAAATTATTTACGGTCACCATCTTGTGATTTTCTTAATTTTCTCTTTCTTGTGTTTAAAGAGAGTTACTAGTAGCACTACAGAAAATTAGTGTGTCTTATGAATTATGTACATGTATTTTTTACATTATAATGTACAAAGATTGGGCCACAAGCTGGTAGTGATTATTTCCTAAAAGTAAATTATTTTATTTAGAAGATTGGAAGAAGCAGACTAAAAGTTTTTAAACTTTAAAAGTAATGATATGAGGAATTTTCTATCAAGATGGCGCAGTAGGTAAACACTGTGCTTACCTCCTCTCACAACCATATCAAAATTACAACTAAACTACAGAATTATCATCTTTAAGAATTGCCTGAAGTCTAGCTGACCCAAAGCCCTACAACTAAGGACATACAGAAGAAGCCACCTTGAGACTGATAGAGGAGCAGAGATACGCAATGGGCTGGTCCCAGACCTGTGTGTGACCATTAAAAATAGGGAGGGAAATCTTAGCTGGAGAGGTCCCCCCCACAGACAAGCAAGGGGTCCCAGCCTCACACGAGGCTCCTCAGCCCAGGGTTTCAGTGCCAGGGAGAGAAATCCCCGTAACTTCTGGTTGGGAAAACCAGTGGACATTATGGCTGAGTGAGACGGAGGGCAGCTGCAGTCTCAGGCCCTCCTCTTAAAAGGCCTCCAAATGGATTTTCTCACTGATGAACTCACCTGCTCTGAGCTCCAGCACTTGGGCAGCAGCTGGAAAGGCACCAGGGACATACAGGGAGGAACTGAGTAATCTGGCTTCAGAGTGAGGGCTAAAGGGGCAGCTTTCTCCTGGAACGAGGAGCTGGCAGAAGCCATTGTTTCTTTGTTGAGTCCTCTCCCTTCAGAGTATGTAGACACAGGCAGATGCCATATCTGAATTTCCATCAACCTGGCTAACAACATTTATGCATCCCACCCCACCGAACTTTAGGGCACACTTAAGCTGCTTCCAGTACTTTTCCGTACAAACTACCTACACTGGCTCATGCTACAGACTTTCATAAAATCTCTCAAAGGTTCACAAACCCAAACAAGCAGTATCTGGCTTTGGTGTGTTTTGTACCTCTGACTAGGCACCCCTAAGCCTGACACTAGTGGCAGCTGGCCTTGATTCGCAGGTTGGCCTCATGAGGTACCTCCAAGCCCAGTGTGGGCCGTGGCCATCTCTGGATTGCTTTGTTTTTCATGCCAGGTGGCCCTGGGAAGGCACAGGCTGTGGCAGAATTTGGTCTGTAGTGGGTCCCCTCCTAGATGACCCTGGGCCTGGCAGGCCCAGTGGCCTACTTTGGACCAAGCCAGAACATCACCAGCCTCCAAGGATGACACACCCAACGGGCACAAGAGCCCTGCTAAAGCAAATACTACTCTGTAGGGTCAGCCCCTGTACCACAACTACTCCACCGTAGTTATAGCCAGTTCTCCAACCAAAGAGCCTGAGGGTCAATCCCTCTGATTGACATGCAAATAGCAGCCAAGGCTCAACTACAACAGGAGGACACACACAATCCAGTTCTGGTAACTAGGCAGACTGCACCACTGGGCCCCACTTACTACATAAGGCCCCTCTAAGACTGGGAAGAATAGCAGCCCTATGTAATACAGATAATCAAACACAAGGAAGCAGCGAAAATGCAGAGACAAAGAAACATGTCCCAAATAAAAGAACAAAATAAATCGCCAGAAAAAGAACTAAAAATATCAGAGACAAGCAATTTACCAGACACAGATTTCAAAACACTGGTTATAATGATACTCAGTAATCTCAGGGAGAACTTCAATAAAGAGATAGGTAACATAAAAATGGAGATAGAAAACTTAAAAAAGAACCAATCAGAAATAAAGAATACAGTAACTGAAATGAATACATTAGAGGGAACCAACACCAGATTAGATGAAGCAGAGGATCAGATCAGTGATTTAGAAAATAAGGTAACAGAAAACACTCAAAGAGAACAGCAAAGAGAAAAAAGAATCTAAAAAATTGAGGACTATTTAAGGGGCTTCTGGGAAAACATCATGTGCCAACGTTCACCTTATAGGGGTACCAGAAAGAGAATAGAGATAGCAAGGAATTAAAAATTTATTTGAAGAAATAATGATGGAAAACTTCTCTAACCTGGCAAAGAAAATGGATATTCAGGCCCAGAAAGTGCAGCAGTCCCAAACAAGATGTATCCCAAGTGACCCACAGCAAAGACACATCATAATTAAAATACCAAAGCTTAAAGATAAAGAAAGAATCTTAAAAGCAGCAAGAAATAAACAGTTAGTTACCTTTAAGGGATCTCCCATAAGATTGTCAACTGAGTTCTCCACAGAAACTTTGCAGGCAGGAAGGGAGTGACATGAAATATTCAAAGTGATGAAAAACAGGAACATACAACCAAGAGTACTCTACCCAACCAAGCTATGATTTAGAATCAAAGGAAAGATAAAAAGCTTCCCAGACAATAAAAAGCTAAAAGAGTTCATCAACAACAAACCAGTATTATAAGGAATCTTAAAGGGACTACTTTAAAATGAAAATTAAAAAAATAAAGTGACAATAACTCCATATCTATCAACAATTACTTTAAATGTAAATGGATTAAAAACATAGGGTGTCTGAAAGGATAAGAAAACAAGACCCATACAAAGTGTGACAATTAAATTCGCGAACTTGTTGCAATGCTGTTGCTAACCTTTTTTGGTATCAGAGGGATTATTCCTTATGAATTTGTACCAACTGGACAAACCAGTGAACAAGTTTACTATTTGGAAGTGCTGAAAAGCCTGCATGGAAAAGTTAGACAACTTGAACTTTTTGCCAACAATTTATGGCTCTTGTGTTATGACAATGCACCAGCTCACATGGCACTGTCTGTGGGGAGTTTATAGCCAGTGAACAAATAACTATATTGGAACATCCTCCCTACTCACCAGATTTTGCCCCCAATGACTTCTTTTTTTACCTGAAAATAAAGGAAATAGTGAAAGGAAGACATTTTGATGACATTCAGGACATCAAGGGTAATACGATGACAACTGTGGTGGCCATTCCAGAAAAAGAGTTCCAAAATTGCTTTGAGAGGTGGCACTGGCATTAGTGCATAGCTTCCCAACAATTGTACTTCGAAGGTGACCATAGTGATATTCAGCAATAAGGTATATAGCACTTTTTCTAGGATGAGTTTGCGAACTTAACTGTTAGACCTCGTACATGGGCTTCCTATAAGAGGCTCACTTACAGAAAGTAAAAGGATGAAAAAAGATATTTCATGAAAATGAAAAAAAAAGCTGTGCTAGCAATACTTATATCAGATAAAATAAACTTTAAACCAAATGCTATAGCAAGAGACAAAGAATGACCTAGTAATCTCACTTCTGGGCATTTATCCAAAGAAACCCTAAACGCTACTTCTAGGGGACATGTGCATCCACATGTTCATTTATTGCAGCATTATTTACAATAGTTAAGATATGGAGGTAGCCTGTGTGTCCCTGAATAGATGAATAGATAAAGAATATGTGGTACAGGTATACAATGGAGCATTACCCAGCCATGAAAAGTAATGAAATCTTGCCATCTGCAACAATATGGATGGACCTGAAGGGGATTGTAGTAAGTGAGACAGAGAAAGAAAAATGTCATATGATTTCACTTATAAGTGGAATCTAAAGAACAAAATAAACAAACAAACGAGACAGAAACAAACTCATAGATACAGAGAACATTTTGATGGTTGCCAGATGAAAGGGGGATTGAAAGTGGGTGAAAAAGGGGAAGGGATGAAAAAGTACAAATTAGTTGTTACACAGTAGTTATGGAGATGTAGAGTATAGCATAAGGAATATTGTTAATATTTTAATAACTATGTATGGTGTCGGATGGGTGCTAGATTTGTTGGGGTAATTGATAGGAGGGGATTGGGGGACTATGGAGATGAGAGATGGGGAGATGGCCCTGAATTCTTTTGATGAAGTGAGAGTCCAGGATGAAATGACTACCATGAAATGAAGGGGTGTGATAAGGGTTATTGGGATGGATTAGAGCTAGGGTGGGTGAAAGGTCAGAAATGGAGGAGGATTACAGAATGCTGGCACATTCATAACTTGATTTGTTCTAAACTTTACTTGTGTCCAAATATGCTGGTTCAATTGGAGAACAACCAAGAGACCAGATAGCATAGAGTATTGCCGTGAATGAGCATGTGTTCCAGAGGATCTGCATTCTGCCACTTGCTAGTGGTCTGACCTTAGCTAAGTTATCTTTATAACCTTAGTTTTCTTATCTGTAAAATAAGGATGATTCTGCCTACCTCATTATTTTGTGAGAATGAAATGAAAATATCCTTGCAAAGTGCCTGGCATTGCTTTCTCCCTGCTGCCAGAAATTAGAAGCCCTGAATTCTTTTGACCTAAAAGGCCTGTCAAAGAAGGTGAAATGTTCATTAAAGATCTCAGACAGCTTTTATCTAGGACTTATGTGCAGGAGAATTCAGAAAGAATGACAATTCTTTTAAGAATGCCTTTGCACTTATGAGCCGTAAAGCATGTAGTTAACATATAAACCATTCATCTAAAAAGGGGGCATTTTTTTTTTTTTTACTATAGATTTCAGAAATGATAAATCTATAGGACACAGACAGTTTTGCTTAAATGATGTTTTATACCTGTGCCATAGCTGAGTCTCACGTAGATACCCTTTGTTTTATTCATTCCTTTGGAACCCTTTCCTTGCTTGTTAGTTAATGCACTTCCAGGTCTCTCTTCACTTTTTGAGACCCGTTTCCCTCCTCTAATTTGATCACTGGCAAAAGCTTATAAATCCTTTAAATAACTTTTCAGTTTTTTAGTATTCTTGTCCTTCTCTCTCACCTTCATTTGTCTTTGTGAATAATTCAGAACTCTCAGCCTACATACAACCAAAATTTGGTTTCTTTACGTTCTAGGTTGGAAGGTGTAGAGTTTTCTAGTTTCCAGGTCATGTCTTCATTGAATCACTACACTCCCTATGTTCCTGTAAACTGTAATGCTTTACTAGGCAATTTCAGGTTACTTAGCTCATTAAGTCTCTTATTTCTGTTATAATTTCACAGAGAAATAAACTGAGGTGTTGGTAGGTAAGCAATACAATGGCTAAGAAACCAGGTTTTCCAACTAATTATCTGTTGTTCTTCCCAGTACATTATAATGTATTGTTAATTCAAGCCTTACTTCACCCACAAAAAACGTTACGAAGGGAGGAGGGCATTATCGTTCAATGCACAAGGTCGTGTGCTCCTTTCTTTTCTAACCTCCTCAAGATAATTTCATTTATTCTGTTTTTTAGATTCCTCATATATGATAAATAGTTAAATCATATAGTTCTTGTCTTTCTCTGTCTGCCTTATTTCACTTAATTTTCATTTACCCCGTCCATGCCAAAATGAATTTGTCTTCTACTCTTTAGTAATTTTCTAACATTGTTATCTTTTATATGAGCTCCGAGTGAGTTGAACACTCTGATTGTTCCATTGCAGATAAATTATTAAATAGTGATTATTATTTTCCTGATTTTTTTGTCCATCAAGTGGTTACCAAGAGTTTTGCTATTGGGTTTAAGACAGATTTGAATTTGTGGATTGTGAAAAATTTCAACTAGTTAAAAGCCTTTCAATGGGACTATATTTTAAGCTGAGTAGCAGTGAGATATACAAGATATATAAGGTTTGTAGTTATAGGAGAGGTGAAAGGGATGAAATATCTAGAATATCTAGGAGCTCCTTAAATACATACATACATGCATACATACCCATATAATGATATATTTGCATGTGAATGTGTGTGTGTGTGTGTGTGTGTGTGTGTGTGCATGAGCATGTGTATTTTTTTTTTCTAAGCCTGACTTTCTAGGGTTATTTTATTCCAGCCTTTGAAAATTTGGTTTCTTTACATCATTTTTAATACTAAAACTGTCTATAATCAAGATTTTTTGTGCCTTTAAAACTTCCCTTTTTAATTTAATATCATATGGCTCCTACAGCTGTCAAAGTTTGCCACTGTATTTACTTGAGGGGAACTGACTCCTCTTCATAGAGCATCTCTGAATATCCTATTGACTTGCTCCTGGTGTGATTGGCTCTATAGGTGTGCACGTGGCGGCCCATCTGGTAAATGCCCTCAACTTCTCAGTGAACTACAATGACGAGTTCGTTGAACTGAATGCAGCAAGATACCGGAATGAGGTGGGTGGCCTGTCTCCTCATTTTCCTTTCACTTGTCATGAGCTGACTAATGAGGGTCTGTGGTTTTCACAGAAAATTTGTACCTTGCTGCTCTTTTTGAGTGCTTTTGAAATGCAGTTGTCAAGTTGAGTTTTATTCCTTTTCAATAGGAAATATAGGTAATTACTATTTCACAGTCTCTCCTGCTGAAAATGGGAGTTTGGAGTGTCTACTTTTTATATTCTGCAGTGTTCAGATGGTTGCCACTCAGGCTTGCCTTCTGCCTGCCAACAGCTTCTGTCATGCAGTGGAGACTGTCAACAGTGCCATTCTAGGGTAAAACTCCTTTAGTAACTCAGATATGGTGCTTGGGGGGAAACAGGGCAGAAAAGCAGGTTGATAATTTGAGGATCCTGGACAATCAGTTTGTTTGACTTAGAAAACATTATTGAGTTTTCATGGTTCATTTGTTTTGTTTGGTTTGGTTTTCTGATCCTCCAAATAGATGGCCTTGAGCTGAATTCTGTAGCAGGCAATATCTGTTTTAGGGGTGCTTTTCTCCATGTGAAGCTACCCATGAAATGAAGCTCTGTGCAGGGCGCCAGGCCAGAGCCTCAGGAACAGCATAAGCACAGCCCTCGGTAGGCCTCTATAGCTCAGTATTTTCATCCTGGCCTCAGGCGGCCCTTGCTTCATGCCAAGACCGCATTACAACCCAACTGCTCGGTGGCCCATTTGACCAGGACCTTATGCTGTTCTGCTAAATTTGGTAGTGACTTAATAATACTGTTCCCCATCTTCCCCATTGCTCCTCCACATATCACCAGGCTCATCTAGATCAATACTACTGTGATCATGTGTTTGACTTCTCTCCCAAAACAAACAAAAAAAGCAGTAACAACAAACACAGAAGCAAATCAGAACACCCAAATATCAAGTAAACTTTGATAAATCCTTGGACTATATTAGTGTTTTTAAAACCGCTAATATGATTTCATTGATCTGGCATTGTGATTTTTCAAAAGCTCAGTGGGTGAGGGTAGCATGCACCCAGCAGGAAGGACCACTGAAAAGGCCAGCTCCTTAGCACACCCATGGAAGCGCTTCTCCTGTAATGATTCCGGACCACAGCCACCAGTCCTCCCTGTTTCCCACCACGATATCCAGTCTTCTACCCTCCGCTCCCATACCACATCGGGTTACTTGTTTTCTACTCCTGCCATGCAATTTCCTTTTTTTTTACTTTTCCTTCTTTGCTTGTCTCTTTTGTTTTATAACTCATACGTCTTTAATAACTGTAATGATTATAGCGTTTTTAACGTAGTATACTTTTGCTTAATATTGCAGTATTTTTAGTCATCTTACGGTTTTTAGTTATTACATTTATTTCATTTTAAGAGAGATACATGCTCAGTATACAATATTTTAATACTTCGAAACACATGAAAAATGAAAGCTTCTCCTCCCCCAAATAGCCAGAGTTGAGAATTTTATGTTTTCACTTAAGATATTTTCAGTGATATTTTATGATACATATTCCTCAGCAATTGTTTCCATAAATATATGTATTATGGATTGCTGTATCACAAAGTATAGATCTGTCTTATTCTCTTCATATTAATATGCTACAAATTGATTTTAGCCTTTTCCTTATTCACAAATGTTTAGGTTGATATCTAGATTTTGTTATGACCTGCACACCAATAAATTAAATTTTTTGTACACTGCTGCCAGGCAGATTCATAGAAGTAGATTTTGTTTTCAAAGGTATACTTGTTTTTAGTTTTGATGAACATTGTCAATTTGCCTTTCAAAAAGACTTCACCAGTTGACACATTTCTACCAAGTTTAACAGAATGCTTATTTCTACACCTCACTTTTTAAAAGTTTCTACCAATTTGATGGATGAAAAAGGTAACTCATTATTTTAATTTATATTTTCCTTTTCTTCACTTTCTTCCTTTCTTTCTTTTTTCTCCTTCTGTTCTTTCTTTTAATAAATATTTTTAACACCTTATAGGTACTGGCTAGATAAAGATGAAACACACACACACACACACACACACACACACACACACACACACGCACTGCATATATAAACAGATATATTATTTGAATTGTCTTTGAAAAAGATGGTTTTGCGCCACACACCTTATTGTTCTGGCTTTGTGTTCTTATGCCTCCTCCAGATCTCCAATGACCCATCCTTCAGCTTGTTGTGATGGTCGCACATTCTTGATGGCTTAGCTGAATCTGTCCCATTTGTCATCTGTGAAACCATCTCCTACTCTCGCATTCCATCTCTATTCCTTGACAATATTAATCGATCCATCTTCTGAGTTTCCATAGCTTTATTCATATTTCTGGTATCACCACTTTGTTCAGCTCGTCTTGTATTTTTACTAGTTGTGTATATATATTAGGTTACTCTAGATTACCCTTCAGCCATGTTTCTAATACCAGGTATAGAAGTCGTTTGACCTAAGCTGAATGAGGAACTATTCTTGGGAAAGTGGTCCTTATTCAGGGCCCCTGAGACTGTGTCATATAAATGGCTTCCTACTTTGTAGATGGTCTGGCCTGATCCCAGATTCAATGGAGGCATACGGAAAGAAATTTAAAAGTTGTGCAATATTAAGTACCATTAGGATGAAAAATAAATTCATAAATTTACTAGGGATTAATCTAAGTTATCCAGAAGATAGAAAAAGAATTGACTAAGGTCCATTATACCATGGGAGATGTATAAAGAAAATATTATACTCACAATATTAATGTTTTATATTTATAACTAACAGGGACCTCTCCTCCTTATATATCTACTTTTCATGGTATTTGAAACAGTGTAAGTTCTCAATTAGTATTCTTTGCACTGAATTTACAGTGTACAACCCTTCCTACATATTTTATCACCTGTGATTTCCACTGTCTTGACACATGGTACGTGCAGTTGGCAGTTGTGGTAGACAAAGTATATATTAATGTTTCCTCATCATATTAAAAAATACTGAGTTTTGATATGGTCAAAGAGTGGGCTTCAGGCCACTACCACTGGTTCATAAACAGCCATCAAGCTGGAACCCTATGCCCTCTGACTCCCCATCCAGGCTCTTCCTTTCTCAGATGAACAGACTTCTCTGAGTTGAATTTTGTACTTATTATAATATCCTTTAGCATCATGAAAACAGTACAAAACTTAACTGAGTCTTATTTCCATTGGGAGAATAGTATTTTAAATGCCTAATGCATGGATCTTATACCCAGCAGATTCCTTGTACACTTTTATATCATCATTTTACCTTTCAGTCAATTTTTTTTCCCCTTTTTCTTAGGATCCTAGGAAACTTCTCTTCACAACTGGTAAGTTGTTACTCATTGCTCTTTCTTAAGATTCAGGAAAATCTTTGAAAATAAGTATCATTAAATTACATAGCAATTAGATATATGTTAAAATATTGCATATGAAACATTTGTATATCAGAATAAATATAAGGCATTCAAGGTTAAAGTTGCAATGAAAACAGAGGGACAGGGCAAACAGTTGGGATTCGAATGAAGAGTAAAAGTAAGTAAATGCATGTGTCTTTTGTATGTTTTCCCAATGAAATGCCACATGCTTCTTGAGGACCTGCTTTGTGCACACTGCTGTGGCAAGTACCACTGTAGATAGTGCATGTGGAATGGATTCCTGCCCTCAGGGTGTTGGAAAGAAACACCGAGTACTCTGAGTATCAATGTGCTTCTTAAATTTCAGGAATTTAGTAGGATATTTTGTGATTTTAATACCTATAAAAAAGAGGAGAAACAGTCATTAAGTCAGTTATTTTTCTTAAAATGTGTGCCTTTCTTATTTGTAATTTACTTTTCTTCTGCAAGCATATTGTCCATGAAATCTGAGTCTAGACTATTAATTTGTTAAAGCACATTTAAACATCTCCAAATTTTTCTGTGATGTTAGTATAATTCTCACTAAAATTCTTCTCTTTTTCAACCTTATATTTATGCTGCTGAAAGGAGAAAACTGTATTTGGGGGATTTTAGCACATATATCAGGGACAAGGACAATTGGGTGTTTGAGATGGTCTATTGTAAAAGTTTGGCTGTGACATCCAATTAAGGATCAGAATTGCATATGGGACTGAGGCTAGGCCTTGTTAAATGCATTGTTTTTCTTTCCAATCAATTTTATGATGAAAAATAACAAGAATTCAGGTGTTTTCTCCATTCATGTCACATCTATAAGTTTACCTTATAAAATATATTTTTTTTCTGCCTTATGATATTTGCCAGTTGCAAAGGACTTCACAATTCTCGTTTACAGACACAGTTTTGTTTTGTTTACAACTTTGCTCATTGAAAACATGGTTTTATTTAAGGCTTAAGAATTGGATGAGAAATAGAAGGGAGAAAAAGCAGAAAACCAAAACCTTATGTATGAATCAATATAGTTTTTGGTTCATATGAATTAATTTAAGAGACAATTAAGAACTTTGTTTTAATATTATTTTATATAGCACAAAGACTAGTTGAAGCTTTGGAACATTTGAAATGTTAAAAAAAGTTTAGTTTACAAAGATATAAAAACATTTTTATATGACAAAGATATTACATTAAGAGCAGTATAATTAATACTTATCTATGAACAGGTGATTTCATCACCGAAGCATGAAACCTCATCACCACTTGTTCTTTCTCAGAGGTTCACATGAGTGATGTTGAACTAAGTAGAGACAATACTTAAAAACACAAATTTCCTGGCTCCATCCTAGGCATTCTCTGGGGGTGGGAGCTGGCAATGTGTTTTATTAACCTTCCCATGTACCTTGAGAGCTCTATTTTACTCTTATTGAGCATCTCATATACTTTTGAACGTAACTTCTCATCACCACCTATATTTTGCCTACTCTTTTCCCTTACTGTCTTTTTTCATGCGGTCAACTCTTGCCCATCCTTTAACTCTCTGCTGACATGCCCCCTCATGCATAAATTTCTCCCTAATTCCGCTCGTCAGAGCTGGCCTCTTCTTGGTCTGGGTTCCTAAAGATACATTGTAAAAATACTCTGTTGTAAAATAATGTGTTTCCTTAGATGTACAATGCGTTCTATCTTTTTCACTTGAAGTTGAGTTTCTTCAGGCTAGGGCAGGGCTGCCCTGATGACATGCAGAGACCCTGGCAAATATTTTTTGTGGCGTTTCTGTCAATACAAACAACTCGTATCGCCTTAAATCAGCATGTCAGCACCATTTTGGTGGCCTAGTTGACATTTCATGAAAGAAATTCTGTGCTGGTCGGCAGGAGCCATCCATTTCCCAGATCATCAGCCTGTCATGGAGGCCCCCTAACTATGAGTCTAGAGCTCCTAAAGCATCTGATTGGCCCCACTGAATAGCAGTAGGTGACAGAGCAAGGCAGAATCTAAGGATGGTAATGGGATAAGTGACACTGTTTTCTACAAATAGACTGAATCTATCTTTGTATTGCTAATGCATCTCTGACCAAAACTATTTCATAGCTATATTTGAGTCAAACATAGCTTCTAGGAAAAAATCAAGTTCCTGATTTTTAAGGAATACACGCATGGTTTAAACTGTTCTAGTGATAAAGAATATTTTTTTCATTAGTTGATATGTGTCTTGGATTTTAATTTGTTTAGTGTTACATAGACTTCTCTTTCTCTGTCTTAATTTTTTTTTTAATCTAACCTAACACTGAGAAATTAAGATTGTCTTATAGGAAATAAAGCTTGTGACAGTATAAGTGACATAAAATATGGAAATTAAACTTAATAAATAAGAAGTGTTAAAAAAATTCTAATTAAGAATTTAGAAAATAAGTTTAAAAGATTGGATTATTCAAGCATTTCATTTAAAAATGCTTACTACATATCACCAAATTTGGCAGTGCCTTGTATGATGATAATAAAATGTGTAATATCCAATTTCTGTTAGAAAAACCCTCATAAACAAATACAGTTATGTTTCCAGTTATATTGGAAAAAAACAAAATAATGAATACAAGATGGGATGTCTGACCACATCTGGGTAAGGATGAGAATGGTCTCTCAGTTATATCTAGAAATGGCAGTATGGTGAAATCATTCATTTTAAAGGGTACTAATTAATGAAAAGCAATCAGAATAAACATTCATGCATGTTTTTTCCTAAGGAAACAAGTAGAGGTTTTGCCCCATAACTTGAAGGACTCAAAGAGTTCACAGTGTATTTCACTTTGGCAAGTAACTTTGCCCAGTGAGGTTAGATTAGCCCGTTAATTTCCAACCTGTGCTTCCTGACTGTTGGAATACACATAGGAATAGAGGCTAATACAGTGGGTTTTAGCTAGGCTGTCATTTAAGTTGAAGCTAGGTTGCCCTTTGATGTACCTTGAAAATACTTGATGTTTACATCTCTTTTAGCACATAATGCCCTATGCTGCAATTACTTTTTTATCCTGTCTCCTGCACTAGGCTGGAATCTCTTGTATAGCAGGATTCACTTTTCTCTAGCCCTAGCAGTACACTATAGATGCACAGAAAATATTCATTGAATGGGTAAAAGCCATTTGTTTAACTGTACTACTTGATGCATAGACTTTTTGTATACTATCCCAGATAATTGGTTGGCCATCCTCTGTTTGTTTAAATCCAGTGACAGAAACCATAACTTTTAAAGGTATCACTCCCCCCCTCTTTTGGACCACTCTAACTGTAATACATATATATATATATATATATATATATATATATATATATACATACATACATATATATATATGTATATTACAGTATATATATATATGTATATTTATTTTTTCATTGCTAATTATAAGTAAGTTTTCCTTCTTCATTAACCTAAAGTCTATTACATTGTAAATTATAAACTCTGCTCTTTTTATACTTCTAGGACCTAGACAAGAAAAAATCAATTCTTTACATAAAAAGATAATTTCATAAATCTGAAAGAATATTAAAAAACATTGAATTGATTCTCCTTAGTTTACAAATGAGATTCAGTGAGATTGGGGTTTGGCCTAAGGCACGGTAATAACACGACCGTAAGGCCAGAATAAACATGCCATTGGTCAAGTTGTCTGGGGCTTCTGCTTTGTCTTCAAAATGGCTGAAGTCAATTATTTTACCCCCTCTAAGTCTTTCCAATATGTTTTCCATGTTGTGTTCTCTAGTTAAATGTTTGAGGAAATATTTGTTCAAATTTAAACTTGTTTCTTGATTTTAGTACTTCTCAGAGACTTGAATACACTCATGTACCCTGTGACTCCTCAAGGAAGTCACAGCATCTTTGAGTAGTAGAAATTAATATCTTAAGAAATTAATGTTCAAATAATGCACTTTTGAAATCGTGCCTCTATTCTAAACATACTCAGTTTTTTCAGGTGTCCTTTTGATGAAGTGATTTGCAAACATTCCATAGCTAATCTTTGTATATTTAGAACCACGTGGGAAACCTTGTATATAGACATAAAGTCCCAATAAAATTATTGAAAAGGCCTCCAATCACAAATTTTAATTATGGAGCCATCTGGGTTTCTATCATTCATTTATTCATTTCATCAAATTAGAAGTTTTTTTCTTTTTTTAATTGCTTGAAGCCAGAGAGACAGACCTCCTCTTTTTGGTTCTTCAAATGTATTGAGCTATAATTGAAAAATACTAAATTATACATATGTAACTTATGCTGGCTGATGGTTTTGATATGTATACACATGTGAAACCATGATCAAAATCAAGATAACAAATATATCTATCATTCTAAAAAAATTTTTATATCCCTTTATAATGCACCCTGCTCCCTACCCTTCCTAGCAACTGATCTGTTTTCTATCACTAAAGAATAGTTTGAATTTTCTAGAATGTTGTATAAAAGAATCATAGAGCTTATATTCTTTCCTTTTTGTTTTTTGAGGGGTCTGTCTTTTTTCACTCAGCCTAATAATTTTGTGAGTCATCTATGTTGTTACATATATATCAACAGTTCATGGTTTCTTTCTTTTTCTCTCCTCTCCTCTCCTCCTCCTCCTCCTCCTCCTCCTCCTCCTTCTCCTTTTTTTTTTTTTTTTTTTCACTTCATATTACTTTTCCAGGTACAGATAATACCACAATTGTTTATCCATTCATCTGTTGTTGGAGATTTGAGTTGTTTACAGGCCTTAACTATTACAAATAAAGTAGCTATGAAATTTTTGAATACTTCTTTGTATGGATATATGTTTCTGCTTCTTTGGGGGTAAATAGCTTAGGGGTGAAAAGACTGGGCCATTTTGTAGTCTTGCTGTTCCTTTTAAGTAGTATTGTTCTGTATTATTAGTCCTTTAGTGTGAACTGGTGTAGTTATCTTGCTCTTCTCTTACCCTTAGGAAGTAAGGACTCAGCTGGGACAATGGGAAAGATGATAGGAAAGGGAGTAGTACCCTGAGAAATAAGTGTAGAGAAGAGATGGTTTGGATTAGACCCATCAGAGAAAGGCAAGTGTTGTTAGGCTTCTAACTCTGTGTATTGGGAAGCTTGAGGAGGAAAGAGTATTCAAGTATTAAATATCCAAAGACTAACTTCCTTATTTCTCATGTGGCCCTTTACAAGTAAAAATTTGTTTCTACTTCACTGAGGTTTCTAATGTTGTTTTCCAATGATTCTAAACTATCTGGCACCCTAATGATGCAGACCTATATTGTTCTTATTTCATACCCACTGTGTCTGCTTCTGCTAGTGGCTTGCAGTCCACGATGGCCCTTCTGTTTCATAGGTAGTTCCTTGACAAGAAAAGTGGGGGGATTTGTATACTGTTGGAGACAGAATTGTTCCATTAGCTTTTCCATAAATATTTAAGATGGAATTGCTCAGCGAGGACATTTATGACTTACTGTTATTTGTATGACTATAAGAGTAAATAAAGGTAACTTATAGACAGGATGTTTCATTTGATGGTATAATAAAAAGCTAATAAGAAATGAGACTTTCGATTTTAGCTCTTTTTGATGTATCAGGTATTCATTTTAGACATGCTTTATGGGCTAACACTGGATTTGTAGCAATCTATCACTTCAGTATTAATTTTGAAAACTAATGTTTGCACATTTTCTTTTTAAAAAAAAAATGAATGTTATGTCATATCAGCAGCCTTGATTTCAGTCCGTTTTCCATACTAAGAGGAAATATGTTTGCAAGTGTTCTCATACTGTAATTTATTTTCTTGAAGCCCACTATCTTTTTTCTATACTTGAAGTAGTTTTTTAGAAAGCTTTCGATTTTGTTTATTTTTTCTTAAAAATTATTCTAGATAATGAAGCCCAAAAGAAATTATTTTAAATTGAAACTAAAGGAACTACTAGTTCTATGAAAAGGGAGAGGAGAGAGTAAGAGAGTTTAGTACCATAGTAGAGAAAACCAGAACAGTAAGGGTGTTGAATATCAATTCTGTCCCATGAATTAATTACTGACATTTGTTGTAGTATGTACCTGAAGAAGTATGTACATATTCACCATTCTGAGTGTAATATTTGAAAATATAAAAATGGATTCTTTTGTTAAAGGTAGAAAAGACTCTGCCTTATTTTTAGTACCTTGAAATTGTGCTAATTAAAAAAAAAAGCTTTTATGAGAGGGAATATACAAGTAGATATGTGATTTGAATTGGGCTTCCTACAAAGCAGCATAATACTTTGGATTTTAAGGTAATAATTTCTTGTACTTTATTTCTCAGTATGACTTAAGTTAAAAAGTACTTCTGTACATTTTTATAGTTCCTGGTCTGACAGGGGTCTGCATGGTATTGGTGTTATTCCTGATGATTACAGCTTCCACATATGCAATCCGGTGAGTGTTAGACTCATGATTTTGATGTTTAGTGATCTGATTATTTAAATTTTCTTTAGATTATCTTCATCTTTATATGTACAAAAAAGATGTCAATTCAGCAGAATGCTTAGCCAATGCAATGTTCTGGTTAACGGACTATTCTGGGTAACTAAGACTGCAGCAGAGACATTACTGTGTATCGTTTCCTGTTTTTGAAAAATCTCTTTGTTTTAGTAAAATGGTCTGTGTTGGTAAGGAATTGTGTATGAGGACTTTTGGAACTGTGGAAATTTGAGCTCTTCAGGGTCATCCTTCTGAAGGATAGTGTCTCTCTATGAGACATGAGATTGAATTCAATGTGCATGCACAAGAATATATCACTTACAATTATTGTATAACTCATTTCATTATGTGAGTATTTTTTCTTTTTTTTTTTTTGTTGTGACTTAATATAGTATTCTAAACAAAGCTTTAGAAACATCATCAGTGGACATCTGCTAAAACAATCAGAAATATCTGCGTTCACATTTACTCTTCTAATTACGGCAGTTTGAGCAAATGCAGATATACAATTTTATGAACACTCACATGTTCTTTCTGATGGATACATTTTGTTTTTCACAATATTTTATAGTGTTTTATGTTACTGGGCAAACTTCTTGGTTAAGAAAGCAAAGAAAAAAAAGAAACAATATATGATATTCAAAAATCCTCAGTCGTTCTACTTGTTGAGATGTGAAATTTAATAGAAACACACCCACACCCACCCACACACACACTTGTAAAACAGTTGCCCTACAGCATACTCAAATGAGTCTATCCTTGCACTTCTCAACACATCTGTGCACCTACACACATACCTCAAAACTTCACAAGTAAAGTCACCACTCAGAGATTAACATTACATACTTTCTGGTGTTTGTGTTATAGACCTAATTCTTTTGTTCGCTCATTCACCATCTCCTACCTCCACCAAAATCACTCTATTTCTATCCCTTTCATGCTCCTGATCTCTCTCTCTCTCTCTCTCCCTTCAGACATCTACATATTTTTACCAAAATAGTACAAATTATACATACTATTTTAAATCTACTTCTTTCTTAAATCTTGTTATGGACATTTTTCCACATTAATAAATATTTCTCTATCATTGTCCGCTGTTGGCACAACATATCACCATATAGATAAACATTATTTCCCCGGTCCCCTATTGTTGGATATTTTAGGTTGCTTCCATTTTTTTTCAGTATTTCAATTGTGAAACAAACACCCCATCCATATGTCTTTGTATAATTTTTTAATTATGTCCTAAGGAAAAATACCTAGATGTAGAATGACTTGGTCAAATTGTAAGTACACTTTTAAGACTTTTCCTAAAAATTGAAAATCATCTTACAAAAAGGTGAATCTCTAGCATTAGTGCATAATTTTGTGAGGAGAAATTTTATTTTAGTTAGGTCAAACATTCATTAAAAAAACTTACTTTTTCAGTTTTAGGAGTTTTTGAAGGAAAATTAGGACATCTGACATATTTATTCATAAGACTGAATATATTTGAATATTCTACATCTAGAAAAAAATCCTTAATTGACAGATAGTTTTGTCAAATGGAATATAGAGATCAACTGAGCCATCACATTTGTGCTCATAAATAATTTGGTGAACACGTCTTAATCTTTAGTTTTTATTGTGTGTTTTTTTTTTTTATTTGTTTAAAAGAGATTAGCAAGCCAATTCTGCTTTTCTCCAAGCTTTATTATAAGAATCATGAAATTCTTAGGTGGACCATGGAGATAACTCTTCTATCCTTTCTCTTTACCAGTCAGGAAATAAAACATTAGAAAATTAGGTGAATAAATATCACTCCAATATTTGATTTCTAACAGTTTAATGTAGTCTAGTTATTTACTGATGGTTCAATATTGTCAATCTATTGAAATAAGTAATATATACTAATAGCATATGACAAAAATACAAATATATTTTCATCTCAATAGACTTTAAAACGGCAGTTGTTAAATCTGAACTCTAATATATGGGTTTAAATAATCAGAGTAAAGTAGTAATTAATTTCCTTTATAGAATTAGAAAATGTAAAAGCCAGAACTGAGATCATACTTACAGTGAAACATGAGATACAGTCCTAAGAAAATTACAAAAAAGCAAAAGTGGTATTTTTAATTCCGTTAAAGCATACCATTATTTACATATGGTAAGAAGTTAAACATTTAGAGTTATTAAAAAGAATGCAACAAGTTAGCATTAATTTCAGAAAGGTAGGTATAATTACCTAACCAGGAAATCCAAGAGAATTATGGGGAAAAAGATTAGTGTTATAGCAAATAAAAGAGTTGAAATAAGTAATTGAGTACTATATATATATATATATATACATACACACATACATATATATGTATATATTTATATATATGTATATATATAGCTCTTACATAATAGCTATTATCAGTTTGAAAACTGAATGAAATAAAAAGATACCACTAACAATTGCAACAAAAACAAAATATCTAGGAACAAACTTAATAAGAAATTAGGTGAAAGCCATTTAGGAAAAAACCCACAATTTCACTGAGAAAAATAAGTGAAGATTTGAATAAAGACTGTATACTGTGATGATGGAGTGCTTCCTTAGTTATTTATGTTTGTTCCAATTCCAATTAAAATCCAAGATAGGTTATTTGTTTGTTTATTGAATTTAGCAAAGCAATTTTACATTTCATCCAAGTTTATGTCCAAAAGAAAAGCAAAAGGGGGGGGGGGATGTGGTTTACTAAACTTTAAAATGATTATGCTTCAGTTTCTGAGAACAGAATAGGACTTACTTGCAAAAATGACCAAGACATTGAACCGATGATAGAGTTGATAGAAAGCCTTCGAAGAGACTTTGCTATATAAGAACCTGCTAAATAATAAAGATGCCATTACAAACTTATGAGGAAAGTAAGGCTTAAATTCAAGATAACTTAAAAAGTTAACTCTAAAAAAATTGCACCATTAAAAATTTATAAAAAACCTTTAAGTGGGTATTTATTAGATTTCATAATGGATAAGGAAAAATATGGGAAATATTTATCTAAAAATATAGTAAAACTAGCATATAAAAAATTAAAACAATATACATTATAAAATTTGAAATGTAAATATGTCATTTGGCAAATTATTACGATTATACCGAACGAGTACATGCTTAAAATTTGAATAGTTTACTCACAACAATTAAGAAAAATTTGCTAAAGAAATGGGTAATTATTATGAACAGATAAGTCACAGAAAAAATGTGTAACACACAAAAGAAATAATACCCTATTCCACTTACATAAAATAATGAAAACTTATAAAGCGGAGTCCAGGTTTTGGGAAACTGGCACTCCTATTCTACAGTTGGGTTTATAATTGATAAACATATTTTCAGAGAGCAACGGCAGTGTGTGTCAAAAGCATCGCAGGGCGGCCGGTTAGCTCAGTTGGTTAGAGCGTGTTGCTACTAACACCAATGTTGCTGGTTCAGTCCCGCACAGGGCACTTTGAACTGCGCTCTTCTTAAAAGAAAAAAAAAAAAAAAGGAAGGGAAAACATTGCAGATGTGTGCCCTTTGATCTAGCAATTCCATTTCTAGGAATTTAGGTTAAAAAAGAATCAGATATGTGCAAAAAGGCACGTTAACCAGGATTTTGTTTATAGTAGCAAAACTGAATGAAGTAAATGTGAATTAATTGGCTATTGCTTAAATCTGGGGTTCTAAAAGGTTTAGGGGTTATATAAGAATCATCTCAAAAACTTTTATGAATACCTGTCATCCACCTCCAAGATTCGAATATATGAATATTCACCCTGACATATGAAATAAAATCACTGTTAGTACTTTTACTTCTCCCAAACATTCTATAGATTGTTTATCATACTCCCTCCTTTGTAGACACCTTGGTGTTATTTTTATCTTATACACTGTCCAGGGAAAGAATATAAACTGTAATGAGCACTTATTTAATTTCTCTCCATTTCAGTTTCCTTTGAACTACTCTCAAAATATGTGTTGGAATAGGAACATTAGTTGTTTTAGAAGTCATTTGAAAATGAGAATATTGACAAAGTGGACAGCAAAAGTACATATTAGCAGACTGTAACTGCTCCTTAGCCTTACATCATAACTTGAAAATAAACACATTATTTTAATTCTTTCCATATATCTTTATTGGAAATACAAAATACCTTTAAAATGACAAAGTGTTATTTGTAATTTTGTCGGCTCTCTGCGTCTGCGTGTGATGTTAATACTTTAATATTATAAATAAATTTCAGATGAACTCATATCTTAATTTTCTTCATTTGGGACGTGTTTGAAGTGATACATGATCTTTTTAATGAGATGAAATGTACAATGACACTTACACTTAGTTGTTTGGTTTTTCAGAGTTTCTAACTATGACATCTTCTGGTACACTCACAATCTCTTCTTTGTCTTCTACATGCTGCTGATGTTGCATGTTTCAGGGTAAGTTATAAAAAATATTTTGAAAACCATGTGTGCCTACAAATGGGGTAATGAAAGATGCATCTACAGGAATTTTCATAGGGAGTGGTAAAATGATGTTGTTAGTTGGAATTGAGGGTAATGGCAAGAATGAAAACAAATAATTTTATTTTCAGCATAGCATGTTTTAATGAAACTAGTATAAAAGTATATTAAAATTGAAATACAAAGTTACTTATTCCACAGTGTTGTAGTTTTTAAAACTCTCTATAGTTATATCCTGATAACCTCTAAAAGAAGTTGATTAAGAAGCGAAGGACTTCAGGGAATTTTAGTGTTTATATTTTCAGGAATTCCTTATGTCTTGCTGCTGTGGAATTTGTAAGGATGGAGTTACCAGTTTTAAGTTTCAAAAGGCCTAAAGGCAATAATAATTACAAAGGCAGAGATTTACAATGACCAAAGACAAGGATCTGTCAAAAACACCAGAAAATCAAAAAGGGAAACATGAAAGTATCCTTAGCTTGCTGTGAAGACTATACTGAAATATTTTAACAAGTATATGGACCCAAGCAGTGTTCTCAAAAGTATGGTGCTTGAAATAATCCATCAGGTTAGAGAAAGGAAATGATATATTTTTGTGTATGCATATATCTGCATGGTCACCAGAGTGGACTTGTGTTCTTTTTTTTTCTTGATACTCACACTAATGTAACACAATAGGTCGTTGTCTGGCATCAGGTTCACTTGGTTTAGCAGAAGAATACAGGACAGGAAACATTGAGTGTCAACAGGATGATGTCAAGTGCTCCTTCAGTGGGGGTCTGTCTTGTTCAGGAACCATCTTCCACTTCCTCTCCCTTACCCCCCAAGTGTAACTCAGTTTTAAGATGACAAGACCATATGGAAAGACATGGACTACTTTGCTGTGGGTGAGGCTCATACGCCACAGGAACCAGTATCTTGGTAACAGCCCTCAAAGGATGCCCTCAGTTGTAAGAACACACTGAACATAGGAAGCTGAGGGGAGGTGTGTGAGTCTTAAGTGATTTTATAGTTCACTCACTGTCCTCCTGGTCCAGAGGCATGCCACCAATAATAAACAATGTTGCCTGGTAACAGCTTGCTCTCCCATTTATCTTAACCCAAAATGTTCTCAGGGAAACAGTGTTTGGAGAACAGTGCAGACTTGCTATTAATCTTTTCTTCAGAATATTTTATAATGTACTGTGTCAGTATATTAGGTCACATTCATAAATTTTATTTTTATTTCAGGATGCATTTTCAAAATGTTTTTCTCCCTGATTTTGGAGACCAGTGGTTTAGAAAATAGTATTAGATGGGTCTCTATCTCACAGGTCTTGGGTTGATTTTTTCTGTACCATAGTTCTAAAACATATAGTGGTAGAGAATCAGAAACATGACCACACATTATAATCCCAACTTCCAGGTAGCCATTCTTGTCACACAGGCAAGGGCTATGGTCAATGGAAGCTCTGGATTCCATTCTTTTTCCATTGTAGGGATAACACGTTCTGTGGAGAATTATGACACCAAAAAAGCCCATGTTAGAGAAAATCTGCTTTATAGTCTGTTCTTTAAATGGTTTGTTGCCTGCCCCAGGCTATCATCATAAAATGGGCTATGACGGGTTATCAAATGATGGGTTATCAGATAGTACTAATGATAATACCAATAATTTAAAACAATTACCTAACGCTTACTATATGCCAAGTATAAATTAAAAACGATTTAGATGCTTTATGTCATTAAATGATCAGAATTTTATAAGGATAAATAATAATGTGAAACCTACTGTAGAGGTGGGAAAACTGAGGTTTAGAGAAAGTAAGTAACTTGCTAAAGTTTCCTTAACTGATGTATCTTGAATTCAATTCCAGTCATTGTGACTCACTCATGATTTTTACTTATAGGCTGTGTTTTGGAGAGCTCTATACGTCTGAGAATTTGGTCTTAAGATTTCTTTAAAAGGTTAATAACTTTTTAAAAATAATTGTTTTGTTTTTCAATTACAGGTGAAATACAATATTATATTATTTTTGGGTGTACAACACAGTGATTATACATTTATAAAACTTATGAAGTGATCACCCCGATAAATCTTATACCCATCTGACACCATATATAGTTCTTACAGTATTATTGATTATATTACCTATGCTATGCTTTACATCCCTGTGACTATTTTGCAACTACCAATTTGTACTTCTTAATTAAAAAGGTTAATATCTTCATTTATCTGGGATTGTGTTCTCTCTCCCTCTCTCATCTATCTATAACAGATGAGAGGAAAATGCAATCATTTGTTAGCATAATTAATTGTGCATTCTTTTGCCTTATGTTCTACTGTTAAAACTCTGAGAAAACTTTTCTTCGTAATTCAAAATGGAGCCATTTTTAAAAAAAAGGTTCAGGACGGTACAAGAGGGTAAAGGGGGTCAAATATATGGTGATGGAAAGAGAACTGACTCTGGGTGGTGAGCATACAATGTGATATATAGATCATGTATTATAGAAGTGCACACTAGAAACCTATGTAATATTACTAACCATTGTCACCCCAATAAATTTAATTTAAGAAAAAAGTTTCAGGAGTTCAAACAGATAAATTTAAAAAAGAATTACATAGAGAATTCTTCATTTTTTTGAAATTAAAGAAGACATATTTAAACTTTATTTTTGTTGAACAAGGGTCATAAACAGAAAATGACTTACAGAAAGAAATAACAAAAGGTATCTACAGGCTGAATTATATATAATCAATATATTATGCCAACTGAAGTAATGGTTCTTTACATATTACCAGCAAAAATTAAGAAAGCAATTATTCTAACACTGAAATAAGTGTCGTGCAACAGGTACACAATACTATACTATAAGCATTCTATAATACAATACTATAAGCATTCTAGAATGCATATTTATATGAAATTTAATCTTTTTATTGAAGTATAATTGGCAAATAAAATGGTATATATTTAAAGTATATAATCTAATGATATACATATATATTGTGAAATGATTAATACAATAAAGTGAATTAACACATTCATCAATTCCACAGGTTTTTAATTTTTTTTTTCTAGTGTGAAGGCTTAACATCTACACTCTTAGAAAATTTCAAGTATACAATACAGTATTATTAACTATAGTCACCATGCTCTACATTATTAGATCCTTAGAACTTATTCATCTTATAACTAAAAGTATATAACCCTATGAAGGCTCATTTTGAATAAAGCTACATAGATTATGCTTCTGGTGTGGGAATAATTAGTACTACTGGTAAATCTTACAGATTTCTCAAACTGGAACATTTCTCAAAACTTTTTTTTTTAATATTACTAAAGGATCTATCTATAAGTAAATCTATTGAAATTATTATCATTCGTGCCAATGTTGAGGAATTAGACATATCTTTACTTATGAAATGCCATGATAATTTCATTCTTTAGCTTTTGCTTACATGAATAAAGTACAGTTATTTAAGACAAATTGCTTGGATTTATATCGAGATTTTTGTTAAACAGTATGCTTTTGGTTTGAACAGAAAATCGCTGTTTGCCAGGAATTTACTCCTCTGTTTATCCCTGTGCTAAGTACTATACAAGGTATAGAAGAACAGTTTAATATACAATCTGTCGTCTCCTGGCATTGGTAATTAGTTTGGGATTTTAAAAACCAGTTGAAAGAGCTAGAAATAACATTAGATTGAATATTTTCCAATTGTAAATGTATTTTATTATTAAGAATTCTAGTAGTCTAGGGAATATGGGCTAGAAATTTTAGAAAACTTTACATTTCCAGGATGAAGCAATTAGAAATTGTTGGCTAATTTCTCTACCTAAAGCAGACTTTTGCAGTAAGAGGAGCAATTGCTTCATATGGCTTTTTAAGGTCAATGTTTTTTTCATAGAATCTCAAATTTTGAAGGAAGCTTGAAGGATATATCTTAATCAAGACTCTTTGACTCTCCCCTATAACATGCCTAAGTAAATATTTAATTCTAAAAAGCCCATTCTGTCATTGGGAAGCTGTCATTTTCACAAAATTCTTTATCTTTTGAACCAGAATTTATTTTAATTTCTGGGTAGATTTAAAAAAATCTATGAGTCTAGAGGCTATGAAAATTGAGTCACTCTCCTCTCTAAATTCTGTTCATCTGTTTCTTGCATGTTGATATTCCAAGTCTCATCATTATTACTAACTTTCTCCTTTGAATATATTAATAGCTAATAGTCATTGAATACTTATCATGTATTGTACTAATGTTTAATCTCATTAAATCCTCCCAACAACACTGGTAAAAGTCTGCTGCTGCTGCTAATGCTGCTCCTGTTACTCCTGTGAGGGAACAGGGGCCGTGAATAACTTGCAGAAAGTCATGGCGAGAAAAGTAGAAGAGCTTGGGTTTTACACCAGGTATCAGATTCCCAAGCCCACGTTCCTAACCACTAAATAAATTATGCTTGCTGCAGTTTGGCGTGGCTTCGTGGTATGGCATTTAAAGCTGGAAACCAAACTAAATGAAGTGCTCTTGGCGAATGCAATCTGACATTGGCAAAGTGGGAGTCTTTCCTTCTTTGCCCCAAATATTGCAATCAATATTACTTAGGACCCAATTAGCTTGTCCCGTGATTATTCATGCCCTTTGACCTAGTTTTCATTCATCTCACCTATGTTTTAGAGGGTTATTTTTTTTTTCTTTTTTCATTATTTATTATATAAGCAAATATATTGCTTGGCACCCTAAATAAAACACATTTTATATGCATCAAACTCAGGTGTTTCTTTTCAGTGTACACATAGATCTTTAAAATGCGTTAGTTTTCTTTTCCAAGAGATCTGTATAGCATGACAATTAATAAAATCACTTAATAGTTGTATGACAGATAATTTGTCCTTTATTTTTCTTATCTATTAGATGGGATTAATAAAATCTTCTACATCATAGGGTTGTCTCAGGTTTAAATAAATAGGCGGAATGTAGGTGGAATATGGACCCACTCAATGCTAACAGAAAAAAACCTGTTTTTTGGTACAATAACTTGTACCAGTGCTAATAGCTGTGTAAAGAAGAAAATCCACAGTTAACTGTTTGAAGAATCACCTTTTTTGATTCTTGAAAAACACATAGCACTTTTGAAGAGCCCATATTTTCTTATTAGCAAAGTAATTTGAAAATATAATGGAAACTACTTAGCAGATTAATAGAAATTTCTTTGAAAGAGCAGTAAGTTTATAACATTGTTAGGTTTCAAAAATTAAATTGATTTTAACATAAAGATTTGTCTTGAGATTTATAAAACAAACCTTCTCCTGAGGAAATTTTTTCTTCTAATTTTTAATATACTTTTCTGGGAGGCTGTTATTTGTGTGGTACACTATGATATTTCAATCCATAGGACATTTTGGGGGCTGGGGGGAAGCCCAAACTGTTTCTTCTTTCCAGAGAGAAATGTAACTAGATTTTCTTTCTTCATTTTCACTTGAAAAACTTATCAGGAGGAGTTATATACTGCTATTTTCACTTACTGATAAAAAGGATATTGGAGAGTGTGGGGACAGAGCCCCAGAGAAAAGCAATTATGAATGTCAGAGACCCTCAGCCAAGAGCCCAACCCTACGCCTTTCAAAGGCATGTGGAAGGGATGAATTGTAAATGAGATTTGGCTCCCTGACCTCTCATTCTTACCATAGTCAACACTCCTACTTGCTTTAGCTCTGGACAGTTGAGTGGGTAGTAATTGTTTTTTTTTTTTTTTTTTTTTTTTTTAATTTACATGAGAGAGGAATTATAAAGCAATAATTTTAAAAAGAGAGGAGAAAGGTCCTTCTCAAATGTGTGGATGGCAGTGAGAGCCAGTTAATAGTGCAAGTAATTTCTTGTGCCAGCTCTGCTGGACTTCTCAGACCTTAATTTATTATATAAATGATAACCTGAATTATTTTTTTAAATAGAACTCTCTGCCATTTGGGACTCCATTTGGCAAGAGTACATTTTAGAGCATGATTTATATTCTGCTTGAATCATTTTGTCTAGGGAATTTAAAAGGAATGGTTTTCTGTGTGCATGCTTCTGAAACCTTGTTCTTTAAACTGGAAGAACACAGTGGGGAGCCTTTGGCAACAATGACATTAATGATCTAGAGGCGCTGCTGGCTTCATAGGGTGTAGGCTCCAGAAGTTAACCAGGGTTAAACAAATATTTATGAGATTAGGCTTATTATAATGGCTTACCCTCCCTCTCCTTTGCCCCTAGGAGGAAGAAATTAAGACTATACTATGGGGTGCTGGAGGTATTATGCAATATAATTAAGAGTTAAAAGTTGCTGGTTCTCAAGTACCTTCTCTTTTAGAAGCCACTTGGACTGAGGGCTCATCCACATAGATGTGGCAGGAGGAGAGCATTGTGTGATCTTCCTACTGGGGAGAGGTACCTGCTCTTCTTAGAATGTCAAACTGGTACTCGGTAAAGCCAGGGAAAGGAAGACCCAGAAGTTGTGTGTTAATAAATTCTATTCTAGTACTGAAAGAGAAATAATTATTTCCCTATATTTTCTTTTCAGTTTCTTTTTCCTTGCCTCTCGATTTGAAGTCACTATATAATTGATTGTTCACATCAGACACTTCTGAGAATAAAATGGGATACTATTAATAATTAAACTGTGGCTGTGGGTAAAATAGCACATATGGTCATTCTATTTATTCCCAGGCATAGAGGAAAGTTCTAGGGAGGCTGATGTGTTACATTTAAGACAGGCCTTGAGACAGAATCACAAGAAAAGACCTTACCTCAAGTAAGGGTCTACATGGATATTTGGGAGCCCACAGCCTTACAATAATAAACACAGTATATTTGCCTAGCTTTATCCTACTTTAGAGATTATATTGGATGTCCTCTAACACGGTAGGAAGTTGAGGATTTGCATGCTCAAAATCATGGTTAAATCTTTGGTACACTATCCATCACTCTTACAGCTGATCTGCTCCAAATACTTTCTAGATGCTTAATTTCTGATGGGGCTGACATAATTATTGTGAATTAACTCGATGTCCATTATTTCTACCACAAAATCCTACTTCTCCTTCAATAGAATAGGAGTTCTCAACTTGGAATGATTAAAGAGATGTAGGCTATGCATGAATTTCTGAAAAAGAAACAACACACACACACACATTTGGGAACTTGTTGCAATGATGTTGCTAACCTTTTTTGGTATCAGAAGGATTATTCATTATGAATTTGTACCAACTGGACAAACAGTTCCCAAGTTTGCTATTTGGAAGTGCTGGAAAGGCTGCATGAAAAAGTTAGACAACCTGAACTTTTCTCCAACAATTCATGGCTCTTGTATCAGGATAATGCACCAGCTCACTCACACAGCACTGTCTGTCAGGGAGTTTTTAGCCAGTAAACAAATAACTGTATTGGAACACCCTCCCTACTCACCTGATCTGGCCCCCAATGACTTCTTTCTTTACCTGAAGATAAAGGAAATATAGAAAGGAAGACATTTTGATGACATTCAGAACATCAAGGGTAATATAAGTAGAGCTCTGATGGCCATTACAGAAAAAGAGTTCCAAAATTGCTTTGAAGGGTGGACTAGGCACTGGCGTTGGTGCATAGCTTCCCAAGGGAAGTACTTGGAAGGTGACTGTAGTGATATTCAGCGATGAGGTTTGTAGCACTTTTTCTAGGATGAGTTCGCTAACTTAATTGTCAGACCTCGTGTATACCCTCAATTCCCAAAGCTGTGTGCGGCCCAAATGAAGTTAAAAATAACCAAACTGAAGGAAGTGTCTTAAAGCCAGATTTTTACTAGCAAGTTATAATGTTACCTTTACACATATTATATCGTCTGCCTAAATTTTATCCAGAGTTAAAAATGGATTGTGGGAAAAATAAGAACTAGTGGGACAATTTTCTTCTCACATGAAGGCTGCTCTAAGGATAACTTAACTGACAAATATAGACATGGATTTGTGAATCACACTATCATTTTAGAGGATAATAATTGTATTATTCACAACAATTTCCAAGGTTTGGGTGATATTTAATATGTGATAGGTACTATTCTTAGCACTCTATGCACACATACGTATGCATATGTGTACATGCACCACGCAGTTTCTTTTTTTCAAATACAGCACTATGAGGTAAGTACTGTTATTGTCCTCATTTTATAAATGACAAAATGAGGCACAGAAGGTTAAATTAAATGTCAACCCAAAGCCACCCAGTTAGTATTTGATAAGGCTTGAGGATTGAACCCAAAGTCTGACCCCAGAATATTAGCATTTAATTCCCACCCTTTTCTTGAATTATTGAATTATTTATTCATGGTTTGGAAGGTACCCTTGCTTACAAATGAAATATAGTCATGTCACATGAAGATCTAGGATATCATTCCAGTTTATCTGTATACATTGGTGAGTGTGTATGTGTGTATGCTTGTATGTATTTAATAAGAAATACAAATTTTTTATAAGTTATATAGATTCTAAGAGTTTGAAGATTAAATTTAGTTCTCCCAGAAAACAGAGTGAGAAGAAAATGCCTCTTTTTGGTACTGCTTTATAAATGTTTCTTAAAATGTACAACCTCATTATGATAAACATAATAACTTTATAATAAATCTAAAAGTAAAATTCTATTTATGTGGCATTTTGACCTTCAAAATTCTCCACGTAATTTGAAAGTAACAATGAAAAACCTGGGGTCTAGACTAGAGCCAATAAAAATACAGTGGAAGAGACACTCTTATCAGTACTCTTATTGCCACGATGTGTCTTTATAGTTGGTTGTTCAGGGAACAGGTTGCCCACATATTTTAAAGTCTGTTACCAAGCCTCAGAGTGGTGTCTGCCATTGCTAACAGGATAGAACAAGGATAAGAATGGGAATTGCACAGACAAAAGAAAGAATCTACATACTGGAGGTGCCAAAAAAATATATACATATGACTTGTATTTATCTTTTGTTAATCGCTATATATTGAGTATTACAATTTTAATACAGTTTTTTTCCTTTTTTAAAATGTGTATACATTTTTTTTTTTTTTTGGCACCGTCTGTATATATATGCCTTGAAAATGTGCAGGGAAAGAGAAAGTCACATAAACACCATATATTCAGAAGTCTTTTTTACAGGCTATTATACGCTATATGAAACCTTAGGTAAAAGGGAGAAAGTCAGGTTATAGCTGAATTTGTAGTTGAATAGTGGAAAATTCCAGTGTTATCTTCTGCCTACTCCCATTAGGTATCTGTGAGTTCCAATATAAAATAGGGAAAAAAATACTGCTGAGTGATATATCTTAGGTAAACTAGTGTTTTTGAAGATAGGAATGTTTTTACCTGTCTTAATCAATGGAATCCCTCCCACAAGTCATCACTCAGTATTTGCTGGATTGAGTGAAATTGTATTAATTGAAGTGTAGCTAAGAATCTGTTGTCCTTCTAGGCTCTTCCAAATTTCTTCAATTATCAAAGCATTGCAGATAGTAATAAAAAATTATCAGTGTATTTTTTAAATGTAACTTGAAACCCGTTTTGGGACTGTCACTTATGTTTAGTGTTATCTAGGCAGTAAGTTATTATGGCAACTAGTATATCAACTCCAGTGCCAGAGAAAATAGCTAGTAAATCATGCCTATTTTGGTTGTATTATAGACTGGCACATTTTTGCTGGGGATTTTTGTGTACTTCTGTGGCTAAAAATTCTTTGGAACACAGAAGGAAAAAATTCATTTCCCTCTTTGGTTTTTGAATTTTTCACTTAAATATATAGGATGAATAAAATTCCTGAGGAATTAAGTCTTTCTTATATGAAATCCTAATCCCCTTCAATAATATTTACATATTTACCATATGTTAATAAACATAGTGTTCTATACAACTATGATCTTTAAAAAATGTGTGGGATTCCCACTTATAATTTCCCATTCATAGGATTAATTTTTATTTTTATGTAAAAATGATTTTTCTGTATAACAATTCTGGACTTAGGTTTTATGATTTATTTATTTTTGCTGATGTTTTATCCTGCAAGCTAGATGGGGACAGGAATTGATGTCATATGGCATTTTCTCCCATAAGCTCTGACAATTAAGTTCTCGAACTTGTTGCAACAATGTTTCTAGCCTTTTTTGATATCAGAGGGATTATTCATTATGAATTTGTACCAAGTGAACAAACAGTTAACCAAGTTTACTATTTGGAAGTGCTGAAAAGGCTGCATGAAAAAGTTAGACGACCTGAACTTTTTGCCAACAATTCATGGCTCTTGCATCACGACAATGCACCAGCTCACACGGCACTGTCTGTGAGGGAGTTTTTAGCCAGTAAACAAATTGGAACACCCTCCCTACTCACCTGATCTGGCCCCCAATGACTTCTTTCTTTACCTGAACATAAAGGAAATATCGAAAGGAAGACATTTTGATGCCATTCAGTACATTAAGGGTAGTCTGATGACAGCTCTGATGGCCATTCCAGAAAAAGAGTTCTAAAATTGCTCTGAAGGGTGGACTAGGTGCTGGCATCAGTTCTTAGCTCCCCAAATGGAGTACTTGGAAGGTTACTGTAGTGATATTCAGCATTGAGGTATGTAGCACTTTTTCTAGGATTAGTTCGCGAACTTAATTGTCTGACCTTACATATACCTCTGAAGTAGGGAGTAACAGGTACTATCTTTTTTTTTTTTTTTTTTTAGCTGAGGAAACAGTAAAGTGACCTATCTAACTTCACACACTTAGGGAAAGTTCGGGTTTTGATCCTATGTCCTTAGACTCCAAAGTTAATTTTGCTCAGTGTGTAGTGTCTGTGGCAGGCTACTTAATTTGTGGGGCTCACTGCAAAATGGAAATATGTGGCCCCATGATCAAAGATTATTAAACATTTCAAGATGGTGATAACAGATAATTGAACCAGTCACGAAGGGCCCCGTAAGACTGCACAGGTTATACCCATGATACTGGCCCCATCTGTGTTGCCTAATTTCGTACCTTCGGCAGTGCCCCCAGCAAGAGCTAGACATAATATGTGCTCCAATCAAGCTGCAGGATGCAGATACATCCAGGTATCATTGGCAAGAACCCAGGAAAGAGTGCAGCGGTAAGACCCTGGCTACACTAGACAAAATGGGGATGACAGTAAAAGTTTTGGTTTGAAGTGTATGCAGATGCTTGGGATTTCCTTCAGGCACATTGGGTCCCTAGCTTAGGAAAGCACTCTACTTCTAGATGCTGCTAATAGGAAGGCTTGACTCTCTTGATAATTTGTCTGCTTAGGTTAGAATTGGTTCAGGTCAGGCAGGACTGAAATCTTAGGTTGAACTTGACAGTACTCAAGGGTGAAGGGGGATAATGTAAGTTGCAGACTGATTTAATGCTGTTTTCTACAAGATGAATGTACGTACATGGTTTATTTTACTAAATACCATGGCAAAATCTAGACATCTTATTTGAAGTTAGTATATGAGTTCAAACTCACTTTCGTGTTTGTTAAAACCAGATGACTCATCAATCATGTGTTTCAACAACCACCACCACAAAAAATTGTTTATATACTTTCAATCATTTACTAATTCATTCAGTGAATGTTTATTAAACCATTTCTCTAGATCATAGGCACAGTTCTAGGTGCCAGAAAAATAGCAGAGGCACAGGACAAATTCTTGACCTTAATTTGTGTACATTCTAGAATTTTCACAGTTAGATGCTGTGGTGATTTCTCCTCCTGGCACTGGAACCCTGGGCTGGGTAGCCTCGTGTGGGACTGGTACCACTCCCTCTTCAGGGGGGCTGTGAGATGCTGAGTTGTCCCTCCCAGTGCTCAGCCGCGACCTGTGGATTTAAGGTCAGCCAGCTTCCCGTTCCCGTCCTACTACCAGTCTCGACGTGGCCTCTTCTTTAAATCCTTAGTTACAGGGATCCTCTTCAGACAGTCTTCGATGGTTTTTTAGATTGATTGTTCTATAATTTAGTTGTAGCTTTAATGTGGTGCTGGGAGGTATCTGGCACAGCTTTTACCTATTCCACCATCTTTTCCTATCCTCCTAAAAAATTTAAAGATGTGGTTAATGTAGGGATGGTTTTGTCATTTTTCTTTCAGTAGGGGTGATATTTTGTAATATTTCACTTTTGCCATAACATATTTTTATGGTTTATATGTTGTAACTTAGTAGGATGTATTTTATGTTCTCTCTCTCTCTCTCTCTCTCTCTCTCTCTCTCTCTCTCTCTCTCTCTCACTATATATATATCATGACTTTGTCACGGCCAGGCATTAAAAAAAGAAAAAGATAGTATAAATATAATGTCTCTTGAAGAAAAAAGGAAAAAAAAAAGAAAAATCTATTTTGGAAACACTGTTGAGTGTTGAAAATACATCTTGAAATCCTTATGAGTCCAAAAACAATAGCATTCACAAACTTATATTTTGATATACCATACAATCATTGATTTCTAATGATAAAAGAACACTACACATTCCAAGTATACTTCAAAAATCTTTCCTTTGGAACATAGTGCACTATAACTAAAAAAAATAGTAATAAACGTTCCTATTTCCATTTACTCTATGTATCTCCTTTCCCTACCCTGACTATATAACTGCCTTAACTTGGCAAGACTCTGTTTATCATTAACTAAATTCTTTTCCCTTCCTGTTTTTTGCTTTCAAACTATTATTTAATTATGAAAGCTACAACAAGACATACAAGAATGTTCCCTTCATTTTAACGTTTAGCTATACTTGTTATATTCAAACAAAATATGTGGTTATTATTTGCTTTTAAAAGGAATTCACTAGAAGTGCACTGAAGGTTTACTATGTGCAAGGAACTTGCTGGATGGCTGATGAAGTTAAGCAGTGAGAATGGACATATAGAGATTATATAAATGAATAAAACATGATTCCTTCTACTAATTTGGGACCAAACCATGTGTCTTTCTTCATCCTTGTCCCTCATATTGGAATGCCATTCTCCTATTCTCTAACCATTGAAATCTCCACATTCTTTAATTGCTTTCTCAATGAAGGCTTTCTCAGAATGTCATAAAGTTCATCATCTCTATGTATTTAAATTGCTCAATGCTTACATGTAGCTCATGGTTACTATTTTGGACAGCACAGATTTAAACTGTTTCCACCACAATGGAAAGTTCTGTTGGATAGCAGTACATTAAATTATAAGCTTCTTGAAGGCAGGGGCCATATCATTTAAATTAATAAGGTTCAAAACAATAAAATAATAGATGTAAAATAGGTATATCTCGGTGGTGATGTGGGGCAAGAAAGAGGATCAGGATTGTTTGGCATGTAGACACAGAGCTGCATTTGGGAAGATTGCATTAAACTCTAAAGAAACATGTATATTATGTCTGCTAAAATAAATGTAAATACTAGGAATTCAAAACAATAATAATAAGCACACGTAATTTGTAACTCAATTTCAACAAATATGTTCACAGTGAAGCAAATGGATTAGAGATGACATTTGATTTTTACCTACCCATCCAAATATTGATAATATCTAGTCTATATTCCTATTCAAAATTCTTCAGAACTGCATTATTTTAATGGGATTGAAACATATTTCTACAGAAATATATTTTTTGTTTGTTTGTGGAAAACGAGTAAACTCGTCATATCGCCTCTAGTTGGAACTGGCAAAAATTTTGCAAAGTAAATAAATAAAGACCTCTTTTTAAACTTAAACACTGAAAGTTTCATAGAAAAATATCAAATAGATCGAAAGATATGAATATTTTACGGAAAGTCTAATTTTGGCGAGAAAATGTCAAAAAAGCCCCGCGTTAGGACGCGATTTGGCGGGAAAATGCCTGCTTACAAAGTGTTAAGAATGCGTGCTCTAGGAATTCTAAGAAATTCTGCATTAGTACCAAAGAAATGAGTACTTCTATTTTTTCAGTAGTGGAATGAAAAGGAAGGTCATTACATTTAATTGAACTTGAAAAATAACACAAAATTGTTGGCTTGGTAGACATGTTCTACCTCCTATTCCAGCTCTATAAAATGAAGATCAGACATTTTTGTTCAGTTCATACATTGGTCTTCAATTTCAGAATATTGTCCATAAATAGGATGGGAATTCTGCAGGAGCAGGTCTGATGCAGGAACATGGCCTGGGACTCTGACTTGGCCATTGATTGACAGTTTGGTCTTGGGCAGATTACTTCAAGTTCCGAAAGTTCTCACTCATTCTAAGATGCGGCCACTGATGTTTACCACACAACTTTGTTATGATGCTTGCAGGAACAGACAATGAAGCATCGCAGCACCTGTCTGTCAGGCCCAGGACCTGTTCTTTCCATGCTGACTTCACAATCTGCCAGTGTCCTCCCATCTGTAGCGTTACTACCTAATTTAGCCTAATAACCTGAGATTCCAAACTTTATTTTTTCATGAATGACATTTTTTGTTTGTTGTCATTGTCTGTCCATAGATCTTTTCTCTCCTATATGTTTCTTTGATGGCAACAATCACAAAATGAGATAAAGAAATAAATGATTTAATGGGGTTTTAAGACACAGGTAGCCTATGCCATTTACCTTAAGAGTGTCTTAAAATAGCATAAAGCTCTCAGAATTGAAAGGGATTTTTAGAATGTTATATGCCACTTTATATACCAAGAATGGCAACAGGTTTATTTGATTGAGTTAGCCTACAGATCTGGACTGCATAGTGCCAACATTTATCATTTTGAGGACCATTATTAGCACATGGGGTGGTGTCCACCTAAACACTGTTATAAGTTAGGAGAAGGAATAAATAATATTCCTTTCCCTGATGTTAAGTAGCCTCTCTCTCTCTCTCTCTCTCTCTCACACACACACACACACACACACACACACTTTCTGACTTTATTTCTAGGTTTTTATCATTTTTTTGATTTTTACTTCTTTAACCAACAGATTTGCTTTGCATGATATAGGTTTTTGGACTGAGGGAGATGAGGTTTCTGAATCTCAGAATGTTTTGACTACTGCTTAGTTAATCTCTTATCCAAACAAATATTTAGGTTTTGTTCATCTGTATAATGGGAATGAAAACATTTACCTTTTATGATTATTCTGTTTTGATGTTTAAGTGAGAAATAGATGTTTAAAAGATTTCTGACATACTTTCTTAATAAACATTAATATTTCCCTTCTTTACCTTTTAATAGGTATGTTGTTAGGATCTAATGAACTAACATGCTGTATAGTGAGAGGTGAAGAGTATGAAATTTGAATCAGACCTGGGTTCAATCTTAGATTTGCTGCTTATCAGCTGTGTGACCCTGGGTATTATTTAATCTATTAAAATAGTATCTTCATTTGTAAAGTAGGAATAATAATTCTTACTCCATGCAGTTGTTGTGAGGTTAATGTGAAATGTGTAGAAACTGCTTTGTATTAGACCTGGTATTTACCAGACATTACTAAGCTATTACTAAAATGCTCTATTCCAATTATTATCTGTGGTCTAACTTCTATTCAGCTTCTCCCGAGATAGTTTCTAAACTAGATTGTAAGTTTCTGGAGGGTTAGGGGCCGGATGTGACTCCTTTCTGAACTCTGTAGAACCACCTAGAATAGTGCCAAGTGCATTATGCCAGTGTTGGTTCAATGTCTGGCCAGTAGAATAAATGCATGAGAATTTTGGCTTACCCAGCTGTCAGCCACCACCCTCGGATGGCCAATAGAAGCCACAAGTTTGGGTAAACCATTACTTGTAATGGAGGCTGAATCAAATTAATAGGTTTTTCAAGTGTAATGCCACAACAATTACATTATATGACTAGAACCCAATGAAGGATTATGCACTTGGCTCACATTTGTATAATATCCATGAATTTATTCTGTACCTAGGCCATAGCTACTGTATTACTTTTAAAAATGTGTGTGTGGCCCATCATGTGTGTCATGTAATATGTGCCACTACTTAGATGCGCCTGACTTGTACTATACGCTCTCCAATGACTCCATGATGACTAGTTAGAAAGAAGAAAGTAAAATAAAAAGAAGAGAGAAAGGGAATTGAACATAAGCAAATGGGGGAAAAAGGAGAATAATCAGGTTGAATAAATGCATTCCACCATGACTGTCTTGGTCATTGCTTTTCTAACTTTCATATATGGAATCTATTCTGTATCATTATTTTTTTAATTAAAATTTATTGGGGTGACAATGGTTAGTAAAATTACAGAGGCTTCAAGTGTACAATTCTGTCAGACATCATCTGTATATCACATTGTGTGTTGTCTACGGCCATACCACCCTGAATGCACCCAATCTTGTCTGTATCATTATTCATGCTATGGTTTGTGCTGTTTTAAAATATTATCTTCCTAAAATCATTATAGCTGTGATATACTTAAACATATACTTTATTAGTGCATTAAAATTAATTATTTGGGAGCATGAAGGGTAATTTAAAAATATACTCTTAGCTAACCAGGAAAAATAATTTCAGAAATAAATTTTAATATCTTTAAAATAAAAATAAAACACTGAAAAATTGTCAGTGCTTTTCAAAATTTTTACTTTTTCCTTCTTATGCAAAAATAAAATGATGTTCTATACAATTTATCATTTGACCAACTATCCCTATGAGGTAGTTCTTACTTTACTCCTCATTGATAAGGAGAAAGATAAGAAATAGAGAGTTGAATGATTTGTCTTAGAATGTCGCAAAATATGAAAGAATTAGAATGGGACTTTAGGGTTTTAGACTCTCCTTCCTGGTTTATTATTTTGAGACTTTTATGTGATCTGATTTATGAAGAAATTGAAAAGTAAACAGGTTTAGGGTCTGATTGCTATGTATTAATTGTTTTCAGACCATAAGAGATGCAAGATTCCAGTTCCTGTTATTATATTTAACATTTTTCTGTAAATCAGAGAGGCTTATTTTATCTAGTCTTAGTCAAATCAAATGTGATTCCTGTACTTTTTCATTTGTGTTTGAAGATATAGCAAAAATACACATTATTATAGTGTTTATTGAAGTGAAAATTTGTATATGATTGTATGAATGCCTAACAGATTTGAAATAAAGGCAGTCAAATTCAAGAATACTTGAATAGATAGCATGTGTTTTTCCCTACCATGCATTTGTGGCTTTTTTTTTTTTTTTTTTTTTTTTTTTGAGGTGAGGGGAACTAAAATTTTTGGTAGTCCAATAGTAAAGAATTTATTTAAATTTTTATAATTTCTCAGTTGCTTTTACATAAGATACATAAAGAACATTTTTTCTTGGATAATACTATGTAAAATTAACAAAAATAAGAGGCTATTTTCTTATGCTGTGTCCCCAATTTTAATCTTTTTTTCTCTCTTTGTTTTTATTTTTTTCTTAATTTAATTTTAGAGGGTTGCTGAAGTATCAAACTAATTTAGATACCCACCCTCCTGGCTGCGTTTATCTTAATGGATCCCGCTACCGGCATATTCACTTATCAGAGTATCTCTCAGAACAGTTTCATGAATCTTTTCCTGGAGGATTTTCAAAACCAGATGAGCTTACCCGGAACACATTTGTGAAGATTTGTATGGAAGAGCCCAGATTCCAAGCTAATTTTCCACAGGTCAGATTAATTTTGTGTTTGGTTTCTGCAAAGTCCATGTTGTCATACGATTGATCAATGTTGCATTTAAACATGTTTTTGAAGGTATATAAAGTAATTATTCTTACAAAATTAAACATTTCAGGATGTCTCAATGGCAAGTTAATACTTATTGTTCCGTTATAGGCAGCTGACAGTTCAAGGAGAAAGACCAATGATATTACAAAATATAGAAAATTCCTGTTTAACTGACTTTATAATCTATGGTCATACTATGTATACTGTGACACTGGTGCTTGCCACAAGAAAGATAACAAAGATATTTTCCCTATCCATTGAGAAAAATAGGTTGACTAATAAAACAAATGAAAGAACTAATGCTATTAATATTCATTATAATAGTATAATATATTATGTACAATATTATATATGATAAATAAAAAATTGTAAAATCAATTTATTGGCTGCTTAATATGATCTGCTCGTCACTGTGCTAAAATGCACTGTATGCATAATTTCTTTTCATGTTTTCACAGTAATTCCTTGAAGTAATTTCTATCATCCTCAATTTTCTGATGAGGAAATTGTGGCTTAAATATATAAAATATTTTGACTACACTCTACAAACGAATACATGACGTAAGAAGAGTGTAAAACCAGGTCTTTGGCTAACATGCTTGCTCCTGGAAAACTTCTTCCCCAAATATCCAGCGAGTATTTTGATGAGGGCCCTGACCTTCCCTCTTGGCTATGGAAGCTGCCCATGTGGGAGTTACACCCTGTACTCACCCCTGGAAGTAGGGGAATAATAACATCAAATGTCTATTTTAAGAAGAGAAAGAGAGTAAATAAAAAAGAGGGTCAAACACAAGGTGAAGGAAGGAGACTAGACTTCGGGTGGTGAGCACACAATAGAGTAAATAGCTGTGGTCTTATAAAGTTGTGCATCCAAAATTCCTATAACGTTATTAACCAATGTTACCCCAATACACTTAATTTAAAAAAAAGAAGAGAGAGGAGTGAAAAGGTAGAGTGATTTATAGATGACTTTGGAATGAGTGTATTAGCCTTGTGTTTATTATTAATAATAATCCTGTCATTTTCTATTAAACTTCATGATTTTCCAAACTTTTATGGGCTTCACACAATGCTTTATGTAAGGCAGGGCAAGTATTGCCACTCCGGTTTACTAATGTGGGATCTGATGCTCAAAGGGTAAGTGACTGTACCAAACTTGTAAGCCTGCTGCATTGCAGAGCTTGTCCTGGGATGTCGACTCTTCACACAGTGTCAAACTAAATGTCAGGAAGAGGCATGATCTGTCTGCGTGGAAGGAGGAAGTTCTCAAATAACTGTGTAAATAAGGTTTAAAAAAGTGACCATTAAGACAAGTTTGGGTTGGTGGCTTCCATGTACTGAGGGAGATACAGTGTGCAGTTGTAGGAGAAGGGTTGGCTACACAGGCTTCTGCAATTCCCAGTTATCCTGGGACCAGGGCTATCCCCTCTACCACACATGCAAAACTGTTACGCTTTCCAAATTCTAAATATTATCTTCTTGTTCATATTCTATTGATTATGTAAAAGTAAGTTGTAAACAACATGCCTACTATATCCCATATTTAAAAACATGTGCACATATTTTACATTGTGTGTACATTTTCTACATGTACATTATGTATTAAATTAAATATCTAAGGTTGTTTTTTTTTTTAAACAAACGTGGGACTGGTACATTTTTTTATAAAAATCATCTTCAGATTTTTTGGAGCTTTCAACTTTCCTTTGTTGTTTTTAGAGAAAGGTATTGTTCATATGCATTCTATATTTGTTGTGTGCACAGAAGGATATATGAAACAATGTATGATTAACTGTTAATGGTAGTTATACCCCAGGCGATGGTTTGATACTAGGGTCTTAACATCACTTTCCCTTTTATTTTATATTTTAACTCATCTTTGAATAAGTTATAGTGAGTATGATTTTTTTTCCACTTTTTACATTTTATTTAAAATAGCAGCTTAAAATATTATTACCGTAATGTGTGAAATAAGCAGTTGGGCAGGATATAAAGATTCCTACAATACAATGAAAGTATTTCTTACACTGTATTTCAAAAATTCTCCATTAGACTTGGCTTTGGATTTCTGGACCTTTGTGCCTGTATTGTGCCGAAAGACTTTATAGGTGCATCCGGAGCAATAAGCCAGTCACCATCACGTCGGTCATAAGTCATCCCTCAGATGTTATGGAAATCCGAATGGTCAAAGAAAACTTTAAAGCAAGACCTGGCCAGGTGAGTCAGTGTTCAGCCACTTTTAAAATACCTTTTATCCTTATATAATTTTTTTAAAATTAGCAGATGTACCATCATTGGAATATTTGAACTTCTTTCTTGGTCATTTAAAAATTATGTTTGTTGCTTTTTAGTATATTATTCTCCATTGTCCCAGTGTGTCAGCATTAGAAAACCATCCATTTACCCTCACAATGGTAAGAAACATTTTTTTTTTTTTTTTTTTTTTTTATTTTCTAGAATGAAATGCATCTTTTCTTTTGTGTGTATGTACTCTACATCTTTCTATAAATCGTCTAGGCTATCATTCAAAATATACTTAAGTTTAAGCAAGCTATCATTTTACAAAGAAATATAATTATCCTTTAAGAAACTTTGTAACTGTTTATTATTATTTTCTACCACTTTAAAATTTAGGAAGTGATATATCTAAAATTTATTAAACCTCACTGATTCAAATTGCAGAATATTTCCTGGATATTTTCACTTTTCCTTTTGTAAAGTACATACCAAAATATGTGTATGATTTTCTTTAGAGAGATTGAGTTTAAGGAAAACAAGGGTACTCTGAGTTGACGTGGAAGCATAAGAAAATCCAGGCAAGTTTAGAAAAGTCCAATGTAATTGGTACCCACGTTGTGTATGGAAAAGGAAAAGGAAAAGGAAAATAAAGTCAAAAAAATAAAGTGGAATAAATATTGGGTGCGGAGGGAATCTAGCTAAATAATGACATCACCACATATTTTTAGCATGCTGTTTAACATTACTTTATGCATTATAAAAATGGCACAAACCCATTATAAAATGTAAACCATTTACAAGTAAACAAGATAAAATATGAAGGAACTTTTTCTCATTTTCCCCATTTCTCTTTTTTTTTTTTTCTCCAGAGTTTGACATATATTCTTTCAGACATTTTCATATATACTTAGGCAGATGTAGGTATTTGGCATTTGTTTGCTGGATCGTTTGTTGTATAATTTTCTCTTTTTTACTCAGCAATATGTCATGATCAACTTTCCACATTATTATATTTATGCATACCTTATTTTTTTAATGACTGCATAATATTTCACAGTAGGAAAGTACTGTAATTTATTTAATATCCCCCATTGATGAGGAGGATTAAGATTTTTATTCAATTTGTAATGAAAGTAACTGAGAACAGGGACCACATGTTTAAATATATGCTTAAGATATGCAAAATAATTGAACAGATGGAGGGGGTCAGAAAAAGAATTGGTGTCAAAGTGCTGACATATGAGTTTGGGTTGTACTGAGATTGGAACCACTTTCAAACTTGATGTATTAGACAAGTTGAAAACTTGGAAACCTTGGCCAACTTATATTTCTCCAGTGTAATATTGTGATAAAAACAATACCATTCATAGATATGCTGTGAATTTAAATGAACTACTACATTAAAGCATGTAGAACAAAGCCTGGAACATGGAAAGTGCCAGGTACATGTAAACACATATTAGCGATTACGCTTTTTATTTTCAATGTGAGTTTTCCCCTTGAGAACATGTACTTGTGAAGACAGCTAGGCCAGAAAAATCTATGTTTAATGGATAAAAGAAACAGAAAGTAAGTGTCAGATGATTAGAGGAAAACCAGAAATTATTTATTCAATAGCAGTTCTTGAAAGGAAAAAAAAAATGTTTTTGCTTCATTGCTCCAAATTTTGCACTCTGTCTGTATATAGCAAATTTATTTATTAATAAATTAAAATTAATAATTAAGGAAAGGTAGTTTGTCATCTAGTGGAATAATTAATAGCATTCTATTTTATCAAGAAAGATTGAAGTTCAGGAGTGCATTGGATGGAGACAAAGAAGTTGGATGCAGACATTCATCAATTTTTCTTTTCATCAGACCATCTGTGCACCACATACTGTGTATAGGCTTAGGGAATGGTTTGTAGCCTTCCCAGATTTTAGGGGATTACTAGCTGGTTCACTCATACTATCCCCAAAGGGAGTTTCTATTTTCATAAGAGGGAAAAGAGACTGCTGCCAGGAAATGAATTTGAGTTAGAGCAAGCATTTCTAAGCTAAATTTCACATTATGTTATATTAATTTACTTGTTGTTGACCTTAAACAAATAGACAGCCAGGTATCTCTCCAAAAAATGGGTTTATTCAGTAACAACAAATAACTGCAATTCAGGACATGTGGTCTAATGGTGAACCACATACAAGTCTAGAGAACAAAGGAAAGGGGGGATTCATAAAGGAAAGGGGGAGTTCAGAAGGGCAGTTGTAAAGTAAGAGTCTCTTGGAGGAGACTGGGAGTTCAAAGTGTAGTGGCTTTTCACTGGATGACTTGTAACCATCTTCCATTGGCTGAGTGGTTGCCAGGTGAGGAAAAGATACTCCTTCTTCCTGCTGGAGTAGTAGAGTAGAAAAACACTTTCCCGTTGGAAACTGAAAGTCCATCTCTTCCTGTTTGGGGAGGTGACAATGAACGATAAGTGAAAGCTCCCCCTACAGGCCTCAAAATTGCAATTTAAATGAGGTTTCTGCTTATTAATCTTCGCACTATCTTTTCCTGCCATTTCCTTCGTTTGTCCAATTATTTCTGTTTGGCATTTACATGTAAAATGCATGCTTCTCAAACATTTTCACTGGATAGTTCCCTTAAAGTTTCTTTTGAAATAAAACAAAGCGAAACAAAAAAAAATTCCAGTATGCTCAGTCCCACTAAAAAGTGTGTAAACACCTCATCTTTGTCAAGGATAATAGTCCCTACTAATTAAATCCCTAGGAGATTTCCTTATAAACTTTGGAAATACTATATTATTTGATCCTTAGTGTATTCCTATGAGACATGTATTATTAACTGTATATGATGCAGAAAATGTGACTCAATGAGATTAAATGATGCTCCCACAGCCACACAGCTAGTTGGTGACACAGGCAAGATACAGACACAGATCTGTCTGGCTGAAAGGTGTTGTTAGCTGTCTCTCTCCTGCCTCACCACTCATCGATGTTTAGGGCATTTGTATGTCTAAAACTTCTATTGCTTTTGTACACACATTTTGTTGGTCAAATAACAACAAAAGACCACTTAGGAGAGAGCTTTAATGAAACTATAAAAAAGTTATTTTCAAGAGAAATATGCAATTAAAAGTTTTGGATTGTCCGTACTACTAAGCTCTTCAAGCATTGTGAAAAGTTAAAAGTCAAATAAATTCCCCTGCTAGAAAAAGTCTAATACTTATTTTCATATATTGTACCAGTATAAAGAAAAATCAAATCTCTAAAATATTCAGTGATCACCAATTCAGTAGTTTGAATTTCATCTCATTAAAAAAATTAGATTAAGCTTTTAATACTGCAAATACAAAAAAATAATAAGTACAAAAGATAAGGAACAGAAGCACTGTAGTATTTTTCACAAATTCTGTCAAGGTAAAGCTAAGTTTTGAATACTGATTTAATTAGAAACCCAAAGATTGGAGATTTAATTACTTAAGATGCGTCAGCATTTCTTACACTTGACATTGGGTTTCCTACACAAGAATGCGGCAATAATTTGGTGAGCTTTCCCAAGAAGTTGTGATTGTTTTCTGCTATTGTACCTGCATTCTCTCAGGGCAGAACCAGCAGGCACATGTTTGCTGACAAGACTGGTGGAAAGCAGAGGGAATTGTGTAGTATTAGACTATGGATTTGGGAATCCTAGACAGTCTTGATTGGAGGCCTTGTTCCCCTACTTATTAGTACTACGACAATGGACAAGATAATTACCATACTTACCTTTGGTTTGCTTTTTAAATAAAATGTGCATAATAATAGTAGCTTCTCTATTGAGTTACTCTGAATATGAATTTAAAAGATATAACCAACTGTGCAGCATGATGCTTGATCTATATAGTAAGTTCTCAGTAGGTGGGAAGTTGTTATCCAATGTCTTGTCCATATTTCACCTTTCAACATTTGTTGACAGCTCTCCATTGTTTGTGATTTACTCCCCGTGTCACCTTTGTTATTGTGGTTTGCATTTTTATTTGTTATGGTTGTTTCAGATAATGAGTGTAGAACCAAGACAGGATTAAATTGAAATTATTTTATTTTATTTATTTATTTATTTTTGACTCATTCTGCAGCATTTGGTAACTGACTAAGCTCTGGACACAGACTGGTTTAGAAACATTTGGGGGGACTGATGATTTATTTGCCTTTTGTGGTTTATTAGCCATTAGGATGAATGATGGACCTTTATTGGCTTCAAACCTTGGTAGAATTTTCCATGTTGTTCTTCAGCTATGTAGTGGATCTCTAAAAGTGTTTTCCAGCTATGCTCTGTAATTACCAAAGTTTGAATTTTCTACAAAAACACATTTCTGTTAAGACATGCACTCATCTAATTTAGGTACATAAATCAGATATGGTTTTTAAAAGCCTGAATTTAAGAAATCATGAAACCTACTGCTTACTACAAAATATAGCATCTCCTAGTATTTGACTGAGGTAGATATTAATTATGCTTATTAATATTGTTCATGTATTCTCAAAGAATAATGTAGAATCTGCTGTTTTGTGGTAGTTATAGATTAAAGTTTACATAAATATCGCTATATCCTTTCATTATTATTTTTATCCAGAAGTACACGTGTGCTTTCCTGACATCTGTATTCTAAGTTGTGTGATTCATTATTTTTAAGCTTGGATAACCTGATTTCACGTATTTTTCCATGAGTCAGAGGCAAGTGTAACTGTTAGTTTGTTGTTGTCTGTGCTTTTACATAGCATGCCTGCACTTGCCATCATTTTTATTCTTTGTGTTTTTAATCTCTTAACCAGTCACTTGGGAATAGTCTTTCCAGTTTTCAATGAAAAACAGACAAGAATGGCCACAGATCTCTTAAAAATTAGAAATATTTTTTTTGTTTTATTTTTATTTATTGAATTCCATGAGTTTAAATATAACCAGGAAATCTTCATTAGCTGTTCAGATCTTGGGTCTTGCTCTTATCTAATTCTTCAAAATAGTTTTTCTCTAGGGTTTCACAAATCTTTTGCTTGTTCAGCTTAGAAACTCAGGTGGGATAGATGACACGTTAGCAAGACAACAATGTGTCTTCACCACTGACCAGACAAAGTGATGGAAATTGCCCCAGAAGGTCTCAAATATCCATGAAACATTAACAGGACAACTGAATTCTCTAAAAATTAACTATCATCTAACTGCTCCAGTTTGGCTTTTTTTCCAGGGGAAGGAAAATATTTCTTCAGTGCCCAATGAGAGCCTGCATGATAAATATGAACTTAAATAGGTCATTGTATTCAGATCAAATCTGCATTTTAATATTAAACTTGATTGATTCAATTTATATTTTTGGATGCCTCCTTTCACCTAGGTACCAAAGAGAAAATGATGGATAAAAGCCCTTTCTTGACTCACATCTCCTTCCAGCCTTTCCCCCATTTCTTAATTCTTTAGTTCTTTTCCTCTCATTCTCTCGTAAATCCACCAACTTTTGTCAATAGCACTCTACTAAAACATTTCCAAGGTCAACAATGACCATGTTATTGCAAAGTCCAATGGCCATTTTCCAGTCCTCAGTAGCCTTGACCTCTTGGTAGCATTTGCCACAGCTGATGACTTGCTTTAGTCACTTGCTTTTTTCATTTTGCTTCTAGAACATCCACTTACCTTTTTTTTCCACCTAATTTTCTGGCTACTTTTACCCCTCCACCCTCTTTTTTCTGTTCCTTGTCATCCCCATGACCTCTAAATATCACAATACTTCAGTGTCCATTGCTTGAATCCCCTTTCCTGTCTAGCTAAACTCATTTCTCTAGTGATTTTATCCAATCTTATTGATGCATCTCTAGGCTATTATCTCCAAATTTATATTTCCAGCTCATCCACCAACTCCAAAATTCAGGCTCATATATCCAATTGTCTACCAGCAACTTCCACTTGGCTGTCTAAAAAACATCTTCAGTTAATGTTTTAAAATTGAAATCTTAACCTTCAACCTCCCAGACATATTCCACTCACAGTCTTCCCCCATTTCAGTTAGTGCCCACTCCATTGTCCAAGTTGCTCAGGCTAAAAACCTGGACATTAATCTTGACTTTCACCCTTTTAAGAAAATATAGTCAATAATCTGTCCACAAATTTTCTTAGCTTTACCTTTAAAATATGTTCACAATGTCCATAGCACCCTCCCTGGTCCAATCAACTACCATCTGAATAGCCTCCTAATTGGCCTCCCTCTGTCTGCCCCTACTCACCTCTCACGTAATCTTAAGAAGTAACCAGGATGATTATTTTAAGATGAAAATCAGATCATCAGATCATGTCATTTCTCTGTTCAGAAACCAGGCAGTTTTTACTATTAGTTATACTTGATATATTCTGACTTGTGTGTGTGTGTGTGTGTGTGTGTGTGTGTGTGTGTGTGTGTGTGTCTGAGAGAGAGAGAGAGAGAGAGAGAGAGAGAGAGAGAGAGAGAGAGAGAGAGAGAGAGAGAGAGAGAGAGGGTGTCAGAGGTCAGTGTGGCTGGAATACACTAAGAAAAAGGAAGAATGGTAGGACATAATATCAGAAAAGTCCTGAGGGGTCAGATTATGTGGGATTTAGAGAACATTGCCAAGGCTTTGGCTTTTACTTTAAGTCATGAGGGAGCCACTGGAAGGTAGGTTCTGGATAGACGAATGACATGATCCAGCTTACTTTTTAGCGAGGTCATTCTGGCTGCTATGTTAAGATTAGATGAAAGGGAGCAAACAGGAGCAGAAGCAAGGAGACCAGTTAGGGGGCTGTTATGGTCATCCAGCTGAGGTATGAGGATGGCTTGGACCTGGGTGGTGACAGTAGAGCTGGTGAGGAGTATCGGATTCTTAACATATTTTAAACTTAGAGTTAACAGGATTTCTTTATAGACTGGTTATGGAATGTAAAAGAAATAGAAGAATCAAGCTTATTGTCAAAGATTTTGGTCTGAGCAACTAGAGCTGCATTATTGAGTTAAGGACGGCTCTGGGGAGAACAAGTTCTAATAAGATTTGCAGAGCTCAGTTTTGGACAGGTAAGTTTTAGATGGTGCTTAGTGTGCTTTTTAAAAATGTTGGCTGAAGAAATGAATAGCATGTCAGCCCCATTTCCACTGTACCAGTTATTGCTACAGCTAGAGCCATTTTTGTCTCACCTCTACCAGTCTTTGGGTTTGAGGAAGAGTAGTTGCCTGGTTTGAGACTGGAGTGAGGTGAATCTAGGGGTCAAATTATCCCATATCCCCTTCTTTTTTTTAAATCATGAGACCAGCCCCAGCTCCCTTCTGTTATCTCTGAGACCTAAGATTTTCCAGCATTGTGAGGGAGAGATAGACTTGCTTCTCAAGGTGGTCCTCTTTTTAAAGGTAGTGGGATTTCAGCTTTGTATGTTTTTTTCAGTCAGTTCCAAACCACTCTGTGATCCACATTTCACCCTTCAAAATTTGTTGATACCTCTCCATTGTTGTTAGTGCTCCCCTTGTCACCTTTGCTATTGTGGTTTGTATTTTTATTTCTCTAAACTATCGTTTTAGTATGTTGATTTTTTGAGGGAGTTGAGACAAATTCATACATTTTATCAAAGTTAGTAAAAATCGATTTACATATTCCTCCAGGATCTTTCTGTTTAATACTGAGTATATTTTGATCATGCAAATATACAAGTAAGCACTGTTTTATCCATCAAATAAACAAGTAAACATTAAAATATAACTTTTGTCAAAATGTTTAGAGCCACAATGCTACATTAATTATGATTGATTCTATGCTTTTGGCTCATTACTGGTATCTCCTCTGTTACTTTTAGAACAATCTTCATTTGTGAAATTGCATGAGCACCTAGTATAGTCTGTGGAACGTTTTGGATACACAATACATATTTATTGAATGTATGAATAAATTACACAAAATTAAAGAGGTAGACAATAACACAGGGCATAAAAGTCAAATAATTTTGGGATATAAGGAAGTGAGGAATTTTCATGGCAGGGAAAATAAGGATTTCTTCATGAAAGTGGTGGCATTTGAGAGGCCTAAAAGAATTCCTAGGGTTCAATATAAGAAATGGGATTTAAGTCATTCTAAATGAGTAAATTGGTAAGTGGGGAAATGAAAGGACTGGAAAACGTGTTAGTTGATCTGTATTGGTTTAACTGGGTTAGAGTGAATCAAGGAAAGACATGGAACATAAAGTTGGAGAGTTTGGAAAAGATGCGATTGGCCACAGACTATAGGAAAAAAAGATTGTGGGTGTTTTCCTTATGGAGGCTCAAAAGGTTAATCAATAGGATTTTGCTGTGATCAGACACTTTCTTTGTTAAGATTATTTGAAAGGACTTGAAAGTTGATTGAATGCTGGCAGGAAGAGAAATACCCAATATTACTCTGAGATTTGAGCCTTTGTTCTGATAAGGGTGTGGAAGGTCTGTGTCCAGACTTAGGCGAATGAGAAAGGGAAGTTAACTTGGGAAGTATGATAACAGATATTTTAGATATATTACATTTGAGTGAATTTCAGGTGGAAATGTCTTGCAGTAGTAGAAAATATGAAACTAGAGCTTTGGAAATGTTAAAAATAAAGATCTGACAATAATGATTAAAGAACATTATGTTCTGTGTGATCGTTTTCTGTGGTTTAATAAATTTGAAAACAAACACATTGTGGCTTTTAAATTTATTTTCCATGTTGAATAAATCCTTGTGCAGTGACATCATTTTTACATTTAGTTTCCAAATGTAAGATGATTACATAATATCTGTTTATAGTTTGGTCAGACTGTTATAAAAGTATTAGTCTTTTGAGCACATTAAAAACCCCAAACCATAATGGACAAAAGATTTGAAGGACAAAGGTTTTTTTTTCCAGGATAGAAAAGTATACATTCCTCCAGATCTGTTGTCACAAATTCTGTCACTATATTGTTTTATCTTTAAACTAGGTGATGTGTATTCTTGTACTTATATTAAGGTCAACAAGAACCAAACATGAACCATTTTCTTCATCTAAGAAACTTAAGTGAGGCTAAGTTTTAATGTTTACTTTTAAGAAAGACTCAGCAATTTTTTAGTGTTTAGTTTTAAATTTAACTTTTAAAATATTTAAAATTATAAACATCACAAAGGCTAACAATTAATTAAAAAAATAGATGTGTATGGAATTCCTCATTTTCTCTGTCTTCAATTTTATTTATCAGAAGTCAATAGAGTATTATATATTCTTTTCAACTTATTTCTATATATAGAAAAAAACACTAATATCTGTTTTTATTTTAATAATGTGAACTTAACTACACATATTATCTTGCAACTTTTTTAACTGAAAAATTATCATAAGCATATTTCTTTAGTAATGGTCTAGGTAAAACAAGATAGTCATAGATATTTATACTTTATTATTTCTTCCCTTTTAGAAGTTTTCTAAGCACTCTTAAAAAGATAGTGAAAAAACATTTAAGAATCACTACACTGTGCTTTAAACAGCAAATCTGAACAGTATTTGTGCAGTCACAAAAATGTGATTCTAAGATCTTCATTCATTGTTTCAAATCACACGGGCTGAAGCAGTTTGTGTTTTATTCCATGCAGTCCCCCTTCACATTTGTGGTGATATGGTTGGGCAAAGACTATGTAAAAATCTGTCTTCTTATTTCTTAGCTAGTTTGAGGAAGTATCTGTAACTTAGACAGTCATCATTCCCAAGATTATGAGAGAAACAATATTGTGTTTTATCTATTTACAACCAGATCAGCCTTAAAAGCTACACTGATGCATTTGGCCAGCTCTTAAAGAGAAAGGTTTATAGGCTCATATAAGAACTGAGAGGATGTTAAACATCCTATGTAATTATCTTTTTTAATGTCTGCACTGAAAGAATAAAACAGAGAGATATGAATACTTGGCAAAAATGTATGTTTTCCTTCAGAATACATTATGAGATTAAGTCAAGCCAGGTGCACACTCAGCCATACAAAGACAAAACTTTTTGCTCCTTATTCTGATATCTTCTTGGCTTAGATCTTCTTTTCATAACCTAACACAATGAGGTAAACATCAAGCAACATGTGGACAATCAGATTGGCAGCTTGGAACACTGTTGAGATTCTTGCTTTCTGCAAACTACAACTTTTACTGCATAGAGGCTCTGGCCAGCCTTAAATAGTATGAAGTAAAAATGGCGGGTGGTTTTTACAGATCATACAATCTTATTTGCAGATTTACTAATGACAAACCTGATTAATGTCAGAGTTATTAAGAGACCAGAATTTAAATGAAATAATTAAATATTAGAGTCATAATTATAAATGAAATATTTTAATAGTGTAAATAATATTTAAATTATATTTTATTTTTCCTGGAATTTGTTAGGATGTGAGGTATATAATATCTGGAGAGAAAAAGACATTAAAATTACTAGTCTCTGTTTTTTCCTTTGTGGTTCAAAGCTGTGTCCTCTTAAATATCTTAACTCAAATGATATTTAAGCAAGATTTGTAGTTTGCTGTAATATACTAGCAGTTTTACACTGTGTATATTATATTATTTTGTATAAATGCTTATGGGTGTTTAGAGAAATGTATATTGTCATATTGACTGGTTGACATTGCTTTTCTTCTTCCATTAATGAATATCTATTCACATTTTTAGTCCATTACTTCTTATTTTCTGTTGATTTTGGGGATTTGCTAAGAATAGAAGTTGTAATTCAAGCATACCTGATAATAATAATTATTATTCAGAATTGATTCTAGTATTTATTTTTTTAGTGTCCTACTGAAACCAAAGCAACATTTGGAGTCCACCTTAAAATAGTAGGAGACTGGACAGGTATGTAGAACATAGAGTTTTAAGATTCATGCTTTGAAAATAATGGGTCATGCAATAATTTGATTGTGTTTAAATAGTGGAATTACCAGCATGTATATAAATCTGTATATGTTGTTAAACTTGTTTGTTTTCTTTCTTCCCTTGTATAGTTTTGACATTTATGTTTTCTTCTTACAAAATACATTTTAAGTAATTTTGAATCATATATTGTTCACTGTGTTTGCAAATCAAAGATTTCTGCCTACTTGTCAGAGGTACTGGCAATAGTGGGAACACTAAAATGTGTTTTTTAGAAAATATGATTTTAAAATCAGTGGTAGGTTTTACTCCTTAAATAATCAACACTTGGGATTAATATCACAAAAATCTTCCAGTTCTTGCATGACCTTTTGTGTGGTATTATCAACTCCACAACATGTTTGGAATAGTGGTCATTTTTAATAGTAGGCCTATTGGTGGTAATATCTTACTCATTTTATTCAATAAATACTTCTTTTATTATCTGAGAGGATGTCTTAAGAGTTCTGAGTAAATAAAAGAAACATTATTCATTCTTACATTCCCTTGACCCGACAGAGTGACTGGCAAGTGAGTGTTCAGTAAATGTTAGCTTGTTGATGGGTTATTTAGATGATTACTCAGAGGAAAGGATGCAAGAATAAACATATTGTAAGTAAGAGTAGTTTTTAATTGAATGCTATTCTAGGATTTGGTTTGTGAAAAGTACAGGGAATTAGTAAAAGATAGAATCAATGTAGTCTAGGGCTATAAGAGAAGCTTCACAGAGAAGACAGAATTTGAGCTGAACCTTGAAAATAAGGCAAATGAGGAAAGAAGTAGGTCATTGAAGTGAAATTCACAGCATTGTCAAAAATCAGGGAATGATTAAACCATATTTAAGAAGGGTGAGTCAATCAGCCTAGCAGAAGCACAGATTTTTGTTCTAGGGAGTTGTATGGAAAAGCCATTTAGGGTCAACTTGGTGAAGACCTTGAATGACTCAATGAGATAACAGAATAAGGTAAAGATGCTAGGGAACCTTTGAAGGATTTGCAATATCATAATGAAAATAGTATTAATAACTTGATAGTTGGATTGATTAGAATCAAGGGAAGACTTATTGGTGCCGGAAAGCAGAGAAGAGGAAGACAGAGAAGAGGAGTCGGTGCAGGAGTGGGGATGGAAACTGGGAAATAGAAGGAGTGGATCTGTAAGTGCAGATTGAGAAGTTAGCATTAGAAAGGAAGAGATGATTCCTATAAAAAATCAGGGCAAGGACAAGATATTGTATAGCAAGAAAGAAATATGTTAGGAAGAAGGACCGTTGAAAGAGCTATATCATACAGTTAAAAAATAAAAGTATAAAGTTATTTGTGTATAGGAAAGGCAGCCAGCTTGGAATTGGAGATGTGAAGAAAATGGAAAAAAAAAAAGCAACATAGGATCTCTCTCATGGACAAACCAATGAAATTAATCAAATGATCTTTGAGCAGTAATCACCTATTGGAATCATGAAAAATCAGGCTTAAATAGATATTGTTCATGTGATAGTATTCAAAAGAGACGTGGTAGCCCATTGTTGGAAAAACACTGATGTAGTATGGAAATAGTAGTTCTCATGATAGCTAGTTGACATAATAACAATTGTTTTGCACCATTTGACAAGTAAAGAATGAGTAAAGCTCTTTTCTAGTAAGAATCTCAATATGGTAAGAATTAACTGCAGCAATGAAAGCTAATTGACAGAATTCTACATCTGAGGGGAAACAAGCACAATGAAGATATAATTTAATTCATCAAAGAAAGCAAAAACTTCTTCCTGATGGTTTATTACCAGCTATTGTTACTGAGTTTCTTCATCAAGTTATTTTCTATTGTCAGTAACTCATTAAAATAACTTATAATTTATTTTAATCTCTATTAGGAACACCTAATAGTTCTAATTTTATCCTCCTGTTTTATGTACTACGCCATTGAGGGAGAAGCAAGATCATTCTATTCACAGATAAGTTCCAGTCAGATGCTTTTCAACCAATAGACCTTATTGGTTGTTGACTTCAAATGTTTATTGATTTTGGGGGAAAAAGTGTTAGCCATTCATGCAGAGAACCCCTAAATAATTCTATCACTATTTGGCAGTTGAGTTAAAAACAACAACAACAACAAAAACAAGAAAATGGTTTAGCTGTTTTAAAACAATAGAATTACAATTATGGAAGGAAAAATGGGAATATTATTCCTGAGATCAAGGATCACTGGTTATTATTTTGAAAAAAAAATTAAAACTCTGTATTAAGAGCAGTAGGTATATGAAATATCAATGAGGTGCTTAAGAATTTGAATATCAGAGGTTTACTTTTTCAAACTGGCTTAGAGATATCTTACAGTGACTTGTTCTTCCCTGAAATATGTTCTGCCTGGACAAGTCTAATGAACGGGTTTAAGACCGCCCCCCCACATTCATGATTTTTCGAAGACTAATAAATTACACCCAACTGTGGAGTGTCCAAGAAGCAGATGAAACAGCTATGTAGCACAAGACAAGGGGGCATTACAGTTTCTTACATTTGTTGTCTAGCTTTTTATTTTACCCAGGCTTCTAGTTGCATCTCCTAAGTATGTGAACAACTCATGAAAGTTTAGAAGACTCTTTAAACCTCTTAAACACAATTCAGTTTTTCCGTGAAATGATGCTAGTAGAGAGGGGTGAAGTGAGTTACCCAAGTAGATTTCTCTTTGAATTGAATTAATATTTTGTTGCTCTTCTAGAATCAGTCATGCTTTACCATTTGAAATATATGGTCACAAATTGTATATTGGCTTAATTATCATTCTAACTCTCCAAAATGTCTTGTTATTTTCTTCATAGATATCATTACTATTGAATAATGTCAGTGAAATATTACACCATTGGTTATTTTGGTGGTCTAAATAGCAGCTTTCTCTAGAAAGATTTGGGTTGTATTACAAAAGCATTATATACCTAATATCCAATGTAATTAATTTAAACATTTTTGTCATTGTTCCATGCAATAATTAGTGGATTGGCAATAACTAGATGAACATGCAACAAAGAACTCACTGTATGTATCATGTAAGAGCTTTCCCTTGAATCTTGGGTATCAATTGCCATATTGTCTATTGGCAGGTCTTACTACAAACAAAAGATAAGGTTAACTTAGAGGTTTCAAAGTAGGAAAACAAGGCCATATAACATGGATTTGCCTTGATCAAATTGTTAATGGGAGTCTCGATTCTTCTTGCTGACTCAGTGAAGAATCAATGGTCAGCAGATTAATATGCAGACATGGTTTCTTAGTGATACATTCTCAGGGAAGAGAACAGGCCTAGCTGAGGTGGGGGAGTCGGGGAGAAAGAGACAGAGAGGGAGGGGGAGGAGGGGGAGGGGGAGGGGGAGGGGGAGGGGGAGGGGAGGGGGAGGGGGAGGGGGAGGGGGAGGGGGAGGGAGAGCCCTTGTCCAAAGGACTTGTAGTTTGCTGGGCAGGGGTAGGGAGTTACATATTTATTTGGTAGAAAAGTGGTACATGCTCTCCACAGGAGGGCATGACAAGACCACCTCTCATCATCTGTTGTTGTAAAAACACATACTGTGGCTGGAGGCAGTTAATCAAAGCTAGTTATGAGCTTTTTCTGTAGGCACTATGGACCCTTTCCCACCTCTCCTCCTTCTCCTACATTTTCTAACTTCTATCTGACAAAATGATACATTGATATTCACAGTATAAGTCATCTTACGTAAGCTTTAGTTAAAGGCTGAACTGAAAAAGAGGTGATAACTCTGTCCCTCTGTTCTACTTCTGTATCACTGTATTAGCCAGGCATGTTTCATACTTATCTAGCTGATTATGAAAACATTAAAACAGAATAAGTGCAATGTATTTAAAGTTTATTTTTCCATTTTGGGGAACTACTTGTAAGTCAGTTATTGACCACACTAAATGTTATTATTTTGTAATGATAACATATTTTGGAAGAATTATGACATCCACCTTATTACTATTTATATCTGTGAGTGGCTTTTGGTTCCTGCAAACAAGTAAAAACATAAAAATACTCCTTATTAAATACTTAGCTTGTTTTTAAGGATATGCCAAAACAGGAGATCCAAACTAAGTTTGAGCATATTGACTTCTCTGAAGAACACAAATCATATTTGAATATGTGAACCATTATAAGTTTTACAATAATTCATGTTCACACAGTGTAAACTTTAGTCTAAACCCTAATAAATATATATTATCAATGACAACATCTACAAAGGAGTGACTAGAAATACTGTTTTTGTTGCTGTGACTAGCAAATTATAATGGTTACTTATTTGTGGAAGATAACATTGCTATTTTGGCTAATAGGTATTTATTAAATACCTTCTATGTGCTAGATTCTTTACTCGTTTCTGGAGATACAGCATTAACCAAAACAGAAAAGGTCCCCATTCTCATAGAAACTGTATTGTAGTCAGTAGAAACCTCCAAGAAACAAACAAACACAAAACAAATCAATATATAATGTATTAGACAGGGATAAGTACTATGAAGAAAAATAAAGAAAGGTAAGGGAGTAAGAATCATGAAGGTTGGTCGTGCTATTTTAGTTAGGGTGTTCAGTTACAGACTTTTGGAACAGACATGTAAGTGGGTGAGGGAATAAGTCAGGTGGATTTCAGGAAGAAGCACGTTTAGGCTAAGGAAACAAATGCAAAGTTCCTAACACTTTTTTCTTTTTACTTTCATTTTTAATTTTTTATTTAAATTTTTTCTTTTAATTTTGGTTTTCAGTGTTTAGTATTACTTTGGATATTCTAGGAGCAACAAGGAGGCCAGTGGGACTGGAATATAGACAGTGAGGGGGATGGTAGCAGGAAATGAGGTTAGAGAGACGAGTGGGCTATGGGGCGCTATAAACTATGGGAGGACTGGGATTTTAATCTGGTTGATATACAAGACCTGGTTTTGAAGTGTACATATGAATGATTATTCATTTTCTTCTAATATGTACTACCTGGTGGTTGGCAGGCTGAGATTATTTTTTTAAAGGAAAGACTAAGTTTCGGAAGAAGGTATAAAAGGTGAGAAATCCGAATATTGTGGAAAACAAGTCAAACTTTTTTTGGTTGGGGGGGTGGGAGAGATGTAACATCATTTTAGAAAAGCTTCAGTAGTGGTTCTATCTCCTGCCATATGGCTCTGGTTTATGGGTTCTGGAAGTCTCACCTATGCTCTATGTCCTACCTGTCCCTATGGAAGGTAGTGTTTCCTGCTCTTCTCTGGATTTCTTCACTAACTTTGAATTGGCTCCTCAGTTCTTCCCTCACCTGAGTCACCAGTTCCCTGTATTAAATTCCTTCCTTTAAAATTATGTAGAGTCATTCCTGGTTTGGCTGTATCTAGACTATCACAAGAGGTTAGCAGAATCTCTCTGAACAGAGCACTGAATTTAGAGAATGGGGGAGATAAGAGGAAGTGTAGAAACCCTGAAGTAGTCAAATGTGTGTACTCAAAGACTAGTAAGAAATGCTGAGCGAAATAAGTCAGACAGAAAAAGCAGAGAACCATGTGATTTCACTGATATGTGGTATATAAACCAAAAACAACAAAAGAACAAGACAAACAAATGAGAAACAGAAACTCATAGACACAGATAATAGTTTAGTGGTTACCAGACGGTAAGGGGGGTGGGGGGTGGGAGATGAGGGTAAGGGGGATCGAATATATGGTGATGGAAGGAGAACTGACTCTGGGTGGTGAACACACAATGGGACTTATAGATGATGTAATACAGAATTGTACACCTGAAATCTATGTAATTTTACTAACAATTGTCACCCCAATAAATTTAAAAAAGAAATTTAAAAAAAAAAAAAAGAAATACACAGGCTAAAAAACAAAAAAAAACAAAAAAAGAAATGCAGTGTTACTAAAATTGAGTTAAATGGAAATGTAGGCAATAAAGTCTGAGAAGTACTCGTGGGCCAGATATGGTAGGCACTTACAGACTTCAATTTTATTATAAATGTTATGGAAAACTATAGGAGGATTTTGATAGGGTCTGTCTCACATTTTAAAGAGGTAACTCTGGTTATGTAGAGAGGGAATGGACAAGAGTAGAAATTAGGAGATGAGCTAAGAGAGAAGCTCTTGTTGATGAGTAGACAAGAGAAAATGCTAGTTACACATGGGACGATAGCAATTGAGAAGTGGGTCATGAGAAGTGGATGGATTTTGAAGGTACATCTGACAGGTTTTGTTGACACATTGGAGGTGGGATATAAGAAAAATTAGGAATCAAAGATAACTCCAAGATTTTTTTAGCTTCAGTAAGTAGACAGTGCTGCTGCTTACTGAGCTAAAGAACACTGGTATATTGGTGGGGGAGGGGGAGGCGACATTCAAAGTTCAGTTTTGTACATTTTAAAGTTGAGATGCCTCTTAGACTTCCAAGAAGTGAGGTTGAATAGTCATTTGAATATGTGAGTTCAGAGGTCAGGGAGATGGCTGGGCTAGAGATATAAACTTGAGAATCACTAGCATATTCATGGATTTAAAGCCTTGTAGCTGGGTAGGATCTTCTAGGACAGTAATTCTCAACCACGTAAGATCCAACTCCTTGTTTTATAGCATTTTATATGCCCACGTTATATTCTTAAAATGCAATTTACAGATATCATATACACAAATATTTTATTTAAAAAATCAATATATCATCCTAACCTTATTATAAAGGAGCTATTAAAATAAAATGATTTATAGTAAATGATTTACATTCAATATTTAAATTTTCAAGCATGACTACACTAAACATCATAGTGGAATAGGTGAGTTGTACCCACATACAGAATGATCAGGAATAAGACAGTTCTAAATATAGGCTTCCAATACAATTGAAATACTATGAGCACTGTTTTCTTTAAGATGTCATTTTCCAAAATGGCGAACATATTTTGGTTAGGTTATAGATACAATGGAGTACCATATTTAGTTTACAGAGTGATTGCAACCCTGAAATTTCAGTGCATATTTAAACAATGCAGGAATTTAGCATTTTTTAATCATTGTAAATGAGTTTTTCATTTACATGAGTATCTAGCAAGCATGCAGGAAATGAGACAAGGCTTTGTCGTATTCTCTATAACATTTTAGGATGTCTAGTATCTCTGATCCCTACTGTCTAAACTTGAGTAACTTCTGATCATTACTGTGCGAAACAAATTGCCTCCACAAATTCTCAAAACTGCCCCTAGTAGGTGGCATTGTCCTGTCAAGAGTAACTACTTTAAGAAACGTATATAGATAGAGAAGAAATATAACATAGGACTTAGCCCTGAGACTTTTTTTTAAAATTATTTTCAGGTGTACAAAAGCAACATAATAGACATTTGCACCCCTCACAAAGTGATAACCCCCCTCCAATCTACTACCCCTCTGACATCTATATAGCTGTTATAATATAATTGACTATATTCCCTATGCTGTACTTTACATCCCATGACTATATGTCATGGGGGTGCCAAAAAAATGTATACAAGTGGACACTTTGGTCAACATTGCTCAAGCAATAGTTTGCCATAATCAGAAGTGTCCAGACCCTTTGACCACCTCTTGTAATTGCAGAAGTCAAATGTGACTTGGATTCATCTTTTGTTATCGATATATATTGAGTATTATAATTTTAATAGTTTTTTTCCTTTCTTAAAATGTGTATACATTTTAAGTTTTTGGCATGCTGTGTGTGTGTGTGTGTGTGTGTGTGTGTACACATATTTAATTATAGTTCACATTCAATATTATTCTACTTCAGCTTCAGGTGTACAACGCAGTGATCAGGCATCTACACAGTCTATGAAGTGATCCCCTGATAAGTCCAGTGCCCATCTGGTACCCTACATGATCTTTTACATTATTGATTATATCCCCCATACTGTGTTTCACATCCCCAGGACTATACTGTGACTACCAATTTGTATTCTAATCCCTTCTCCCCATTCTCCAAGCCCCCTCCCACCTAGCAACCATCAGTTTTTTTCTCTATATCTCTGAGTCTATTTCTGTTTTGTTTGCTCATTTATTCTGTTCTTTAGATTCCACATTTAAGTGAGATCATACGGTATTTGTCTCAATCTGACTTATTTCACTTAGCATAATATTCTTTAGGTCCATCCATGTTGTTGCAAATGGTAAGATTTCATTCTTTTTTATATGGCTGAGCAGTACTCCATTGTATAAATGTACCACAGTTTCTTTATTTAATCGTCTGTTGATGGCCATTTCAGTTGTTTCCATATCTTGGCTATTGTGAATAGTGCTGCAATAAACATAGGGGTGCATATATTTTTTTTGAATTAGTGTTTTGAGCCCTGAGACATTTTGACACATAGAGTCTTGCAAAAGTAACTCAGAAGGAGTGGCCAGTTAGGTAAGAGGGGAACCAGGAAAGTCTGAGTCCTGGACACCATGGGACAGTGTTTCAAAAAAGAGGAACTGATCAATTGAAACAAATGCTTCTGAGAACTGGAGTAAAATGAGGACTGAATTAATGATCTTGGCGATTGTGTTTTTAATGGAGTTCTGGGAACAAAAGCCTGACCCAAGTAAGTTTGAGAGAAAATAATAGTAAAAGAAGTGGAGATGGTAATTACAGACAAATCCAGTGGTATGTTGTGGCCAGCATTTGTGATCTCATTGGGTGCTTCTCTTCCAACTACACGTTCAGTGAAGTCAAGTTTGATAGCTGTAAAGCATCCACAAATGTGAGTACTTATTCGACAGAAATTGACAAATACCATAAAGAAGGGATTTAAAAAAAATTGAAGACCTGACTATTAAACAGTTGCCAAAACACCGCTGGAAATAGTCTAAGGAGTTTGGATGGGAAATTAAATAAAGAAATAGGGTAGTTGCTGAAGAAGGGAAGATATAGGGAAAAGCAAATGTAAGTTAAGAGCACACATAACGTAAATATATATACGTATGTGTGTATGTGTGTGTGTGTACTTATATATTTATATATCTGCATATATATTTATTGTGAGCTATTATAATATGTTCATATACTTCTTAGAACAGTATGAATAACAGACTGAAGTAGAGAGGGAAAATTGATATTGCAGAAGATATAGAGGTATAATTATAGGAGCAACGTCCACAAGTACCCCTAATATATTCCCAAAGGAATGGAATCCAGTGTACAATTGGAGGGCTTGACCTTAGATAAGGTAGCTGGGTAGTTCATGCTTTGTAACAGGAAGGAAGACAGAGAAGATGTTTCCAGAGCATGGCTACAGGTTGGTTGGTGGACTTGGAATGAGGGGAATGGGTTCTGGTTCCTTCTGTTTTCTGAGTGAAGTAAATAGTAAGGTTATCACTGAGACTGAGGATAGGGGAAGAGACGATGAATTTTGAGGAGAAGGATGAAGATGTATTGTTTGAAATAGTAAATTGGTAAGTGAAGCATGGTGGCCCTTTTGAGTTGTGCCAAGAAGCCTACTGAGATATGTGGTCCAAATTTTAAAGTGAGACAAGCTAGAATAATTGTGAGTTTTTTCCAGGCATGGTCTACTTCTTTTGATTAGCTATTGAGCAAGTGGGGAGTTGGATTTAACCAGCAGTATTGGTCCACTCCTGATTAAATTCACTATAGTTGTCATCTTTAATCGATTCTCTGCACTATAGCCATAGGAACTGCAAAGCATGAATAAAATTAAATTACTTCCCTTGCTTTAAACACTCTAATAACTTACCGTTTCTCTTAGAATAAAGACAAAAAATCCTTATGATGGTTTAGAAGGTTCTCTCTGCTCTGGCCCTGACCTACCTCTTGTTTTGATTCAATTTGTTTCTTTTCTGCACAATAACAATACTGGCCTTTTGGTTCCTTTTGTGTCACTTGTTTGCTCCCACCCTATCCATACCCTGATCCATATATCTGCAATGCTCTCTACCTCTCCTGCCCACACTGACACATTTACCTAGTATCTTTACATCACAGCTCAACAGTCACTTCCTCTGAGAAGCCTCCTAGACCCCTCAATGTTAGATGTTGTTTCTTATATGCTGCCATCACTCTATTTCTTTCCTTAAGAACACTTATCTCCATTGGTAACTGTACATTCAAAGTGTGATCATTGGTGTAACAAGTTTCCTCCAGGAGACTATAAGCATTATTATGGCAGGGACCTGGATTTCTTTTTGCTCACCATTGACTCAAGGACCTATTAAAATGGTTGTTCTTAGTAAATGTAAATGTTTGTTAAGGGAAGGGAAAAGAGAGAGAGAGAGAGAGAGAGAGAGAGAGAGAGAGAGAGAGAGAGAGAGAGAGAGAGAGAGAAAGAAAGAGAGAAAGGGGGCACGGAGGGAGAGAGGGAGGGAGGGAGGAATAAAGGGTGGCATATCCTCTGCTTTGTTAAAATAAGCTAGTGAGGCAGTAGTCAGATACATAAATAAATGTAATACTGTGCCCACCAAAATGGAGGATGCAGTTTCTTGGAAGGAGATCTGGGAGTCTTTCTAGGCCAAACTGAGTATTAGAGATAAATTGGACTTGTCCAGAGTGGGAGATTATTCCAGGGAGAAAAAGAACTTGAATAATGGCTGAGAATGGTGAACTGTCATGGAATGCCAGGAAAATGTCATGCTGCTGGAAGGCCAGAATGGGGTGGTATCCAGAGGTCATGTCATGGAAGAGCTTGTAGGAATTGCTAAGAAGCTTGGTTTTTTTTTGCTAAAAATGTTGGTGAAAAACTGAAGTGTTTTAAACAGGAACTGAAAGCAAATTTGCACTTTATATGGGCAACCGTGCTCATATTTTACAGATTGGAAAGAGAAAGACCAGGTTAATGGCAAAGATACCAAATTAATTAAAGATTTGTCATAGTGTCAAGGGCGCTGAGGAGAAAAAAGTTTTGTGGAGGGAATAATCTATGATGACCAATGAAGTAGGACCGAACAATAGTTTTGGGAGGCAGATTACTGCTAACCTTATAAAAACCATCTTATGGGAAAATGCAAGGGAAAAGTTTGGGGATGATACAGACTGTTTTGAATGACTGTGTAAATTGACAACCAGTGAGTGGAGCGAGTTAGTGTACAAAAAGAGCACATGGTAAATGTGCCTATTTCTAAATTCATCTTGTTCCTAAATTCCTCCAAAACTCTGAGAAGTGATTGAATTGATACTGGTATGGCCTGTGATTAGCAGTGAAGATGAGTTAGCAAATATACATGCAATTACTTGTGTATTCATTTAGGGAAGTCTGGATGAGAATGAGAATGAACATAGTATGTCTTCAAGTATATACTGTTTATATAATGGACCCTATAAACCTAACGTTTTGTGAGTCTATATGGAAATCATTGAGGACGATTAATTAATCAGATGGACTTTAACATAACTTATTTGCTATCATAATATAATAAATCATTCAGTAAATATGAGCTGGGGTTAAATTCCATATTTCATAGTCATTTAAATCAAGGAAATTTTTCTATCAGGGAAATGAGGCATTTATATTACAATTTAAATGCCCATCTGTTCTCAAGAGAGAGGAAAAATTGTTTTCCCCCTTGGTTTCCCAGTTCATGAACATGAAATCTATGCTATCATTTTTACTAGATTGTAGCTCATTTATAACGCCACCGAAAATACAGAGACTGCTTAGTAAATGATTGGGATTCACCACTTATCAAGTTTAGTCTATTTCTGTCATTTTACAACCCCAAAGATAGGGGAAAACACAAAATTCTTGTTTTTCATCCAATAAAAAAGTGTTACTTTTTATTCTAGGAAATAAGCAAATTATACAATTTCTGGACCTAAAAGTAGATTTATTATAGTAAAGTGGTTTATTTGTATAGAGTGTTATGTTTTTATTATGAATGGTTCTGTTCCTAAGAGAATCTACTATTTTCTGCTTGATTTTACTATATAATCTGGGAAAATAAGAATAGTGAGGAATTTTCTTGGTAACATAATTTCTTAAGCAATGTCAAAGATACGACAGTAATGTACTGGGTGGCCAAGAAGGTATATATCATTTTGCAAAGTCAATCTAGTGTTAATGGACTAAATAATTTCAAAGAAGGCAGAAAGGCAAGTGTTTTGTCTCATTATCATTATCATGAGGAACATTTTTAAGTACTCATTTATCTGATGCACTTGCTAAGCCCTTTATAACGGATGCAAAATGAATATAGTTCCTATTTTCTAAATAAATTGTGATTTTTAAAGCAACATTGTGACTTGATGGATTATAATGAAGTAGATAGGGTTTTTTAATGTCATCCAAATGAACACACTTAAGACATTATGGATCTTAATACGAATGGAAAGTACTTGTCTTCTGTGGATGTAAAGGCAATTGAGTAAGGGGACTTAGGAAATAGTGCCTAGTGAAAATTATACTGCTCTCATGATTTTTGAACTTTAGCGAAAGAAGAGGCTGGGATTTCATAAACTGATATAACTAGAATGGAGAAACTAAGCTCTTCCATGAAACGAGATTTTGAGAAGATTTGGAGGTGGCAACTATACAATGGACATGGAATGCTAGGGAACCCCAAGAAAGTACCTAGACTGAATAGTAGAATAGCTAGTGGAGTTAGTGAAGAAGAGTTAAGATGGTTTGTTGCAACGTGAGGAAGAACTTAAAAATAGAAGGTGATCTTATTTTTGTCGGTGTTATATTGAGAAACTAGTAAAATGTCTGGGTACAGCTATCCACATAGTTAAGGAGGGAAGGAAAAGGAGAGAAGACCCACAGAGAAAACTTTGCATATCTCAGTGTTTTCAGTGACAATACCTCATACAAAGCTATGCTCCAAAGGAAGCAAATAAGAAAATGTGGTTTAAATGTGGGACTGCCCTTCAGGAACAGTCAAATGATTTGTCATCTTTTCTTCCCCCAGTTTCTTCTCATTTGTGACGTAGTCCTCTGACTTTCCACTTTCACAGTAACAGTGAAAATCTTCTGTTGATGCTGGAAAGGTGGACTGTTCAGCGGTGGTTTGGAACATTGTGTCTTCCCTGGTTGAGATAGAGTACTCAACCATACAGACTTTCAAAGTTGGCAGTGAGCATAATGGAAAAGACAACAAGGGCCAAGATCCAAACCCAATGGAAATGGGAGTTTATTTTTATTTTGTTTCTTTTTTTGAGGTCTGGAAATGAATTTACATGAATCAGAAGGCAATATTTTCCAAATCATATTCTAAAAAAGAGGTTTTTAATTGTATTTATTACATATTATATTTGTTTGTTTATTTAGCGGGAGGAATTGGCCTTTACAATGTAAACCACTAACAAAGAATTTCCTGTACCTACCTATCAAAGACATTCATTTGGTATTTATTTTTCCATATTAGAAAGAAGTCACATAAAAATTGGTGTAACTTCAATGAGTATTGAATATCAAGTAATATGAAGAAAATGAAAGATATTTTTAAAGACTAGAATAGAGTGACATCCTATGTTTCTAGATATAAAGACTGAATATTATAAAACTGTTAATTCTTCCCAAAATAAGTGATAGACAATATAATTTCAATCAAAATTCAAAATCAAAAATAATATTAATGCTTATTTGAAAAAAAACAGAAGAAAATAATAAAACAATGAATAATAAGAAAATGTAGAAAATCTTGAGTAATAAGATAAGGCTGGCCATATTAAAACATGTTATAAAGTTAAATAGACTTTACAAATAAGCTAAGAATTTACAAGTCTAAATAATGTGCCTAGGAACATGAAGCTATTAAGTAGATGAGTTGAGACTGAATTCGTGCTCATCTTGTGCTAAAGCATGTGCTAATTTACTACGCTGCCTCCTATAAAGTTTAAATAGTTTAAATACTGCGGTACTGCGGTACTAGAGCAAAAATAACAAGAATATGTTAACAAAGGAAAATAGATGGCCTATAAACAGACTCCTTAATATATGAAAATAGTATCATATGCTAAAGGAAGCTCCATAAATCAATATGAAATATTAGTTTGTTGCAACAAAGTTCATGAACTTAATTGTCAGACCTCGTATATTGCATGCTGTTAATTTTGTTTGCTCAAGGTTTTAGTTTAGAGCTTCATAAAATCAGAGAGGAAAACTCCCAGTTTCTTTGGATTTTTAATAAAATTACCTGTTCCTTCTTAAATCTATTCACCCAGTGGGTATTTCGAATTTATGTAGAAAGGAGTAACTACATTAGTATCAAGCTGAGCCTTGATCACTTCTAGGTGTTTCTTCTGTTGAATGCCTACATTGTTAAAAAAGTGCATTTGCTGTGACGGATGAAAATATATTTTCCTTAAAAGGTGGATTGTGGAAAGCTTAGTAGCCAGAATGTGTCTATCCCAAAATGCCTCTGTTATTTGCTTTCACTTTCCTTGAACCTCTGTTCTTTTGTTTTTCTCCTGTCAATTTTTGTTGTAGTTTAGCCTCAGTGGCAATAGAAGATAATTTATATTTTTATAAGAAAGCCAGTTATAGACATTGCTTCACTGGTGTGTTTAGAGGCAAGAAGTCTGTTTGCAATTCTTTCAAAAGCTGCTTTTGAGTGTTTTTTTTTTTTTTTTTTTTTTTAATAGTATGTTTAACAAGTAGGAACCCGAATAAAAGTATTAAAGGAATGGACTTCCATCACTGTGCTTCCTCGGAAAATAAAAAGATCCATTAAATAATTTTCCTTTGTGTAATGCTACATTGCCTGCCTTTAAACCTTGCAGTGTTAAAAGTACCATATCGAGGCATACAGATTGTATATGACCCTGCTGTGCTTTTCTCTTATTATGTAATCCTTAGGCAAGAAGAGAATAAGGGAAGGAGGAGGTGAGAAAAGGGAGAACAGTATTTTCTCTCCCAGGAATGAGGCAGTCTGATGCAGTGGAAAGAACACTGGATTATGAGGGGTTTTTTTTTGCCTCTTGCTTGCCTTGTGAGCTTTGGCCCATCAGCCAGTTTCCTTACCTACAACATTTTGCACTGAGAGTTGTTTTCTCCTTTCTCAGCTTATTGCTGATATAAAACTATATAATTCTTTGCAGAGAAGTAACTTCTAGAATATGGATAATTTAAACCCATATAAAGCAGGAATGATAATAGATTAATTTTTCTATAGTTGAGAGAATCCTACAGGGAATATTTTGGAAGATATAAGCCAAGTATAGGATTTTTATATTTCATTGTGTTTCCATCTCCTATGAAGTTTTATTCGTTTATTATAATAGCTCTGGTAATATATACATTGTACTCATGTTGTCATCTTCTGAGTTGCAAGTGTGAGCTTGTTTTATTTTGTTTTTTGTATAAGACAAGTATGAGATTCTGTTTTATATTATATATTCCCTTAATATTGACCTCGATATTTGTGGAGAAGGTAATTTTATATAACCAAGGCATGCCACTGATTGTTTTTTCCTCTAGAATTTCAGTCCAGTACCATTTGAATTCTATCAACAGAAGATTTATCTATATACCTTTAGTAGGAAAATGTTCTTGCTCTGCAACTAGATTTCCTGATTTATCTAAAATAGTGTTAATTTGAGTACCTTTGATGTTGCTTTGAAAGCAATATTTTAAATAGCAACTATTGTTAGTCATTACTGTTACCATGGTAATAAAGAACATTCACTTGATTTAAAATTTTCAGAACAGGAAAATTTATACTTTATATCATTCCAGTTGGTTTAAATGTACTACTCCAAGTATGCCCTTTAATTCTTGTTTTTTGAAGTAATTTGTTTTTCTAAGATTAGTCTATGTATTTCTTTTCTTAAGGAAAATAAAACAAATTTTTGACAAGCCATTAATTTCTTTGAATCCCTAGAACAGCTCTTCTTTCCCTTTTAAAGTAATTTTGTAATTACATTCTAAATTATTTTTCAAGTATCTGTAATAGCATTGTTATTCTTTTGTTGTCCTGACATTTCCTTGGGATAAACAAGGCTGTCCTTGAGAACAAAAATTTGTTTTATTCATAGTGTGTTGCATATAATAGGTATTTAATAAAAATTTGTTACGAGAGTGAATAAATGAAGTATAAGTATGATTTAATCAATAAAAGTTCCTACTGCTCAAAATGTTAAAGTCTCTGCCATTGGATATCGATATATAGAAAATAGCAAAAATATTAGCCATTCACTTCATCAAGCACCATGGATCAGAAGGACTTCTATTTTGGTTTCTTTGTTTCACTTTTTTTTATAAAACTTTCCTGATTCTTTTGCTTTTTATTACCAATGTATCAAGACAAACTTGGTTGTTCAACATGTTCTAATGAACTCTTGGAGTATGTTTAGCACTTATTTATTTTTAGTGTACATATCTTTTGATAACACACATCTGTTCTTTACTAGACCTTTAAGCATATTGAGGACCTAACTCGATGCTTGATATTTAGTACATGATCAATAAACGTTTGCTAGAAAAACAAATTTTAGATGAAAATTTAAATTTTAGGTGCATATTTTGTTTATATTTTTAAATAGTATTTCCTAAATGTTATGGTCAAAATTAATTTGTACCTTCTCTTTTAAGTGTGTTGTGTGTGTGTGTGTGTGTGTGTGTGTGTGTGTGCAGCTGCGTTTCTGCAAGTGTTGTGTCTTCCTCAACAGGTGGAGGAATGGACAGTGTTACAAAAGCTCTATTGTACAAAGTATGAATGACAAATAACCTTGAAGACATTTTTATGTGCGTGTGTGTGTGATAATACTTGTATACGTATATCTTTTTAAAAATTATTGCTTTTAGGTAAGTACTATTAAAAAACAAATAAGATATTGATAACAATAGTTAATGCCTTTTTCTTTTCATCTCAAATCCCTAAGACATTCATTCTTGACTCTTTGATCTATATACTTACAGACTTCTTAGACAAAGTCAACATTTTGGAGAAATTGGCATGCTGGGGAGAATTTATTATGTGTGACAGCTTGTCAATCCTTTAGCTAAATACCTGTGAAGGATTCTTGCACTACAGCTTTGAGAAATACATTAATGATAGACATTCTAGAACCCTTGAAAGGTTATGTAGGGCTGTTTGCAGGCTGAAAATGACAAGTGAGAGAGGACATCATTGATGTGGGCTCCTTGAACTCAGTGGGGATGATGAGGTCCCTGATAGGCAGGGTCTAAGAGGCAGCACTTAATTGATACAGTCTAGATGGGTGTGGCTACCATTATGGGTAGCAGGGCTGGAACAGTGATTAGAATGGATTGTCCTGTGGAGATCTTCAGTGTTGACTAGTTGACCATGGTGTCCTTAGGACTCAATTAGATGGATGACCTAATAAAGTCTTACTTTAGTATACAAATGAAAAGAAAACTCTAGGATTGACAAAGAGAGGCATGACCTGAATCATGTCCATAAAGTCGCCACCCTTCATCTATTTCCCCTCAGAACTTGAGTCAGTTCAGAGATTCTGATCTCCTTTAATAAAAAGATAGTCAGATCCCTTTGAGAAAGGACCCTTGTACGTGTCAAAAATAAAAATGTAAAAGAATCCTGTTATCCTGCATCCATTGGCAGAGTGACTCTGCATTGGTGAACGGGAAACATTCAACTTTTGGGGAACTAAACACTGACTCTAAAGTAACACTATTTCCTGAGGAACTGAAACATTACTATAGGAGACCAGCAACAGTAAGAGTCTATGGGAAATTCATGGAGTTTTGTCTTTAGTCTGTGTCACCACAAGCCCATCGGGTCCCTGAATCCACCCCAATTCCAGAACACACAATTGAAATAAACATACTTAGTAGCCACTGTCAGAATCCCTTTATGCATGTAATCTCCTTTTCCCTTCCTCTTTTATATTAACTTTTTTTCTGAATTTACTTTTGATATTTTGTACTTTTAGGTAGCTAGGAATGTTTTGTTGTTAGTCTTTAATTTACCTCTTTAGGTTGCTGTTTCTTTTTTAACTTCAATAATTGTGCCACATTTTTTTCTATTTGTATAAAAATTGTTAAAGGGTATGTGTTCAAAGACCTCACCCCCACCCCTACACTAATCAGAACATGGTCTTTACCAGCTCACTTTCTTCCTTGCATTCACTTTCTAAAGAAAAGGATGTCTTTTGGAACTATTGTTGGGTTGTTGTGATATACTCAGGGGATGGGCAGAAAATGACTATATAGAGAAGTGAGAAAGAGGAATTTTCAATGGAAGGGACTGAGTTTCATTTAAGAAAACAAGAAAGAGCGAACAGGGAATTGAGTGTAGAGAGGAAAGATAGGAGAGAAAAAGATGAATGAAATAAGTACCTATCCCTCATTTGAGAATACAAACTAGAGATCCTTAGAAGGGTAAAAGCTGCCTTGCAGTAGAGAATGCTGAGATACACAATCAGTAGAAGTGTAAGAGAGTTTAAGATGTTTGTGAGCTCTTAGAATGTACTGTCTCCTTACTTCTACCCACCTTCCATGTACTAATGATTTGTTTTTCAGCAATATTATGAAATTAGAATTGCTTTATCTTTTGACGAATAGCCAATCTTCAACTTGACACTGTGCACAGAGACCAGGCCATCTGGATCCCAGTTATTGCCAAGTTACTTCTTTTTTTCATGACATTGATCATCTATGGCACCTTCTACACATTTTTGTCTTAAATTGTTATCGTTGGACATAGTTTTCATAAAACAATGAGTAACCTTTGAAGTGCATGCTGATTTGTCATCAACAGATTTGAGTGTTTTCGTGTGGTCAGTGAAATCATCATGGCCTCCAGAATGGATGGCAAATATTGACATACATTTTTACAAGCTGTATGTTTATCACCAATTTTCTTGAAAAAAAATACGTTTAACATTTACTTTTTTTTTATAAATTATTATCTATTTTTGCTTATTGCTGTTGAAATGATTAATTGCACCTCATAATAAAGGACAATACCACTATAATTAGAGTGTTTAAGCTACTCTATATTTGTAAGAGTAGATAGAGTGTGTAACCTCTATTTCCTATTTATTCCCCATATCCATCTAGATTATAGTCTTTACATGTCCCGCTGACACTATCACTGAAGGCCTGATGGCTTTGTGCATCCCCTGGACTGCATCTAGGGTTGTGACACAGCTGGCTAGTAAGCCACGTAACCTTCAGGGGCACTTGTTTATTTCTCCTGCTGTCAGCTCACTCTAGTGGCACTACTTGTCCCAAGATATATGTCTGAGAGCATTTCATTTTAACAGTGAACACCTGTACTTGCAACAAAGGTGTTAGTTACATTATCTCTGGGAAGAGGTGGAAAAGAAATGATTAATTCTGATTTAACTACATATATGAGGTCTGACAATTAAGTTTGCAAACTTGTTGCAATGATGTTGCTAACCGTTTTTGATATCAGAGGGATTATTCATTATGAATTTGTACTGGACAAACAGCGAACCAAGTTTACTATTTGAAAGTGCTGCAAAGGCTGCGTGGAAAAAGTTAGACGACCTGAACTTTTTGCCAACAATTTATGGCTCTTGTATCAGGACAATGCACTAGCTCAGCCAGCCCTGTCTGTGAGGGAGTCTTTAGCCAATAAACAAATAACTATATTGGAGCACACTCCCTACTCGCCTGATCTGGCCCCCAATGACTTCTTTCTTTACCAGAAGATAAAGGAAATATTGAAAGGAAGGCATTTTGATGACATTCTGGTCATCAAGGTTAATACGATGACAGCTCTGATGGCCATGCCAGAAAAAGAGTTCCAAAATTGCTTCGAAGGGTGGACTAGGTGCTTGCATCAGTGCATAGCTTCCCAAGCGGAGTACTTCGAAGGTGACGGTAGTGATATTCAGCAGTGAGGTATGTAGCACTTTTTCTAGGATGAGTTTGCGAATGTAATTTTCAGACCTTGTACATGCTTCTCACTCAACAGTAGCCGAGAACGTGGCATAAATTTTGCATACAAAGTGGAGGTCTGTCAAGCCCATCCCTGGCAGATTGGGATCAACACCTATGAAGGGAAGAGAAGGAAGTGGGATTGGGTGGAGGAAGAAGTTGAACAGTCATGAAGGCTCTACTAAGCATCCACCAAACTGGTGGGAAACTCTGGAGCATATATTGCCCATCAGAGTTACCTGTGTAGAACTGAAATATCCCTGCCTTATTCGGTCACTGGATCTGAGCTGTTCTGGGAAAGGCATTTCTCTTGCACCTTAGGCCAACTCTGATGTAACTGGCAGCTAGTGGCTACCTGTTGACTGCATTCTCCACAGCTGGACAAGTATTTCATTGAAGTGGAATTTGGGGGAGAGGTGAGGTGCTCCCTCTGTCAACTTCAGGACCCCCAGCACATTTTATTCATAATATTTAATTAAAAAATAAAATTCTGAGATGAATACTAAATTAAGCAGGGTGCTAACAAGCATAAACCAGAGCTGTCCCAGGCAAACCAAGACATACACCCACCCTCCCTATCAGTGATTTTGGCAAGATCCCCTTCCTGTCCTTAAGTGTTATGTTCTTTAAGGGATTCAAAGTTGAAAGGTGGCTTAAAGATCACTGAACTCATCTGACTCATTTGTCAATTGAAAAAGATGAATTAGGAACAGAGACAGAAGTTGGTAGAGGACTCACTTTCTGACAGCCAATTGAGTATCTTCTGGTATAACCTGCTGCTTATAAGTATTGCAAATTGTATGAGTAAAGAAAGATTTGCTCTTGGTATACTGTTTCTCATGTGTACTCACTTATAGCACGGCCTGCATTATGAGGTAATCCTCAGTGTTTCTTGTAAAATAATATAAATATTATGGTGTAATCATTTCCTTATTTTGTTTTAGTTTTGAGTATGGGAATAGTGTCTATTCCTTACAACATTTATTTTGTAGCGCCCTATACTATGTTCCATTATGCTAACTGTTGTAAAAACTAAGATTAAGTCTTTAATAAGTCTGCTTCATGTCCCTTAAGGATTTTGTTTCAGTGCTTTTTGAAAACAACAAAAAAATAAAACTTGCAAATTCAGTAAAATGAGCATCAAGAGAAAAAGAAGACAGCTTGTATCTATTAATAGAATTACCAAAAACTTCTTCTTAGGGTTTTTAGAGAAACATTGTCACCTTTAGAGACGCTTTATCTGATGTTTTTTCCTTGCCCATTATAATCTAGTACTCAAGTAGTTAAAACAGTCATTCCCATATTGGAGACTATGGAGAGGCAAAGGTAAGGATTTTTCTGGAAGGAAACAATGATTTGGAGTTGGGAAAACTTTGACATTGTCCCTCCAGCAAACAATGTCTTAGTTTCTTGTGAAAGTGCTAACTTGGTGGCTGTGATCACCTCTAGATGCAAAGGACTTTTAGATATAAAAGCATAGCATAATCAGCATCACCTTTATATTTCTATTGTGTCTTTAATATTTTTTTCTTTCCTTCTTCCCTTTTTTGCAGTGATATAGAGAAGATTTTATTTTGTTCTCATCCTAGGAATGTATTTGCATACTGTTTTTTTCTTATGCAAATCCTTATCACATTTGTTACATTCTGCATATTGGGGAGGATTCTAGATTGGCCATCTTCCACAAAGGGGAAAATAAAAAAACTTGTCACAGTAAATGTACAAAAAGAGTTTGAATTGCAATTGGAAAGAGTAGTATATTTTTCTCACCTTTGTTTGTAAATAATTAAGTATGTTGTCTCACAATTGATTGAAGAATGAACCCATATCAATGTAATTGTGTGCATATGTCATCAGGGTCTGGTAGTCTCAGAATCTTTTTGATTGAATAGGAGAAAGGAAGAGTGGGTGAAAGTCTACAAAAGCTTGTGTTAATTAAGATATATCCCCTACTGGTAGAAAATCATGTTCGGACATTATTAGGTCATTAGTCAGCTCATCAGAATATCACTTGGCAGAAAATCTTCTGGTTCTTTTCAGTGGCTTTAGTAAAATTGAACTTTATTGTCAAGACTTTTTTCAAGGAAGGGATAAATGCGAGTGCAAAAGGAAAGAAGAAACACTACAAATGTTTGTATTAAACACGTGTTTAACGGGATGCTACATAAATTGGAAAGTAGACTGAAAAGCAAGGGTCATATCATCAGAAAAATTTACTAGACATTTCACTGACATGAACATTCTGTTGATTGAAAATTGCAGTATATCAGTCAATGATATAATAATTAAATTTAGAAAATATGAACTCTAATTAAAGAGTAAGTGAACTCAAAGGAGAAAAATAAATTGTGTTTTCTTGGATCTGTGGACTCCAGAGTACAACCACCTCTTTGGGTCTTCTTACCCCCCCCCCCCCCAAGTGTATTATAAGAACGATTAGAGTAGTGAAAACAAAAAAGCAGAGAAGTCAGTTCAATTACTCTGATTCAATATGTTTTAATCAATCTGAACATAAAAAATCCGCATCCTGCTTCTCAGCCATAATTTGTACATTATGCTCACAAATGCTTGACATCTAGCTATTCAGTAGCTGGGAAATGGTGAGTGTCCTCAAGTGTTTTCAGTATATTGTGGAAATTGCTCACCTTCAGTTAGTGATGAATTTACTGAAGGCTGAAGTTTCAGCTTTTTGCTCTGTCTCAGTCTGATGGTGGGACTCTGTCAAGGCTGGAGAACAGGATCCTTTGCTTTTCATGGTTGATGGATTGCCAACCAGGCGCTTCAGAAGGCATTAAGATTAACCTTGGCAAACAGTTTTCTGTATTCAGCAAAAATAGATATTGGAAATATTCTTTCAGCTAATATTTATCTATCACCTTAATATGTATCAGATAATGTTCTATATCTTGGTGACACTATGCCCATCTACTAGTCTACTAGAATATATATCTACCATATAACAATAAAAATGTAGTGTGATAAATTCTATGAAATGTAAGCACAAAGTGTACTAGGAGTACACTGTAGGGCCATCTATTCCAAATTTGGTAGGAGGAGAGAAAGAAAGAGCAAGGATCAAGGAAGCCTTCCCTTAGGAATCACTTCAGAGATAATGAATATCTAGTCCTGGAAATGTGGGGTTTGTATTAGAGTAATAGATTATGCAATGCAGATAGCTGTACTATTTCTAAGGCTGAACTGAGGCTTTTTCATTCCTCTGCACTCTTTTCCCTTCTCTTTTTTCCCATTACGTGTTTCTTCCTTCCTTCCCTCCCTCCCTCCCTCCCTCCCTCCCTCCCTCCCTCCCTCCCTCCCTCCTCCCTCTCTCCCTCCCTCCCTCCCTTCTTCCTTTATCATGAACTTCATGAGCGCAGGATTTTATTAATCAAATTCTTGGTTCATGGGCTAGTATCATCATTGGACAGTTCCTATTCCTCATTCACTCATTTGCTTATAATAACAATTACTGGCTCTGGGTGGTGAACACACAGTGTGATATATAGATGATGTATTACATCTGAAACCTATGTAACTTTAGTAACCATTGTCACCCCAATAAACTTTAATTAAAAATTTAAAAAAATCACGTTTACTTACTACTACCTTTTTGCTTTTCTCCTATTTCATACCTTTACCCCTTCTAAAAGGTAGCTGTTATCCTTAGTTATGCATATCATTCCTTTTTTTATTGGTTTGCTTTGTGTGTATCTAAACAATAAATTGCTTAATGCATTTGTTTTTTTAACTCAACAAAAAACGATGTTTTTCTATGTGTAATCTTCTGGTGTTTTCTCCATGAAACATCATACTAATATGATTGGCTATGTTTTTATTTATAACTGAACTCATTCAGTTTCATTTCAATTAATATTCCATTGTATGAATATACCCCAAGTTGTTCATTCTCCTGTTGGTGGGCAATTAAGTTGTTTACATTTTTGTTGTTATGAATATGGTGCTAGGAACATTGATTTGCTTTCTGCCTGAGGCATTTGTGACAGTTTCTGCAGAATATAAGTTTAGGAATGGAAATATTGACACACAAGATATGCGAAGGTTAAACTTAAAAGATAATGCTAAATTGTTTTCCAAAGCTGTTGTACCAACTTGCATTCCCACAAGAAATATGAGCTTATATTGATCCACATTCTCTCTAATACTTGGTCTTGTGAGATTAATTTCTGTCAACTACATGCTGTGTAATTTGAATACTATCTAACGGTGTGTGATTTTGATTTGCATTTCCTAGGTTACTAATGAGATTATGCATCACTTGGTATATTTATTGGTCATATGTGTTTCTTCTAATCTTTCAATTATAAGATTGTATTAGTCTATATTAATGAATACTTGCCATTTTTGTATTTGCAGTTGTTGTGATATCTTACTCATAGAATTATACATAGTCATTCAAATGAAATAGACATATTTTAGTAGTATAGAAAATGGTGGGTAGATTTCTAATACAGAATGTGCAGTCAAAATAGTGAACCAATTAAAAAATAGGAAATAATTCTATTTTGTAATTATTTTCATGACTTTTTTTACAGCTTGTTGTTTATTTATTTATTTTTTTTGACAGAACGATTTCGAGATTTACTACTTCCTCCTTCTAGTCAAGACTCCGAGATTCTGCCCTTCATTCAATCTAGAAATTATCCCAAGTAAGCAATAGAAGTTCACTGGGTATTGAAAATGAAATGGACAAGTAATGGGAGAGATTTGGGAGGGCAAAACAAAATATTCTTCCTTAGGATTTTCGAAAAAGTCAGAATAACCTCATCTAATTAACAAAGGTGTCTCCTGCAATATAATTTCTCAGGTTCTTCACAGCTGGATCAGAGGAAAAAGACTTGTTTCCAAGTACAACCAGCTGTGGCTGGGAGCTATTGCAGAGCGCAAACCATAAGCTGTTGGCATCAATGTCTGGTCATGTTTCTTTTTGTTTGATGCTATATCAATAGGGACAGATATTTTTTGGTAGATCCCTTATCAGGTTTCTGGTTTCTATCCTTTAAATACAGGGATTCATTTGTATTGTAATAGTGGTTTTCAAATAACCACGTGTTAGATATGATTTTAGCAATTTCTATATATTCCTCTTTGCTATCTTGATAATTATGAGAAGTGAAACTTCTTGACCCTTTCTAAATGAGGCTGACCTTTCCTTCTCTTAGATGCCACAAGTGTACTTATACATTGAAGGAGTATGCTTTCATTTTCCCAGAGCGTAAAGAAGTACCATGTTTTAAAATTATTTTTTATTAGGCATCCTCTTCCTAAAGTCTGATGGATGCTGCTATCTTGATCCTTCCTGTGGGAGCTTGGAGTGCACTCCACTCTCTAAATGTCTGCCTCTCTTTACCAGCTAGTATGCAGCAGGCTAAAGAAGAAATAAACTAATATCTGAAAGAGAAAAGGAAGGTCACCACATTAAAGAATTGAAGCTTGGTTTTGCACATATTTCATCAAAACTAATCACTATGCTAAGTGACTCATTCTTCGATTGGTTTGGCAGTTTATTCACAGAAATTCTTCTTCTAGGATAATCCTCCCCCCCACCCCCACCCCCGGCTAATCCTTAGCTTTCACAATATTTACCTAGCTCTGAAAACAAAAATAAATATGGAATCCAAATTATCTGTTCATTGTTTGAGATGCTAATCCAGATGTAATCCCCTTACACCTTACACTACACAGGGACATACCTGTGCCTAGACAGCCTCCTGTGGATACCTTACTCTTCATGTGATTATTGCCAGGGAGATGGAGGGGCCTAAAGCGATTGGTGCACATCTATCTTTTTTTGTTTGTTTGTTTTGTTTTGTTTTGTTTTGTTTTGTTTTTTGCTCACAGCTGCTATTTGCAAAGGCCAATGATGTCTGCTTTTCTGTTTCTTAGGTTTACTGTCCGCCTAATACTTTTGCTTAGAGGGGAACCACAATAATTTTTCAACTGGTAATCTGTTTGCGGCTATTTCCCTGGGTTTCCTTAGCTACGTGGTCTTATACACATTCTTCTTGTTCTTAGATTACTTTTCTGATAGTGATGTGATCCATTCTAATATTTAACATAGACATCATATGGCAATCCTTTGTCAGTACCTAATCCTTGGAGTAGTTATTCTTTTTGGTATCTGTGGATTAAAAGAATAAAAGTCATCCATTGATGCCACACGTATCATATCATGGCATTTAAGAGTATGGGCTGTGGAGCAGACTGCCTCACCAGCTGTCTGTGTGACCCGGGCAGCCTTACCATCTACGCCTCAGTTCCACCTGTGTGAAAAGGGGAGCTCATAATACTTAACCCCTACACGTTATAAAGATTAAATAAATTAAACAAAAATATTTAGAATCGAGACTAACAATAGTAATATTCCATTCTAGCTGCAAGTTTTATTTATTATTGTTCCTTTAAAATTGCATATGAAAGTAACTAGATTTGCATGTTTCCAAACAGCGTAGAGAAATAGATTATTGATTGATTTTGGAGGATAGTTCTTATATCAGGATACTTTTGTCAACCTGCCCTTATTAATACTTAGGGAAGTGCTAGTTATTCAATATTTCTAAATTATTGCCAGATGCTCTTGAAAGGCACAGTTTTGGTGATCACTTAATATCTTTATGAGCTTCAGTTTTCCTAACTGTCACATGAAAGAATGCTAAATAAAGCTCTGGGTCTGAATAATATTTATACAAAAACCCTGGATTAAATATAATTAGTTTATTTAAGTTCCAAAATATTAAGCATTTGCATCTTCCCAATGCCCATTTAATGTCGAGTTTGGCAGTAGAATTTTAGGAGGTGCTACTGGAACAGAGAAAGGATAGCAGAATTCTATTTGTGCTGTGCCTAGGGAATGTTGAGTTGGTCAAGGAAAAAAAAAAACTCTGGGCATGTAAACAATGCCCATGTGAAAATTGTTGGGGTAGGAGAAGAGAGAGTTGTTGTCAAGGCCAGTCAATAAATATGAGTGGGCAGAGATTTGTGTATGTCTAGACCTAATTGAAACAAAGTTTGGATTATTTGTGGTTTTAAATATTCTCATTTATATTCACTCTCAAATTTATTTATTAATTATTGAAGATAACTGAAAGTCAAGGAATTTTTAATTTTGTGACACACAACAATTTTGAAAGTTAAAAATTTAATGAAACCCTTAGAATTTGTTGCTTTTATTCAAAGAGTATACCTATTTACATTGAGATTTTTTTTCCCCTCACTTTTCTGGTTGTTTTAGTGACTCATTGAATATAGACTTTGTTAGTGAAAGATATGTTTTAAGAGCTAATACATGAGTTAAGAAGCAACTTATTTGTTTTATGTTATGTAGTACACAGAGTGAGATTTACAAAGCATAATGTAGCTGACCTTTAAGTGAAACTCACTCTATACTGGTTAATGTAGGCTGGTTAATGGACTGTGGTAGCTTGGGTTGGGGGTGGTTTCTCTAGTCAGCATAGTGTTTCTATAATCTTCAGTATCTTGTTATCAAGAAATACCAAATAGATAATGAAAAATGGAAGAGAGTATTTAAAAAGGGAAGAATACTCATGAAGAACTGATTGGTTCTTGAAATGTGTGTGTGTATGTGTATACATGTGTGTTTTAAGGGAAAGCCATTTAAGAAAAACATGGTACTTGCATTGATGCTGGGAAACATTGTTCTAAAGCATAGTAATGTTCTTTACTCACATTCTTACATTAATGAACTCACACTTGACCCATTGCCAAATCCAGGCACATCCCATTTTCATAAGGATATAATTTAGGATATTGTGTCATGAAAAGTCTCAAAAGCACGAATAGGTGTGACTATTATTAGAAAGAGACAGATGAGTGAAAAGAAGAAAATGAATGTATACTTAATATAAAATGAATATTGATTCATACAGATAGATTAGAGGAAGGTAATAGAGATAATGAAACCTAAGCTTTGTTGCTCATTTCTTAGCTGCTGTCATTGTTATTAACTTGGAAGGATTTAGGGGTAAAATGAATTTATACTAGAGGGTAGCTATAACCCTATCATAAATGCACCTTGGAGACATAAAATGGTTGAGAAGATTTGGTGTAATTTTCCTTACAGATGACTTGCAATCATTTTGGCAATCAGGCCATCAAAACATGATGCAGTGGCTGTGGGAAGTTTAACCATGATATGTACAAAAATATTGAGAAACAGGAATAAAATGTTGCCTATCTCTATTTGGTTCTCAGAAAGATCAAGTTCTCTGGAACGCTTAATGTCAGAACAGTTTAGAGAGAGAAATATTAAGATAAATTCAGAGCTGTTCCTGTTTGACTTGGTTTGACACCAAGCAACAACCTTGGTTGTTTGGGCCAAAAAAGCAATATCTCGCTGCTTAAAATTGGCTTTGAATGGTGATGATGTTGAGTGACATATTTAAAGTGCAAAGCCTCAGATGATCTTCCCAGATTTCATCCATTCTCTAGCCTATCTTCCGTTTTCATTCCCAAGGAAAGCTTTGAATTCCTCTTCTAAAGAACCCTCCTCTTCAGTAATTTTTGTTCAGTCTGCATATTGGAAATATATTTGTCACCTGAGCTAAATTATTCTCATTCCTAATGATAATAATAAAACAACATCACTTAATGAACCCTTTCTACATGCCAGGAATTGTGTTATGTGCTTTATACTCGTATGCATAATGTCCTTTAATCCTTATCATTCCCCTATGAGTTAGGTAATACTATTTCTCTAATTTTACACATTATACAACTGGGGTTTAGAAGAGTTAAAGGCCTTATCCATAGTCACATTACACAGCTGGCTCCTGTTTGGCCCCCAAATTATGCTTAATTGTTCTATACTGCCTCTCATTCATCTATCTGTCCATTTTTTTCATTCATCCATTCTTCAAATATTTATTGAACAAGCCCTGAGCACCTGAAGCAGTCACAGTTACTGAGAAAACAAAAATGATAAGGGCATAGATAATGGCTTTAGGGAACCTGAGGTCCAGTGGGGGAATCAGAGCTTAATGGAGAAATTAATTATAGCAATGTTATAAGAACTACACAATTATGGAGAAATGCAGTAAATTCCATGGGAGAAGAGTAAAGAAAGTTTCCTGTCGAGGCAATTCATGTAAAGTTGAATTTTCCCCTCGAATAAAATCTTGACAAGTGCTATGTATGAAGCCAGATAAAGAAGGTTTTTAGATGGAGTTAACGAGCGTAACAGCATGTGGAGCCATGGGAGTCGTGGTTCATTGTGAGGTCACCTCCATATAATCTGGCTAAAAAGCTGTGTGTGTGTGTGTGTGTGTGTGTGTGTGTGTGTGTGTGTGTGTGTGTGCGTGTGTGCACAAGGGGTAGGGGACAATGAGAAATGAGTGCAGAGACCACTCCATGAAGAACCTGGATTGCCATTAAAGGAGCTTGAACTTTGTTTTGGAGATAATGGAGGACCATGAAGAATTTTAGGCAAAGAAGCAAAATAATTAGATTTGCATTTTCATAGGCTAGTCATGGAGCCAGAGAGAGTCATGGCCAGCACACTAGTTGGTGATTTCATATTCAGGAGAGAAGAAATAAAGGTCCAATACTGTGGTAACAGTAATAGGAAAAGCAGATGGATGTCTGAGGATATTAGGTAACATAATCAACAAGGTGATGACTATTAGACAAGAGTAAGAGGAAGGGGGGATGGGATGAAAACGTGGAGGGGGGAGATAGAGTTCAAGAAAAGCGTTCAAGGAAGGAGTTCAGGCTTTTCCACTTGATTTATATCCTAGTTTACTGGCCCCAAGACTGATGACAAGTGTCACATCTCTCTGAGCATCTCTTTCTCTCTCTCTATTTCAAATGGAGGTAATAATAATACTATGGGAAAAGCTCCGTGTTTCTCATTTACTCTCACACACAATACTTCTGACACCAGCTATGTGTGGGTTTTCCCCGACACCAACCAATTCTTCGATACCAGCTGAATGTCCTGCAATTCAATTCAATTCTGACACTAACCAGAGTTAATGCAGACCCACAGGCTAAGGGCTCAGTCCCACAAGCCTGTCCCTCACTTCAATCCAATCACAAGTAGTAGGTCCCCAGGTTATCCACAATTTCTGTCTGACTTGGCTGTAAATCAGAGTTTCCTACAACCACTTCTTTGACTTCTCTCATCTGCTAGAACAGCTCACAGAACTCAGGGAAACACAAATTTTTACCAATTTGCTATATAATAAAGGATATGATAAAGGATACAGATAAAAAGCCAGAAAATATACATAGGATAAGATGTAGAAGGGCCTTGAGTGCAGGAGTTTCTGTCCCCATTGAGTTGGGTGTAACACCACCTGGTATGTAGGTATGTTCACCAATCTGGAAACTCTCTGAAGCCCATACTATCGGAGCTTCAGCATATAGGTATGATTGATTATTAACTTCATTTCCAGTCCCTCCCCTCTCCAGAAAATAGGGGGTAGAGTTAAAAGTTCCAAGGTTCTAAGCCTGGCTTGCTCTTTCTGGTGACCAGACCCATCCAGGACCCCACTATGAGTCACCTTATTAGAACCAAAGACATTCCCTTCATTTAGGAAATTTCAAGAGATTTAGAAACTGTATGTCAGATGCTTCTATCACTCAGGGAGTTACAAAGGTCTTGAGAGCTCTGTGTCAGAAACCGGGTCAAAAACTGAATACCGGAACAAAAGATTCTCCTAGCACCCCTATGTATAAGAGTTTTAGGAGCTCTGTGTTAGGAACCAGAGGCAGAGACCAATACATATATTTCTTATTATTTCACAAGTACCTTTGCTCTAATGTTTTGAAGAATGCACAGTGCCTGACATATGTAATTCTACCTCATAAGGCTTTGTGGTTACTAAATAAAATGATGTAAAGTACCTGACCTTTGCAAATGTGAATTCTCATCACCATCCTCATTCTCAGCTCTGTTATAGCTTTTCTCAAAGTGATGGCTTATGTCAGGGCCAGGGCAAAGGTTCTACCACGTGGTCTGCTTCAATGTCTTACTCCAGCCTAGATCCTGTCAGAGGGATCTTGCTGTTCTGCTTGACAGAGACGGCTGTGGGCGATGGGATCTGTTTAGAAAGTGATTAATCAGGAAGGAGCTCTTTTTATTGTGCGTCTGCTTGTGAGGGGGGCACGGCTGTTCTAGTGCAGTTTCCACAATCACAGCTATACATAACCTTTCTTACAATATATGTGATATTTTAGGATTGCCCTTCATTAAAGTATTACTGTCTCTCATCTTCTCATTCCTAAGCTTAGGTTTTCTTTTGTATAGTAGGTGATATTCCAATACCTGGCTGGCAAGAGATCCACAAGAGTTGGATTCTGGATTCTGGCTAAAGTGTGGAACGTAGTAATGAGGATTCCCAATTCTTTCGATATTTGTAAATCTAGGCAAGCAAAATGTCTGAATGAAGCTGGTCTCAGTAGGAAGTAGGTGCCAGCCCCTGGGCTGAGATTCACCATTAAAAACCCTGCCATCAGGGCTGTAAAAGCAAGGTGAAACACACACACACACACACACACACACACACACACACACACTCCTACAAAAACGGAGGCACTGCTGAAATTGTGAAGACTGGCTCAGACACGTGATAAGTCAAGAAACTATTAGTACAAAGCTAATGGGCAAGCAATAAAGATGCCTTAGTGTTGAGAGAATAACTCATTCTGAACACAAATGAGAACTGGTTCAAGGATAGGGCCGAGATAAGCCTATCGCTACAAGGTCAGGCAGCTAAAATCTCAAAACAAGCTGAGGAAGTAAACACTTTATAGGGGACAAGTTCAACACGTGTGATGCTCCATCTAGTGCTGTGAGAGCTATTTACTTTCCTTGTTCTGCCTGTCCTACATTCTCTGCTGTTATATCTTCTCAAACATCAGTTGTTTCTAGTTTTTTGGTATTTTTGTTCGCCTGTTTGTTTTGACTCAGAGATCGTCTATCAGTTGAGAGAGCAAGTGGCCTGACGTTCTTCCTTTGTTAAAAATCTTAAAATCCCATTTCAGTATCCTTGGATAGAAACTACCTCCTTTTTGCATAAGGTGGTTTATAGCTCCTCCACAATATTCGTAGCTCTAGAAGAGTGAGATGTTATTAAAGTTAAACAGTGATTTCAGAAACAATTTATGAACTTGATAGCTTTAACGAATATTAAAACAGCAGTTAAAAGCCAGTCTTGTAATAAATTTTTCAATTCATAATGGTTATGGTAGTATAATTTTTATAACATACCTGTTGTAATGGGAATTCCTCAGCAAAGACTTTTTCTTCCTAAGTTAATTAATGGCTTCTTTCTGTAAGAAACAAACAATCAAAGGGGCTTTTCAAACAATGTTGCTTTTATTTATGCATGAGATTGCTTTAGGTAATAATCACACATTAATTACAGAGACTTCTTAGCTCTCTACTGGTGAAGTTCTTTCCTTAAATTGTTTCTAAAATCCAAACAATATGCACTACCTCCCACCTCCCACCACATCTTAACTCAAGTGATACGGGCCTATCCTGACCATCATATTGAAAATCACCGTGTGCATCAGTTCAGTCCTTACCCTCCTTGCCCACTCTACCCAAAACTGCAGGGTCACGTGGGATAGTGTTAGAGACACAGATTCTCAGACTGTACCCCAGACGTACTGACTCAGAAAATCTGGGGGTGGGGCCCAGCACTCTGTGCTTTAACGAGCCCTCCAGGAAATTCTGATGGACACTACCCTTTGAGGACCATTTGAGAAGGATAGAAAAATGTTAAAGACTGTTTCAGGCTTTTGACTCCCTCTCCCTTCTTGTTTTTATTGATGTGCTTGTCTTCTTGGAATGGAATGGTTTAAAACTGCAATGCCATCCTCTCCATGAGAACAGTTAATCATGTTCATCTTCTCCCCAAGGAGAAGGAAGAATCATTGTGAAGAATGGCCCCAAACCCTTCCAGTCTGCAAAGCAGGATTTTCCAGGAGTTCCCTGGCACAATGTGTCCTTTACAGTTTTTGTTTGTTTGTTTGTTTGTTTTGTTTTTCCTCGTGTATTATCCCTAACCAAAATAATGTATAATTGACTGTAATGATTAATATGTGAGCATTAAGGAAATGAACTTTGGAGTCAGACTCACAAGGGCTTTAGTAATAGTCTTTTCCCTTAATAGATGGGTGGCCTTGAGAAGATTACTTACCATATTTTAGTGTTAGTTTTCACTTCAGTCAAAGGAAGATTGTATCTTCCTGTGAACGTTGGTGTGTGGATTAGGAGTGAAGGTGTATATAGAACATGTAGTATAGACCCTGGATTAAATTAAATGTTCGGTAAAGAGTTTTTATTGTTATTGTACCTCATTTTAAGTTTTGGAGGTAAGAGTCTCACATGGTTTTTGATTTGTTTTAATTAGATTTTTTTAAGTCATAGCTAATCAGATAAAGATAAGAGAGGCAAATAATTTTTTCAAAAAATGTACATTTGCATCAGCATTAGATGTATATATTGCAACACTTTATTATTAATAATATCTAAAATTTATCAAATGTTTACTATGTCCAGGTACTGTGTTGAAATCTTATCAGGTGTTTTAGCATTTAGCTACATAAAACAGAAATGAAGCTAAAAATGATGGGCCTTATTCTTCTTGTAGAACAAAAATGCCAAGATAAGTGGCGCTGGTATTGGTTCCGTGTCAGCATATTATATCTGAGGTGTCTGCAGCTCCCTTCCCCTTTCCCTCTCATTAAAAGTCATTGCAAGATGACTCCTTTAGCTTTGCCATCGTATCCTTATTCTAGAAGAAGGAAGAAGAGCAAAGGGCATAAAAGGTACACAGACTCCATTTGAAGAAACTTCTCAGAATCCCAACCCAAAACTTATACTTACATCTAATTAGCCTAAACTGTGTCTTATGGGCGCCACCATTTGTAAGACACGGAGGGAAATGCAGTTTTTTTTTTTTTTTCCCTTTCTTTTTTTCTTTTTTCTTAAGCAGATACATTAACACCATCCCCAAACTGGGAATGAAAAGGGGAAAATAGGTACAGGGTAGACAACCAGTCGTTCTTGCCTTGTCTGAATTATTTTATTTAATCCTTTCAATAACCGGTGAGATATATATTGCTTATTTCACCTTTTACTTATAAAGGATGTAATTAAGGTATAAAGTGACATATAACTTTCTTGGAGTCATACAGCTACTAGCTGGTGAAGCCATGATTTAAACTGGTTTTGAGAAGCTACATGCTAATTTACTGTAGGTTGGTGCAAAAGTAATTGCAATTTTTGCAATTATTTTTAACCTTTTAAACCGCAATTACTTTTGCACCAACCTAATATATTATTATGTATTAAAAACCATGTTTTATTCATCTTTCTTAAATTGCCCTTAATAACTCTTTTAAGTTATTCTTTTCTCCTACTTGGGTTTTAAAAGGCTTATCTTTACTGTTCAAATTTCTGTACTGAGAGTAATTGCTGTGAAAGTTTTGAGAAAGTTTTACCCTGCTGTGGGCATCTCCCCATAGTGAATGAGGTCTCAACTATATTGTCTCTGAATTAAACTGAAAGGCCAATGAAAGTCTTGAGCATATTTCATTCTTTCAACAAATATTTATTTAGTGCCTATTGTAGGCCAGCAATGTAGATGACAACTGGGTTATACTATTTTAGCATAACGTTCTAGTTTTCTTGGATTTTGAGTTTCCAAGGAGGAAATCTGGTGATTCCTAGATAGTAGGGGTAGCTGTACTTATAAAAATGTGTTGTTTTCTTATAGTATTTTATTATTTGCAAAGCACTTAGTATTTTGTCTGTTACATTCTTTTATTCCAGGAGTTTTACTTATTAATTATACAATTTTCCTCTCGTTTATTAACAATTACTAATCAATTGATTAGTAAGCATAGAAGTTAGAATGACAGAAACTTATAGAACTAGAGTGATTAGTTCATTCTGTTGGAAAAATATTGCAGTTGGTAAATTTTGTCACAACTGAAACTCAACATTTTGGGGTTTTATTATTCCAGAATCATCTAGGGAAGATAAAAATAATGTCAGGGCAACAAGAGGCAGAACATTAAAATCCATATACTCATAGAATATAGTAATAGTATGTTTACTTCCCAAATGCTGTATAACTTTATAGGTTGAGATTTTGTTGATGGTATCCTGAATACTTCCTTCTTGGATTATATTTTTAAATATAGTTCTGTGTCATTGTCTTGATCTTGTTTTATTTTCAGAGTCTATCTATCTATTTGTATAGATAGATAGATATAGATAGATAGATAGATAGATAGATAGATAGATAGATAGATAGAAAGATAGATAGATATGACATTCCTTGCCTATCTTCCATTTGAATCACTTTTTGTTTTCTGTTGGTATTTAATGATTATTTTTTGTGCAATAGTTTTTCTTTGTCTCCTAGTAATGTTGAAGGCATGGATTATTTGTGATGTTATTTGCATTCTTTATTGATTATACAATTTTGAGAAAGATTCTTATTCAGGTAGCAGACATTGCTCTTGAAATCACAAAATCATCACTTTTTATAAAGCCTTAAAAAGGATAATATTCACAGAATAAAAGATAAAAGCAGAAGGAAAATCCAACTTTAGTACTGACATCAGCAGAGTTCTCTGGAAAAGTGCACTAGAGCAGTGCTTCTCAGACTTTAATATGTGTACGGATCACTGGAGATCTTAGTAAAACACAGAGTTCGATTCAGTCAGTTAGAGGTTGGGCCTACGATTCTGTCTTTCTAACAAGTTCTCAGGTAAAATTGATGCTGTTGGTCCAAGAATGACATTTTGAATAGGAACATACCACATCATATTGGTCAAAACCTAATGAAGGGCATTTTATTCCTTTCAAGGTCAAGTTTTACTACAGCTGTCACCAGGGAAGAGAAGTGCTCAGCATGCTAAGCACTTAACAGGAGAGTAAAATAAAGAATCCTCTCTCCTCAGTCACCTATCTTTGATTACAAAGGAAAATCTGAAAGCACACCAGCAGACTTATCAATAATTAGTAACAGTATATCTACAGCAGTGTTTTCTTCCTTAGTCAGTTTTATCAGAAATCAATGTAACTACAATTATTATGTGTCAGTTGGAACTTCCCTCCTTTGTCTTTAACTTTTAATTCTTTTTCATCCTTGTGTTTTAGGTGAATCTCTTGAAAAGATTATTGCTTTATTTTATTTTTCATATTCTAGTCTGACAGTCTTTACATTTGAACTGAAGATTTTAGCTCATTTACATTGAATTACATTCTACAACATTATTTTACACTGTTCATTTGTCCTACTGTTTCTGTTTCTTCCTTTATCCCCCCCCTTTTTTTTCTGTGAAGATAAGATGCATAAGAATGATAGAAGCCATGGTCTATTTCTTAGTTAAGCTGAGCTCTCTAAACTAATGGAAAAGACATGGCAAAACAAAATATATTGCAAAGAAATTAGAGCTTTGAAAGTTTGTGCAAGCTAAGATTAGCCAGCAATTAAGATAAAAACCTGCTATTACCTTGCTTTCAGCAGGAGAAAAAGTGGCTATGTAGAAAAAGGACTAGAGCTAGGAAAAGGATGGAATGACTTGTTTGAAAAAAAAAAAAAAAAAAAGTAAAATAACTGAGCCTAAAGACATATAATAAGCCACAGAAAATAAAAGGATTTATTGCCATCTAAATAAACAACAGTTTAAGTTAAATACAATTTATAAAATAGCACTTTTTGTTGGAAAGGCTGATGGAAGTGCAGAAGTCTATAGATCTAAACTTAATCTTAAAGAGTGTTTATTTTAGCTGGATATATTCCCAATAAAAGCTTCCACAGATAATTTTATTTTAGTAAGGATTGCAGCTGTGCTTAAATATATGTTGGAGCAGGGTGTGAAATTTGGCTAGATGTTACACTTGAAAATTCACTAGGGGGTGGTTAGTTTATAATTTATAGTTAACTACTTAGTGTTTGAACAGTTTGAAGAGGTTGGTAACTTTTCTTTTATATTAGTTGAAGTATTGCATATTAGCAGAAGTTTTACATTGCATGTTAGCAGATCAAACCTGCATTAGCCAGCCTACATTAGCCAGCATAAAAAACAAAGTCAAAAGAAAAAAAAATTTTCTCCTTAATTTTAATTTTCTATAGGAACTAAGTCCAGTAGTGGGGATCAATCTAGAACATGTGTGTGTGTATTTAAGAGTGAAAAATAAACATAATATCACATACTAGATGCTCAGTAATAATCTTACCAGTATAGAAAAATAAAAATATCTCCTAACACACACACACACACACACACACAAATAATTTTTAATGTTTGTTTGAGATGGTAGGACATGAGGAAAATTGCTTAGATTCATAAACTATAAGAAATTTCCTATCTAGGTGAGTAAGTGGAGTGTTTGAGCTCATATTTGCTTTTAACAATGTATCTATTTATTTCCCAAAATATTAGAGCTGTTTTATTTTATTTTATTTTATTTTTTTAATTGAGAAATATTGGGGAACAGTGTGTTTTTCCAGAACCCATCAGCTCCAAGTCAAGCTGTTGTTTTCAATCTAGTTGTGGAGGGTGCAGCTCACTGGCCCATGTGGGAGTTTAACCAGCGACCTTGGTGTTATGATCACTGTGCTTCAACCACTGAGCCAAAGGGCCACCCTCCTAGAGCTGGTTTTAATAGGCCATATTTGTGGTGGACAGAGATAAGGCCTGGATTGGGGGGAGAGTTGGAGAGCAGATCAAAGACCCCTGCAAATGGCCTAAACCCCTTAAGTAAAACATCATCACTGGATAAAGCAGAGATTAAACAGTCTGCTCTGCAGAGGGAGATAGTAGGGATAATTGACATATTTTGTCCTTGGCTCTGAGAAAAATTAAAAAAATGAAAATCTCCTCTGATATTTAGTATCCACAAGCTCCATCTCACTTGGGTTTGAACAGTTAATTCATGATGTGTATGTAGCCCAATAAACCCAGAGACAAAATGTAGTTTCAAGTGATTTTAGATTTATGGCATTCTCCTGTTGCCTGGAAGGAAAAAAATGAAAATCCTCTTTTGGGGGATAACATTTTAATCCACAAAGGATTCCTATACATAAGGCACCAACAAATATGAGCTCATATTTTTTAAAATGAGGAAAAAAGCACCACAAGCACATGTTAGTAGAAATCATATATTCAAAAAGTATAAAATGAATGTTTAATATCTCCAAAGAAACAAAACAGAACATTACAATAATAATTGAGACACAAGGGACAATAAAATTTCTCAAGGCACTTTTGAAAAAAGGCCGATAGAACTTCTAGGAATAAAAAATACAATATCATAAATTTAGCAGATTAACACAATCATAGAGAGAATAAATGAATTGTCAAATAGAACTGAAATAATTATACAGAATGCAGTACAGGGAGACAAAGATATGGAAAATATGAAAGAAATGTTAAGAGAGATGGTGGATGGAGTGAGAAGTTCTTGGGCTTCTTTACATTAGAGATACAAAAGGAAGGGAAAAAGAGAGTGTGTGTAGGAGATGTAATATTTGAAGACATAATAGCTCAAATTCAAGGTTATTAATACATCCCAAGCAACATAATAAACATACCCGTATATTCACCATGGGAAACAGCATTATTTATTTATAGAAAACTGAAAGCAGAGATCAACACTTAATGTAAAAGTAGTCAAGAAAAGAAAGGGAAGAGGAAGAAATAAGAAAAAGTGGGACAAACAAACAGTAAGAGATGCTATTGTAGTAGGTAATTCAACATGACTAAATTCTATGGTTCAAAGGAAAAGCCTGTCAGACTCGAATAAGAAAATAAAATAGAGCAACAAGCTGTTTTCAAGAAATTCATACAAAGCATAGAGATACAGAAAAGCTAAAAGTTAAAGAAGGTGAAGAATATAGCAGAGCAATTCTAACCAAAGAAAAATTGTTTCAGATAAAATAGACTTTAAGGGTAAAATATTTCTAAGCGTAAAGAGAGTTACTGATTACAGATAAAAGGCTCAATTGACCATCTCTCTGATTGAAAGAATTAGAACAGACTCCTGATTGGGGAAGACAGTTTGGGTTTGTTTGGTTTATACACAGAAATGGAATTCATTCTGATGATACACATATGCCACTTAAGAGGTATGTGGCTTTGAGCAAATATTTAAATTTCCAGAACCTAAGCTTTCAAATCAATAAAGTGGAATAGCACCATCTAACTCGCATTTAATACTTATAGATGATTAAAGCACGCAGCCCTGTGCCACTCTCATAGCTCTATTGTTGTCAGGATAGGCAAGGGGAAGGCTGATGGCGATTAGGGGTGTACATTTATTTGGGTTAGAAATATAATCCTGGGGATTAGTTCAAAGATAGCTGTTTCCTATAGAAACCGCACTGCCCCAAAGGCTTGTTATAGTCTGCAACTTTATTAAAATAACATCTCCTTTGATGTCAACTCAGGCAGACTATGTGGAGGAATACCCATTTTTGCTATATTTTGCTGGTATAGATTGGTCTGTGATCAAATCAGAAATTTATATAGATGTGTTTTTTAAGATGGTTCAGTGTTGTTATTCACTTACTGACTATTAAGAAAAAAATATTTAGCTCACTTTTTATGCTGTTCTCTCATCGCCTACTCTTTCATTGGATGTGGCTAATAATCACGAGATCTTTTATGTCTTATATTAGCACATATATAGTCTTTGTTTACTCTTTAAAAATATATTTGTGAGTAAAGTCTCTTATAAAGTAAAATTTAATTCATAAGAAACTTGCGTTTATCCAAATATGTCATTAAATGACAGTCTTCTGGTCACAGAGAAGTTAGGGAGAGAGAATTTCGGAATTGTACCAACAAAGGTACCTCCCACTCCCACCCTGGCTGGACTCTCCATAATAAAAGTGGTTTTGTTTGTTTGTTTGTTTGTTTTAAGTTGTAAGTGCATGGCTATAAAACCTAAACACCACTGAACAAATACATTTGACCCTACCTAGCTTTTGCTGAGAAGATTAGTTTCCTATTCTGTCCCTGCAAAGACTATCATTAGCAAAGTGTCTGTATACATTCTTTTCACTTTTATCGCCTACATGATTGAGCACAAGCCTGCTCAAACAAAGCAGCTGTGCCGCAATAGTGCTTTTCTTTTCCTCCTTCTGTGCAAGCAAAGCTACTTTCTGATAATTGTCCCATATAACCAGTGGCTGTCACAAAAGCACATCTTATATCTGGACAGAAACATGTATTTAGATCTGTGACTGAGATGCATAACCTAACAGGTTCTCTTCAAGGACTGAACTGTGGTCTGTCTCTCCTTATGGTTTACTCTTCCTCAAACCTTGTTCCCTACTCCAGCCCAACATTCCATCCAGGAGGTGTGGAACTTCAGACTTGTCACGACACCTCTTATGGCCTCAGATTTTTCATTTGTTAAATGGATAATAGTACTGTACTTACCTCATAAAGTGTTAAGATTATGACAGATATGTCACAAGTACAAAGCATTGTGTATATGTAATATAGATATATAACACTTAAATTACTTCTCAAATTGTGCCTTGTTTTATACTTGTATGTGTTTCCCATCCTAGTCACTTTCCTCTGTATAACCTATTTGAGTACATACATTGCAATTATTCATCTCTGTTACTTTCTTTTTCCTTTCTTTCTTCCTCTCTCTCTCTCTCTCTCTCTCTCTCTCTCTCTCTCTCTCTCTCTCCTTTCTGTCTTTCTTGCAGCAGTGGGTAGTGGGCCTTACTCATAGTAAACCTTCCATAATTATATACTGAATTAAATAAATTCTCTCCCCCCATTTATTTATGGTTAAAGTTATCCTTTGTGAAACCTCACAAGGGAAGTAGTCTGTCAAAGAGGAATACCTTTTATTTGTCTTGATTCTAGTTCTCCATTTCCTAAATTGTTCTCTGTTCTCTAAAATCTTAACAGATATTTTGTAGAGAAAAGGAATTAGTGGTGAAATATGTTTTACAGACTATTGTGTATCCCCTGCTTGGGATGATTAAGGTACTTTGGCATGTTAAATTCCTGGAGAAGTTTTGAATTAAAGATATTTTAAAACAAACAAATAAAACTTATTTAACACATTTTCCAAGTTTATTTAACCATAAAATACTACCCCCCCCCCCCGCCTTATATTATTGTTCCGTGAAGTCCCTTTGGGAAATACTGATATAATTAATATCTGTTTTTTAATTAATAAAGATGTTTTCTTAAAATAATTTTATAAGTTCTGACTAGTTCTCTCCTGAGATTGTCTAAATAAGTTCTATTTTAATTTATTATGGTATCAATGTGTTTTGCAGATGTGATTGGAAATGTTGGGAAATAAGATTTAAAGGAGTGTTGGTTATACTTTTATCTTTTCACATTGAATTAATCATTGAATTAATTTATAATTGATGGAGTTGTCTATGTGAAAAGGAGATCTAATATAAGTGGTGTATCAAGTGATCAATATTACTTATTAAAACAATTAAATCCATTGATATTTAATGGATTCTACTTTCAAGGGGAAAACTTTTCAAAATTTCAAAAATTGTTTATATATTTCTGAATGGGCCAAGGAAGAGGATTCCTCCTTTTCTTAGAATTCTTTTATGTCCACAATTCTTCTTAAAGAACTTTTAGTCATCAGTTGAACTTGAAAAATACTGGAGGTGCCAAAAAATGTATACACATGATTTGTATTCATCTTTTGTTATTGGTATATACTGAATATTACAATTTTAATACAGTTTTTTCCTTTCTTAAAATGTGTATACGTTTTTTTGGCACCCTTTGCATGTCAGGTTGATCTCGCTTCCACTATGTTGTTGCAAGACTTTGAATAGTTGCCTCTTGTTTCTGTAATCTTGTCACATATATAATGATAATAGTATAATAATATAGCATTGTTTTAAAGACTGGGTCCTAAAATAGGGAGAAAAGTCACAGCTCATAAATCAAAGGCAATGGATTTTACACATTAATCAAGTTAAATATGTAAAAAAAATGATTTAAGTAGTTTCTCTTCTGCCTCCCTCAAAACCCCAGGTATTGCCAAGTAATCAATTACAAGTAATTTCCTTCTTTATCCTCCTCTCAAAAAATCAAAATTTTGTTTCACTTTGTGCAAAAAGCATTTCCAATGGAAAAACAGCTGATTCTCTCAAGGTTCTTGAAACCACATTCCCATCTACATTTTCCCCCTCATAACTGAACTTAGTCCATCGCTGTATTTCTGCTACTGGACTCAGGTGGTCTGACAGTAGACTGTAGGTGCTCACTGACGCCATTTAACAGAAAGCATTTCTGATACTTGTGGCCCTCTCCAGCTCTTAGCAGGCTTTTTCTGTGTATCTGATCTGATTGTTCCTTTTCGAGATGTAGGAAATCAGATGGAGAGGACAAGTAACTTGCTGATGATCCGCCCCCCCCCCCCCAGCACATAACTAGAACCCCGAGTTCTTGTCTTCTTGTTCCAAGTTAGTCTGGAACCCCAAAGAGTAGTTGCATGGGGCCTAGGGAGGGTGTGGGCATGTGGGCGTGTGGTTTGGAAAGCAGACAAGTAGGAGACATAAATGTCTCCTCTCTCTTATCCTTTGCTAGTCAAAATAAAATGGCCTTGTGTCTGTTTTTCCTTTTTGCAAACAGGCATGAGTAGAGAAGTGGGCAGCACCAGAATTGCTGGGGGCGGGATATATTTTTCTATCTCCAGAACTTTGCACATAGAAGATACTCAATAAGGATATGTTAATGAAGGATGTGTTTAGATAATCACATCAAAAAGAAGCCCTCTGCGAGGACAGAGATTTTTTGTCTATTGTGCCCTGCCATCATCTCCAGCACCTGAAGAGTACCTTCGTAGATAGGTGCCAGAATATTTTGTTAATGAACAGAAACTGGCGTGGAATGGTCCAAACACAGCCTCAGTCCTGACAAAGAAAAATCCATAAACACAATTATCAGGAGATTGAATGGAGAAACTGAGTTGAGAATTCCTGAGAAGGGTTAGCTGGTGTGCATATATACTTAAGCTAAGAATGCGTTGTTTATTTGCACTTTCTGTTACTTCTGCTAGAAAGATTCTTCTCCCAGATGCTTTTACATCTTACTTCTTCATTTCATTTAGGTCTCTGTTCAAATGGCACATGCACAAAGAGGCCTTCTCTGACTCTTTTTAAACGGCCTATGCAAAATTTCAAGCATATACAAAAGTAAATGGAACAGTATAATGAACTTTTATGTACCAAATCACCCAGCTTCAGTAATTATTACACTATACCTATTTTTAAAAGCATTTATCATTATGTGGCATTATATCATACATCTTTTTATATCTTTATTTCTGGGCTAGTCCCTTTCCCACTAGAATCACAGAATCATATGGTCAGGGACTTTTCCTATCACTTCTGTATCCCAGACACTTTGAATAGTGATACATTGCAGGTGCAGAGAAGCATTTATTGAATGAATGAATGTCTAATTAAGAGAAGATTGCCCTAAGTCTAGGGGATTCTAAAATAGTTGTAGAGATTTATGATAACCCTGTTTTTGCAATTGAAAGTGCTTATTTTTAATCTCAATTTTGTTGCTTACTGTTTATGTTCTAAATTTGCTGACATGGCAAGAAGTGGTAGAATGAATTCACATATGTGGTTTTTGAGCAACTGATATTTTGAGATTTCTATCAAGAATGCAATATATTGTATCATTAACATTCAAATATCTTCTTTTTTTGTTTGTTTGTTGAGTGAAGAAGCTGTAAAGTGTTAGTGAAATATATGTAATAAGAATTAAGCATATTGTGAGTATCTCATCTTTCAGTATTTTCTGAATGTTTAGAATACTATCCTTAAGCATTTAAACTTTAATTATCATTCCTTGAGGTACAATAAGTAGCTTTTCAAATAGATATGGTATTTTTCTAAGCAGCACTCTGGCAAGCTTCCCTTCAGGATGTAAGTATGTACTGTACATGTAGTAGTCATGTAATGAAAGTCTAAGATCCGCAGTAAACAGTTAACCTTGAAATATCCCTGAAAATGTGATGTAACAAAATGAGTTGATTTTTTTGCTCGTGAAGTGTCTTCTGTGGGTTCTATCACCCTCCAGGACAGCTCTTTTCAAGTGACAAGTCAAGGATTCAGTTGCTTTGGTCTTCTGGTTCAACTCATGGCTTTTAGTTCCCATGGAAAGGAAAGAGGTTTTACCCTGCTTCATTCCAGAAGTTACAAATATTGCTTTCACTCAGAGCCCAGGGGTCAGAATTACCCGTAAGGTTCAATATCCACAAAAAAGCCCAGGAAGTATAGTCTACGGAGTACCAAGGAGGAAAGGAAACCAGATTTTGGCAATGATTACTAGTTTATAACAGACTGTATGCCATAGAGCTCAGAGGTCAAAAGACTATCCGTTCATTAGTTTAGCTAGCAAACATTTGCCAAGCACTTAACTGGTAAGCTCACTAATGTTTAATCTTAACTGATCTGTTGCAATAGCTCCTAACAGAAAAAGACATGCATATCATAAGGCTGGTAACATAAATGTACCTTTTAGGATTGTCACTATTTTTTTTTAGCAAACTTACTTTTACAATAGAAACAGAGCTTTAAAATGGCAGTGCTTTGAAGGATGAAATTAGACTGCTATCATCACCATGTACCAAAATTAACTCAAAATGTATCAAAAAGCTAAACATAAGACCTGAAACAATAAATTGCATAGAAAGAAGTATAGATACTAAACTTATGGACCTTGGGTTCAGAGATAATTTTATGAATTTGACTTCAAAGCCAAGGGAAGTAAGAGCTAACATAAACGAACGGGACTATATCAAACTAAAAAGCTTCTGTACAACAAAAGAAACCATCAACAAAACAAAGAGGCAACCAACCAAATGGGAGAAAATATTTGCAAACAACACCTCCCATTAGGGGCTAAGTTCCAAAATACAACTCAACAAAACAAACAATCCAATTAAAAACTGGACAGAGGACCTGAACAGACACTTCTCCCAAGAAGACATACAAACAGTCAACAGATATATGAAAAATGCTCAACTTCACTAGTTATTAGGGAAATGCAAATTAAAACCATAATGAGATACCACCTCACACCTCTTAGAATGGCCATGATCAACAAGACAAATAATAACAAGTGTTGCAGAGGCTGCAGAGAAAAAGGAACCCTTATACACTGCTCGTGGGAATGTAAATTGGTACAGCTACTATGCAAAACAGTATGGAGGTTTCTGAAAAATTTAAGAATAGAATTACCATGTGACCCAGCAATCCCTCCTCTGGGTATCTATCCAAAAAATATGCAAATATTTATCCATGAAGATATATGAACCCCTATGTATATCACGGCATTATTCACAGTGGCCAATCATGGAAACAACCAAAGTATCTTTGATAGATGATTGGCTAAAGAAGATGTGTTACATATATACAATGGACTATTACTCGACCATAAGCAAAGATGAAATAATGCCATTTGCGACCATATGGATGGATCTCAAGATTATCATGCTAACTGAAATAAGTCAAACAGAAAAAATTGAGAACCATATGACTTCACTCATATGTGGGATATAAAACTGAAAGCGACAAACAAGACAAAGAAAGAAATAAAAACTCATAAACACAGACAACAGTTTAGTGGTCACTAGAGAGGGAGGGGAAGGAGGGGCAGTAGAAGAGGAAAAAGGGGGCAAATACATGGTGATGGAAGGAGAAATGACTTTGGGTGGCGAACACACAATGCAATATATAGATGCTGTTTTATAGAAATGTACACTTGAAACTTAAATATTTTACTAACCAATGTCAATATTTAATAAAAATTTACAATATTCAATACAAATTTTAAAAATAAATTAAAAATGGCAATGCCTTATATACATAAGTTTATTTTTTTCTTAATTGTAACGATATTTGGAACCACTGTGTTTCCCTGAAAATAAGACCTACTCTGAAAATAAGCCCCAGTTAAGATCTCAGCCAGACGGACGCATTTAGTACATTATGACGATGCTCCAGAAGAAGATGACATGACTGTGTTTGAATAAATGTAGATTGTTATACATGAAAAAATAAGACATCCCCTAAAAATAAGCCCTAATGGAGCAAAAAGTAATATATGATCCGGTCTTATTTTCGGGGAAACACGGTAGATAGTCCATAGAGTGTATGGTAATTCTATAGTCATCGAAGGTAAGTATTTAGGCCATCAAGTCAACATTTTAGGTACCAGGAAAGAGGAAAGAAAGGGGGAGGGATAAAGAGATGCAACTTCAGCTGAGACATCTTCCTTCATGGAGCCTTCCATTTTTCCCAATTGCACTTACATTTATACCACATTAACCAGATCATAGTCACACAGCCATAACAGATAAGAGAGTCTGGGAAGTGTAGTGCTTTGGCTGGGTACTTGGCTTCCCTGAATGAAATTAATGCTTAATTCCTAAGAAAGAATGGGAGAATTGTGGGAACAAACAAAACAGAAATAGACTCAGAGATTTAGGGACCACCCCCCCCCAAAAAAACACCCCCAGAAAACTGAGGGTTGCAGGTGAAAGGGGGATGGGGATGGGGGAGAAGATAAAAGGATTAGAAAGTCCAAATTAGTAATCACAGTATAGCCACAGGGATATGAAATACAGTTTGGGGAATATAATCAATAATGTTGTAAAGATTTTGTAAGGGGTCAGATGGACACTTGTCTTATTTATGAGACCACTTCCTAGATGGTGTAGATGTCTAACCACTGCACTGTACACCTGAAGCTGAATAATACGGAATGTCAACTATAATTGAATATATATATATAGTCACAGGATGTGGAGCACAGCATAAGGAATAGAGTCAATGGAATTGTAATAGCTATATACGATGTCAGAGGGGTAGCAGATTGGGGGGGTTGTCACTTCATGAGGGGTATAAATGTCTAACTATTACAGTGTTTTGTATACCTGAAACTAATAAAATAAACAAAGTTTTACCTTTCGGGGGAAGAAAAAAGAAAGAATGGGAGGATGGATATTGAGTGAGCAATCAGCAAGTTTTATTGTAGTTAAGGATTTCATACACAAACACACATTTGAATCTATCAAGTAGAGTAATTAGAAATTCCTTTGAGCTGGCTCTCCAGCTGTTTCTATGCTAATAATAATTAAAAAAAAAAACCTAACTAGGGCAAAGAGGAAGAACTGTATTAGTTTCTTTTCCTTCATCCTGTTGCTTTTCTGTTCACGTAGCAGATGTTTTGGTAAACAGTTCTGCTCCTGAGTTTGCCATTAAAGAGAACACTATTGAATATAGACACCATAAAGTAGTTGGTATTTCAATTTAGTCACGTATAGTAATTTAATATGACCAGACCTTTAACTTGTCCGTAGCTGTCTGTCATGGTCCTATATACATTCTTCTCTGTGTTTAATTAATGTTTCCCTCAAAAAGGCATGCTTAGAAGCACATGTACTAGTTCAATATTAACAGTTCATAGCTAACATTTCTTGTTCCTTTTGGCTTCTGACTATGAGAAACAATGAGGTAAGATCTGAACTATCACAAAGCCTAGAAATTGGATTCAGCGTGTTTGCTACATCTTATAGAAAATTAATTTACCTTATTTTCATCTTTTCCACCATTGTCTACCTTCTCCACAGGCTCTACATTGATGGTCCATTTGGAAGTCCATTTGAGGAATCGTTGAACTATGAGGTTAGCCTCTGCGTGGCCGGAGGCATTGGAGTAACTCCATTTGCTTCAATACTCAACACGCTGCTGTATGTCATTTTGATCCTTTTTCTTAGTCCAAATAGATAACTGTCAATATTTGAGACATCTGTCTTTTAGTATGAAGTACATCCTTACAGAATCCTTCTACTTGCTGTTCAAGGAACTCCATTTACTGGTTGAGGAGGGAATAATTTGGTGATAATAGTATATGGTCTTTGGCTTTCAGCGTGCTCTCTTGTAAAATGTGTCAGTATCACAATTATGCATTCCTCTGCCCTTACCCTCTTTTAAAATCATTCCACCAGCCTTTATTTCTCTACTTTCTCATCAGTGGTACGTGGTACTACGTATCCGTTCAGTCAGCAAGTTTTTTTGAGCATCTGTGGGCCAATCCATCTTATAGGTACTGGCAATACAGTAATGAATGAAACTGAGTCCCTGCCCTTAAAAAGCTTACATTCAAATAGGGCAGGTAAAAACAAACCAGTGAGAAATTCATAAATAACATTATTTCCCAAAATATTAGAACTATGATGAAGAGAGATTAATGGGATATAGAAATAAAATAACTAGGGTTATTGCAGAAGTATAATCAGGGAAAGCTTGTCTGAGGAAATGACAAAATGAGCCCATCATTCCTTGGTCTATCACTCAGAAAATTTATCACAGACTAAAGGATAGAAATTTCAGAGGTAAGATTGTTTAACTAGGAAATACATTTTCAATTGTTTTAGTTCTAGGATTATTAGCAAATTTAATTGATTAGTATTATCATGAAAACACAAACAAAATGACAGTATGAAATTATTCTTAAATCTATTCCATTCACTTTTCAAGAAGACACAATTTGCATTAAAAGTCTGTTTAATGGAGTACCAAAAAAGAAATAAGTTGAAGCTATATGTTTGAATGATATTTTATTTCAGTTTCAAATACTTGGTATAAATTTGGGGCTTTTTGTGGTTCTTAGAAAAATACCCATATTCCAAGCCAGAAATCATTTGTTTTTGAAAACATATTGCAAGTTATTGGGACACCTAAAGTTAAGAAAATGAAAGAATATTTTCTTAACCTCAAGCCTACTTCCTAATTATAGATAGGAATCCAGACTTGGAATCATGAGTTATTGGAATGCATTACATAGTAGGTGGTTGTGAAATTTCCTTCTTTAATGATATTAAGAAGGGAATAAACAACCAATTTCTGGAATGTTTTTGGTTCACTTTGCCTGGAAGCTAGGGGAATGCTGAAGACGACTGGAACCCCACCGAGTGATAGAATTCCCTGAAAATAGAGAACTTTTTTCTGAGATGCAGGATTGATATTATTCTGATCCAAGAATATTACCTTCACCGGATATGAGTGATATGCATATAATATTCACAAGTATAAACACTGAAATTCATGGAATATATCATGGCCTTCAGTCAGCATATTGCATTTTATATTCATTTGGGAGTTGTAGTAAGTGCTATATCAGATGCTTGAATGTAAATGACTGGTTTTTCTATTGGTTGCTTACTAATGAAAAGCAAATTTACAAAGAGACCTGGATTCTTAACTTTTTTTTTTCTTTCCTAACCACTGTCATGTTATATCAATTTTAAAGGGATGATTGGAAACCATACAAGCTTAGAAGACTGTATTTTATTTGGGTGTGCAGAGACATTCAATCCTTCCGTTGGTTTGCAGACTTACTCTGTGTGTTGCATAACAAGGTTTGTTTTTACTTTTGCAATTTTTAAATGAAAAAATATAATTGTTTTCCTTCATATTTCCGAAATAATAAATTCTCACTATAGCATTACCAGAAAATATGCAGATAAGTAGTAAGGAGGAAAAAAATCCCCAACTTCAAAAAAAAACAGAGGTAACATTTGTTAATTTGTGCATATCTTTTCACATATTGATATCTGTGATTATGCATATATATCTATGATGTTTCTTAACATAGACATGCTGATTTATATGTTCTAACAGAATATTTTAACATAAAAATGTACGCAAATGGCTGGTAATGTGTGCATATATATGTGTATGATGTATGCAAATATACAAGGTCTGGCAATTAAGTTCGCAAACTTGTTGCAATGATGTTGCTAACCTTTTTTTGATATCAGAGGGATTATTCAACTGGACAAACAGTTAACCAAGTTTACTATTTCGAAGTGCTGAAAAGACTGTGTGAAAAAGTTAGACCACCTGAACTTTTTGCCAACAATTCATGGCTCTTGCATCACGACAATGCACCAACTCACACGGCACTGTCTGTGAGGGAGTTTTTAGCCAGTAAACAAATAACTGTATTGGAACACCCTCCCTACTCACCTGATCTGGCCCCCAGTGACTTCTTTCTGTACTCAAAGATAAAGAAAATATAGAAAGGAAGACATTTTGATGACATTCAGGACATCAAGGGTAATAGTACGACAGCTCTGATGGCCATTCCAGAAAAAAGAGTTCCAAAATTATTTAGAAGGGTGGACTAGGTGCTGGCATCAGTGCATTGCTTCCCAAGGGGAGTACTTGAAAGGTGACCATAGAGATATTCATCAATGAGGTATGTAGCACTTTTTCTAGGATGAGTTTGCAAACTTAATTTTTCTACCTTAATTGCATATAGGGTAATGAGGGAAGACAGAAGGAAACATCAGCATACAAGTGCTACTACACTTTCCATCTTTTGTTCTAATAGCTCTTATTTCTTTAATATTCCAAATGGACCATCACCAGACTTTTGACACAATATGCGAAATTTCAAAAATCCCAAATTCACAGTTTTTTAAAAATGTATATTGTATATTTTTTAGAGGAATTATTTATCTATCCTACATGTAACCTGTAGATATCTATTAATATACCTATCTTTATTGTTTTCAAGTTATATAAGTAAATACATATCATCTTGGTAAAAATTTTTCGAATACTTCAAATAAAGCAAAATCCTCCTTACTACTTTCTCCATCCAGTCTATGTAACGAGAGGTAACTCATGAGTGTTCTATAAATTCTAGCATAATATTTGTATTGTTCTGAAAATTTTTTTTAAACTTATTACTATGTCTTTAACTTTTTTGTAATAGTACATATAGAGTTATCACATTCTTATTACTGCTATAGAGTATTTCATAGTATGGATGTATATCTAGTTTATTTCACCATTCCCTAATGATGAACATTTACTTTTTTATTACAAAAAGTACTGCAATAAATATCATACATCCCTTTTTGTGCAGATATTCACTCATTCATTCAGTCATTCTATCACTTATCAAATATTCTCATAAAATATTTACTAACTTCCCACTATGAATTAGAAACTGTTCTAGGACATGGAGGTACATTGGAGAACCAAATAAAACAAGTCTCTGACCTCATGTGATTTACATTCTAAGTGGGGAAGATAGACAGCAAATCAGTGAATAAATAGGATGTCTGATTCTGATTAGGACAAAGAAGAAAAGGAAAGCGGGGTAAAGCGACAAAGAGTAAACAATAGAAGGCACATTAATTTATATTGTATATTCGGGGATGCCCACCAAACAAAATGGCATTTGAGCAGAGACCTAAGTGAAGTGAACGAACAGATTAGGCAGATGTCTTGGGGGAAATATTTTAAGGCAGAAACACCCAACTTTACAGGCTAATGCTCTGATGCAACTGCGTGCTTGGTAGACTGGAGGAAGATGAAAGAGCGTTGTGTGGGCAAAGCAGAGTCAGCAAGGGGAAAAATAGTAGGAAAATCAATCAGAAGGGTGGTACATGTGCTTCTCTGGGGAAGAGGCAGATTACAGGCCTTTGGATTTTGTGCAACAAGAGATGGGTTCTGAGAATATACCCAAAAGAATTGAAAGCAGTGAATTGAACAGATATTTGTACACCGATGTTCATAACAGCATTATTTACAATAGCCAAATGATGGAAATAACCCATATGTCTACTGATGAATGATGAATGGATAAAGAAAATATGACATAAACATACAATGGGATATTATTCAGACTGAAAAATAATGAAATTCTGAGATATGCTACAACACGGATGAATCTTAAAACATTCTAAGTGAATTAATCCAGACAAAAAAGACAAATATTATCTGATTTTATTCACATGAGGTACCTGGAGTAGTCTGTTTCATACAATGCTGATTGACAGGTGCTGGGAGAGAGGGCAAATAGGGAACTATTGTTTACTAGATACAGAGTTTCAGTTTGGGAAGAAGAAAAGTTCTGGAGATGGATGGTGATGATGGTTGCACAACAATACAAATGTAATTAATGCCATTGAACTATACATTCAAAAATGGTTAAAATGGTAAATTTATATTATGTACATTTTACCATGATAAGAAACAAGTATGATTCCTGGGACCACCAGGGACCTGCTGGATGAGGAGGGGAAAAAAAGCAGAGAAGCCATTGAAAGGATCTGAGCAAAACGGATCTGACTATTGATCATCTTGGGAGTGTGAGTGCAAATACCAAGCCCTGGAGGTACTGAAGCTTCTAGAGGAACAGAGCCGATGAGTGATGGCCAACAAAGGAGATTGCTCAGAGTTGCCAGTGAGGTTGTAGCAAAACCAAGAGGGAGTTCTGTCCTTGAGGCTAAGGAGGAAAACCTTTCAAGAACAGCAGAATCACCACTCTCAGATTTATGAGTCTTTTTTCTCAGCTGATGCTGGGGAGACAGGACTTTCTGAGTTGGAGGCTCTGAATGAATTTAAATTTTTAATGTATACTGACAAAACAGTATAAAAGAGACTAAAACAATTTACATTTGCACCAAAGAATATGAGAGAAATGTATTCCAAAACATTATGTTAGCAATCTTTTAAATTTCTACAAATCTTTTAAACAGTGAGATCTCATTATATTTTCCCCTGAATGCTGGTGAGATTGAACCTTGGTTCCTATGATTATTGACCACTTGTGTTATTTCCAGAATTTTCTAATTCTACTTTTGCCTGTTTTTCTAATTTTTAAAAATCTTTATTGAATTGACATATAGGGACTTTTTTTTTTTTTTTTAATGAAAGGCTATAATTGGATCCAAGATGTGCAAAGGCACATTTGAATGATAAATGCTTTATAAAGTAAGTAGCAGGGAAGGAGAAAAATAAAGGAAATAAAAGAATGGAAGTGGCTGGACTTTCAAAGTAATTGAATCTGAAGATTTAAATTTTCTTTGCTTTCCAACTTTTTTGATGGACGTGCTTTAACCTCAGGATTTCATGGGATAAATAATATAAAAGCTTAAAACTATTGTAAACGATGTGGTGATGTTCTATACATACCTCCACATACTTGTTTGGATTTTTCACAGCAGCAGAATGAACACTGGTCCTTCAATTGTGCCTCTGAGGATGATGTTAAAATGAAAAGGCTTTTATTATTTTTCTGTGTTTTCATCTGTGTTGCCAGAGAGACAGAGAGAGAGAGAGAGAGAGAGAGAGAGAGAGAGAGAGAGAGAGAGAGAGAGAGACCAGTAGCAATAAAGCATTGTTACTTTACATACAATCTGTGAGGGTAGATGAAAATATTTTAAAAATCAAATTAAAATATAGTCTTTTAAGCTTCTTGCAACTGTGAGTTCTTTCACTTCATTCTAGAATGACTAGAACAGATATATCTAGCTGCCTTCATCACTCTGCCTTGGTGTCAGACTATCTGAAATGATTACAAAAGTGTCACATTAGGTGACACTTGGGGTGATGCTTGGCCAGATTGTCCAACCTGGTGAGTTAAGTAACGATGTCAAGGCCAGGTATAAGGAGATCTGGTACCACTCTGCCAATAACTAATTGCATGGCTTGCTTCAAGTCACTTCACCTCTGTAGGACACATTGGAAAAATCAAAAAGAGGGACCAGGGCTGCATCAGGCATTTGGAGTCTGTCACTTACAGTGGAACAATGGCTCTACTGTTCCTCGGATAAAACTTAACCTCTATAACCTCTAAAAACCCTATTTACACTTTCAATTTGTAAATGAGGCTAACAGCACTTGCAGTCTGCTGTGAGATTTAGCTTTAACATCTAAATGATCTGTCATATTGAACATATTTAATAAATGATTGCTATCATTCCTATTCGTGATCTGTAAAATTCCTTTGAGGACTGACATCCTGTTGTTTTTCAGTTGTGAGAAAAATAAGGAAGAATGATAGGCAGAAGAAATAAAAATGAAAAACACAATCTTTGTGCATGATCCTGCAGTCTTCCTCTACTTGTAAGATTGGGTTGATCCATATATTTGTTTTTTCCCTGCTCCCTGGACTTGGAGAAAATTGTTTATTTAGTAGATATTATTACTTCTCTTCAGTGAGGGAAAAATTAAAAGGGAGACATTGGAATCATTAAGAACATTATTTAACTTTGTATTGTTCTCTCTGGGGGTATGGGCACCAAAGGCCAGTTATCCGTGCAGGAGTCATTGGTCTGACCTTAGAGTAGAATCCTGGCAGACGTTTAAGGCAAGAATCAGCACACGCCACTTGTCTGTGATCTGCTGTTCATTGCTGGTCCCTACCTGGGAATTCCTCAGTTTCTTCCCAATTAACATCCCTAAGCCCTGGTTCAATTCAGAAAGGGCCTTCACATGAAATGAGCATTTGGTTATAACTTGAGGCAGCTACTGGATGTGATATAATTAATGATTATATCTTAAGAATACTATGGGTGTTGAGAACCATCCCTCATAATTTTGAAAGTAAAATACATTTTAATTGGAATTTTATAATTCAGAGTTGTCACCTGTCAGAAAATGTATAAGTTTAGATCTGGAAGGGACCTGTGAGATAGTGTCATTCAACCCTATCATTGTCCCGAGGAAGAAGAAACTGGGACATAGATAAGTTAAATAACTTCCTAAAGTCTCCAGTCAGGTAGGCACGGCAATAAAAACAAGTCTCTCAGTTACCTGCCAGGTGCCCTTCCCATTGTAGGGGTGACGTGGGGTGATGAAACCCTACATAATCACTCCCTATTTGAAAAACAATTTCTTTTGCATTCCTAAAACTTCTACTTTGAGTTCCAATACATCAATTTTACTTTCTCACTATATAGAAACAGTCCTTCAAATCAGTTGATCCTTTTGCTCTAATAATGTCCAGCAAAGCCTCACCATCGTAAGGAAACCCATTATGTGTATCCTCAAGAATTAGTTTGATTGTTGAGGAAGTGTTGGTCTCTTCTAAGCCTTTCCACACATCGGACGCTCATGGCTAGTCTCCAAAAGCACACCATGGCTGCTGTGCTTCTTTTCTTTTTCCACTCTTGATCTTGTTTCCTTATCTTTCAGCTTTTCCTTGTTCCAGGGTGGTGAAAGGAGGCCCTCAGAAGAATACTATTTTTTAAAAATATAGATTTCAAATCAGGATTTAGTCAGAGCAAGGCCAATTGTTAGTAGATTCATTTTTGTCTTTTGGAAAAGAGAAACGTGGGGACAACAAAAACTTTTTTACCCCCTTGGTTGAATTTATTTTCCTTCAAATGATATTTTTCTTAGTATATTTTTCAAGATATAAAAATGTTCAGGATTTTTTCCAGACTATTTTAGTTTGGCAGGTATATTTCCTGCTTCATACATTGATATACGTTTTGTCCTGATGAAACTGAGGCATAGATTAAGTTGAGTGACTTCCTAGAAGTCTCCAGGTAGGTAGGAATGGCAATAGAAACAAGTCCCTCAGTTACCTGCCAGGTGCCCTTACCATTGTAAGGGGTCCCAGAGGGGTGATGAAACCCTACTTAATCAGAAAACTTAGAATAGCATGCATTCCAAGCATGCATATCATATATCACAAATGACTTTTTAAAATGAGAAAATCATGTTTCTGTATGAATGAACTCTTGGGTAAAAATAGGGGACTCTTAGGAAACAAGATAAAAATAAAATAAAATAAATAAAAATATCTTGGGAAGATTTAAGGAAATATTAGTGTAGTATTTGGCATTTTGTATCTATAAAGATAACATAATTATTCCCTTTCGCTATCACATCATGACTAATTATACCCGTAGGCGGCAGGTTATTAATGTTAGAACCTGGCATGTATATGGCGCAGAGATATGTATTTATGTATGTCTATATATTTGCTTGTAGATGTTGACTGTGATTAGACAAGATACATCTTACAAATTCTAGAATCACCTATGTTAGAATAGGAGAAAGTCTGAACATACAGAAAGAATTTTAATGTCTATTTACTTTTATATCCTCCCAGTTTTGGCAAGAGAACAGACCTGACTATATCAACATCCAGCTGTACCTCAGTCAAACAGATGGGATACAGGTATGTGGCTGGACGTTATTGTAAATTAAACAACCTCTCGATAATAGAAGATTTACTGTAGGGGCTGTGCTGGAAGAAAATTTCTGCAGGTGGTGTAAAGTTTCCCAGTGGAAGACTAATTGGAAAGTGTCCAGAAAACTCATGGCTTGTCCTTGTCAAGTGTATTATGCCTTTCATTTGTCCTCCTCACAGGGAGCTGGGGCAGTCCTTTCGAGTTCATCTCTCTCCTCTTCACTGTCGTCTCAAATTCTTTACCTCTAGAGATCAGACCATAAGTGAATAGTCTTCTGTGTTCATCGAGGGGAGGTTTTATGTGCAGAGAGAAGGTAAGGTCATGCACAATTAAGATTGTTTCCCTTTAAGGGAAATTAAAAAAAAAATGGTAACAGCCATCATGCATGACTTTCTGTGCTAGACACTGCTATAAGCAATTATATACATTATCTCATGTGATTCCAACATTCAAGAGTAGAGGATATTGCTATCCTCATATTATAGAAGAAGAATCCAATATTTACAGACAACATTGAAGAGCTCCATAGATGTATGAAACCTGGTCATGAATGTTTTCATGACTTTTACTTTATTTAGTATTTTGTATCATACATTTTCTATAGTACTTCGAATACAAAATACAAATGCTTGTTAGTTACTTCTAAACTAATCTAACCCTATTTTTTCTAGTCAGAGTCCTACCCTACTTGGTATGTAAAAATTATTCCATTTTACTACTCTCGTGAAGCAAGTGAGCAAGTATCGTTATCCCCATAGTATAGCTGTAATTAAGGTACAGAGCCTAAATTATACATGGTTCTCAGTTTGTCTGCTTGGGATTCAGACATTTTTCCTCTCTTCTCATTTCACTCTGACTCTTCATCGCTGGTTCAGATCTCATATTCTCTTAATTGCAAACAGTTCATTAGAAGATATTTGTTGATTTGGAACTCTGCTGTCTTAGGCTGTCTTGTCTAGGATCATTTCCCCAAATTTATGATGACAATTTGTAATATTTTACTCATATAATGTGCCAAATATGACAATTGTTTTTGCAGTGCAAAACCACTTCAATAAAATTTATGCTTCGGCCTTTTTTTGAGAGTAGGCAATTAGAATGCGTTCTTTAACATTGCAGTTGTTTAAAAATGAAGCAACGGACTAAAATCCAAGAAAATCAGCCAGTTGTAATAATGGCATTCAAGAACATAATGGGTTTTAAAAGAAAAGAGGAAGGAAATGATGTTCTAAGTGACTGTACTTAATAGGTTGCCATTTGATACTTATATTCTTTATATCACAGCAATTTGGTAGGAAGCCACATCATCAGCAGAAATGATGTTAGAGAAATGGGTTATTTGCCAACTCTGCATCATATAAAATATAGTGCTTTCTTTTTGGCAGAAGATAATTGGAGAAAAATATCAAGCACTGAATTCAAGACTTTTTATTGGACGTCCTCGGTGGAAACTTCTGTTTGATGAAATAGCAAAATGTAACAGAGGGTACGTATTATTCCTCAGAAAATTTGACATGTGGCTAATGATCAAATAATATATTCCCAAGACATTACATGATATTTTTAAAGATGAGTTAGTAATGGGTTTACAAATTACAAAATCACTTAAACACTCAATTATCACTATCAAAGGAAAGACCAAGGCAGGGACCACCTCATGTATCTGTAAGCCCAAATAATTAAAATTTGGCTTAGAAATGGTGTATAAATTATTTACAAACTAGACTGTCCTCCCTACTTTTAAATTTGCATAGACACATACTATTATCAAATGGGTTTTCATTCCCATGACATACATCAAGTGATCATTGGAAAAGTTTTTCCAAATCACGTTGGCAAGCAAGGGAGCTCTACAAAGAGTTCTAACAATACATGCACTTCAAAATCAGATTTTTGTACCTTTTTACCAGGATGAATACATTTTTGTTTTTTAATCTCTTAGTTGTAATATGCAGTCTTGAAGCCAGGAATATTTCTAAACATGATTTTTCTTTCTTGGAAGCTACAATTCTATGAAGAACCTTAGCATTTTGGACTATGTATCTATGATCTGAAGAAATTACTACTGAAGGAAAGCATTTTTTTTAGGGCACAGAGTAGACAGCCCATTTGTCTTCTGTAAACATCACAGTGCAGAGCAATGGTCTACAAAAATCTGAAAGCATTTGAAACTTTATAGCCACTTACACATTTTAAAGTTGGCATGGAAATAGTTTCGTCATAAGGTCAAGTGCTGTAAAATCTGTAATTTGCAGACTTTGCAGAGATGTTGACATTTTATATTGCAGATGTTGACATATTGCAGATGTTGACATTTTAAAATTAATGTAACTATTTTAAACATATTTACTGGAATTTCAATCTCATAGTTTCTTGATAGCAACCTCATATATTGTAAATACACAAATAAGCTTTCATTAGCAGCTGGAAATTATACATAATTGAATTTGTATTTTCTAGTTGTACTTGTAGTTCTACTTAAACTTGTATTTCTATCCTTATTAACCTGCACAATTTTATCAAAATTCAATATATTTTTATATTTGAACTGATCCTATTTTTATTGCTAAACATATTTCTGCAATAAGAATATACATAAATTGATTTAATTTTTAAAATTTCCTGTGACCCCAAAGCTCCAGTGTTAATTTTATCTTCTGGGTTGAGTTATCATTACGATTATTAGTGTATAGTTGATTAATTGATAATTTAAAAAAGTATATTTTGGTAAATATGAAAAGGATGTTCGATTATAAATGAATGAGGCAGCTTATTAGAGTTTTATTTTTAAAGCCCCAACTCATGAATTCATGTATGAATATGATGTATTGAAAGAATTACTGATTCATCATGGCCCTTGGCTTTATCTTCAGAGATATTGCTTTAGGAATTATGGTATGGAGCCCCAGAATCAAATTTCAAAAGAAATGTAGCTACCTAAGAAATTCAGATTGCAGCCTTGTTTGAAACCACTTCTGTATTTCCCTTCCCTTGAAGAAGTAGTTTGAGGTTGAAGAGGAAAGCATTATTTAGAAGGCAGAGATCCTTTGTAATATTCAGGGCCCTAGTTAAAGATGAACTATAGAATTAAAAACAAAAATAAGTGAACCCTGTTTTGGTTATATTCCTTTCCCATCTTTCTCCAGTATCACCCACCTTTGACGTGATCATCTTCTACTCATCTAGGTCTTGCTATGCACTACGGACTCAGTCCTCTTGAATGACATTTAACTGACCTCTGACAAGCGTTCTTTTATCGGTTCTCATAGTATAGTGCTGAAAACTTTGATAGTTTTGGTTTCTTTGATTTTTCAAACCCCAAAACAGTAGAGGATAATTTACAGGAAATTAAACTGGGATTATTGGTTTCTTTGGTTATTTCTTCAGAATTCTCATTTGTTATACTGTTCATGATTTAAAGGGATTTTTCTGTGTTTATTTGGTTCATTTTCTTTCAACAGCAAAGCTGGTTTAAAACGAGCAAATGTGCACCACCTACTGTTGACGTGTCGTACAACACTTTCACTTTGTGTTGCTCTCAGCAGGCACCTGAAACACATTTTTTAAAGGATTTTTATGTAGCACTGTTTGAAAAACAATGGATCAACATCATAAGGGTTCATTAACTGTAAAAAAAGGTACCATTTAAATAGAAGTCTTCATTTCATATGTAAAATTTTAGTTAACCTCATGTACATAAATTACATAAAGAATATAGAGATAAGAATAGAGAAGAGAGGCATATAAATTAACTCACTTTTAATGCTCTATGTTGGGCTGCAATTTAATCTTTAGAAAGTGATTATTTATTAAACCAGTAGGTATTAGTTTAATGAACTATGCAGAATACAAATTTAAATTCGATTAAGCTCTTCTTGGCATGTACACACACACACCTATAAAAGTATGTAAGTACATGTACGTATACATATGTACTTATATATGCATATATACTTTTATAAGTATACAGAGTGTGCCAAAAAATGTGTACACATTTTAAGAAAGGAAAATTGTTACTATTAAAGTTAAATCTGTAATACTCAGTATATACCAATAACAAAAGATGAATACAAGTCACGTTTGACTTCTGCAATTACAAGAGGTGTTCAGAGTGGTTACCATCAGCGTCTAGACACTTTCGATTATGTCGAATTACTGCTTGAGCAACGTTGGAGCTAAGTGTCCACTTGTATACATTATTTTGGCACCACTGGTATACGTACTATGAATACATATATAAGTCATATACATTTATATAAGTACAGAACCATATGTATATATATATATGTACATGTTTAAAATATATATAATAAAAATAGAAAATTTAGTTTTTAACAAAAATTGAATGAATCTATAATATATAGTTCTTCAACATAATCTTTTTCAAATATACTATAGATTGTTCATGAATAATTTCCATCTAATTCTACTTCAGCAGTGTTCTAGAATATGGATAACATGACCATCACTATCCTGCTTATGGATATATAAGTTGCCTCTAGTCCTATACTGTTAGAAACAGTGCTATAGTAATTATCTTTGCCCATATCTTCTCATGCTCTTGTAAGAATATTACAGTACGTTAGGATCCTTGAAATGGAATTGCTGCATCAAAGGGTGTGCACATTTAGATACTGTCCTACCAAATCCAAAAGACTGAATTAATTTTATACTCAATTTACTTTGCATTTGTGCATGAGAGTGGTTCCTTTCTTGCATGGCTTTTTTAAATTCAGAATTTGAATTATGTGAAGGTATTACATGATTAACGAAAGTGAAGGAGGTTTTGAAGTCACCTTGCTTTCATCATTATTTTATAAATGAAGAAGCTATGACACCAAAAGGTAATGATTTGTCTAAAGCTGTGGTTAATGAGTCAGAATTCAACATTAACCCATACCTTCTGACTGTAAAGTGTAATGTGCTTTACAGCAGAGCATTTTCCCAAACAGAAAAAAGTGGCAATCTTATTTTGCCATGGCCCTTTTGGGGTCAATGAGGTGTTGCAAGAAACCATCATATTCACTATGTATGTTGCAGCAAAATGTTAATTGTAGTATACTGAAAGTGTCAACAACTAATTTTCCAAGAGCATAAAAAGATATTGTACATTTACTTTATAAGCCATTCAGTATTTAACAACCTGTCAGACAATTATGTATTATTACACCTAACCAAAATCCAGTTTCCTATTATTTTATAATAAAACGTGTATCAATCATCAGTTAATTGAACTTATGTATTATGCAAAGGGAGAAATAAAGGATTAACTTTATGTGGACTTCGGAACAGAAAATTACTACTCTGGGGTTTGGGGAAATGTCTGAGACTGTACGTTATGCTGCCTCGTGGTGTTTTAAAAACAGCACAAATTAAGAATACTTAGGTTTGGTCTCTCACATTTTCTCCAGTGTCTGTGGTTCATGATTCAAATCTTCTGGATCTGTAATACAAGAAATGAATAATCTCTAAGTAGTGAAAAAATTATCATTATATGACATTCCCATACTTACAAATCTGTATGGAAATCTAGTATTGGTATAATAGGAAAATATACACAAATATATCGAACATATATGAAGCTAGTTCTGTCTGCCCCCAAACAACATTCTCTGCTTAACATCTAAGTCTATCTCTACCCACCCTCAACAAAAGTTTTGGAGATAAATCTCCAGATAATTGTTTGATTGCAGCAACCTAATGTGAATTTAGTGTGAGTGATTATAATGATTAGTTGTAGATCTTAAAAATGTCCTAGGATTTCATTAAGGAAGCGAAAGTGACATTGGTCAACTCCTCAAATTATAAAAAGATCTCCTAAAGTTTAACTACTTAACAATTATTTGATTGAAAAATAAAATGTAAAAATAAAGAAATCATATATGGATGCTTTAAAAATAATGATTTTATTCTAAAATATTTAAGAGAAGCCTTTAGAAAATCTGATAAATTAGAAAAAAATAACTATAATTACCTATGAAAGACCCATTCACTATCCCTCTGACTTCGCACACAGCCATTACATTTCCACTGTCTCTATTCCTAATGCTGTACTCCACTTCTCTCTCTCTCTCTCTCTCTCTCTCTCTCTCTCTCTCTCTCTCTCTATATATATATATATATATATATATATATATATATATATATATATATATATATATATATAAAATTATAGTTGACATTCAGTATTGTTGAACTTCAGCTTCAAGTGTACAGTACAGTGATCAGGCATCTACATCATCCCTGAGGTGGTTTCCCTACTGAGACAAGTGTCCATTGGATACCCTACAAAATCTTTACAACATTATTGATTACATTCCCCAAATTGACTTTTGTTTCCCCGTGGCCATCTTGTGGTTACTGACTGTGCTTTCTAATCCCCTCACCTTCCACCTTTCTAATCCCCAACGCCCCTCCCATCTAGCAACACTCAGTATTTCCTCTATGTCTCTGAGACTGTTTCTGATTAGTCCATTCATTTATTCTTTCCTTTAGATTGCACATATAAGTGAGATCATATGGTATTTCTCTTTCTCTGTCTGACTTATTTCACTTAACCTAATGTTCTCTAGGTCCATCCATATTGTTGCAAATGGTAATATTTCCTTCTTCTTCATGACTGCATAGTACTCCATTGTATAAATGTACCACAGTTTCTTAATCCAATCATCTACTGATGGGCATTTCGGTTGTTTCCATGTCTTGCCTATTATGTATAGTGCTGCAGTAAACATAGGGGTGCATAAATTTTTTTGAATTAGAGTTTTGGATTTCTCCAGATAGATACCTAGAAGTGGAACTGCTGGGTCATTAAGTAGTCCCATTTTCAGATTTTTGAGATACCTCCATACTGATTTCCATAATGACTGCACCAATCTGCAATTCCACCAATAGTGCACCAGGGTTCCCTTTTCTCCACATCCTCAACAGTACTTGTTGTTTGTTGATTTATTGATGATAGCCATTTTGACTGGGGTGAGGTGGTATCTCATTGTGGTTTTTATTTGCATTTCTCTAATGATTAGTGAGGTTGAGCATTTTTTCATGTCTGTTTGCCATCTGTATGTCCTTTTTAGAAAAACGTCTCTTCATGTCCTCTGCCCATTTTTTAATTGGGTTGTTTGTTTTTTTGGAGTTGGGTTGAGTGAGTTTTTTATAAATTTGGGATGTTAACCCCTTATCAGACATATCATTGGCAAATATCTTCTCCCATTCAGTAGGATCCCTTTTTGTTTTATTGATGGTTTCCTTTGCTGTGAAAAAAACTTCTTAGTTTGATGCAATCCCACATGTTTATTTTTTCTCTTATTTTCCTTGCCCGAGGGGATATATTAGTAAAAATCTTACTCCGGGTAATGTCTGTAAGTTTCTTCCTATATTTTCTTCTAGGAATTTTATGGTTTCAGATCTTACATTTAAATCTTTAATCCATTTTGAAGTTATTCTTGTATATGGTGTAAGGAGGTGGTCCAGCTTCATTGTTTTGCATGTATCTGTCCAGGTTTCCCAGCACCATTTATTAAATAGACTGTCTTTATCCCACCATAAATTCTTGCTTCCATTTTTGTAGATTAAATGACCATATAGGCATGGATTTATTTCTGGGCTCTCTATTCTGTTCCATTGATCTATGTATTTGTTTTTATGCTAGTACCATGCTGTTTTGATTACTGTAGCCTTGTAGTATATAATTTGATGTCAGGTATCATTATACCTCCCACTTTATTCTTATTTCTCAAGATTGCCGAGGCTATCCAGAGTCTTTTATGGTTCCATATAAATTTTAGGATTATATGTTCTATTTCTGTGAAAAATGTCCTTGGTAGTTTGATAGGAGTTGCATTGAATTTGTATATTGCCTTAGGCAGTATGGACATTTTTAACAATATCAATTCTTCCTATCCATGAGCATGGTATGTGTTTCTATCTATTTGTATCTTCCTTAATTTCTCTCTTCAGTGTCTTATAATTTTCTGAGCACAGATCTTTTACTTCTTTGGTTAAATTTATTCCCAGGTATTTTATAGTCTTTGAAGCAATTGTAAATGAGACTGTTTTCTTAATTTCTCCCTCTGATATTTTATTATTGGTATATACAAGTGCAACTGATTTCTGTATATTAATTTTGTATCCTGCTACTTTACTAAATTAATTTATCAGTTCTAATAGTTTTTTGGTGAAGTCTTTAGGGTTCTCTATATATAGTATCATGTCATCTGCATATAATGACAATTTTACTTCCTCCTTACTAATTTGGGTGCCTTTTATTTCTTTTTCTTGTCTGATTGCTATGGCTAGAACTTCCAGAACTATGTTGAATAGAAGTGGAGAAAGTGGACAGCCTTGCCTTGTTCCTGATCTTAAAGGGAATAGTTTTAGCTTTTCCCAATTGAGTATGATATTAGCTGTGGGTTTATCATATATGGCCTTTATTATGTTGAGATATGATCCCTCTATTCCCACTTTCTTAAGGGTTTTTATCATAAATGGCTGCTGGATTTTGTCAACTGCTTTTTCTTCATCTATTGATATGATCATATGATTTTTGTTTTTCATTTTGTTAATGTGGTTTATCACATTAATTGATTTGTGGATGTTGAACTACGCTTGCATACCAGGAATGAATCCCACTTGATCATGGTGTATGATCTTTTTAATATATTGCTGAATTCTGTTCGCTAATATTTTGTTGAGGAATTTTGCATCTATGTTCATTAGAGATATCGGCCTGTAGTTTTCTTTTTTTGTAGTGTCTTTGTCTGATTTTATGATAGTGGCCTCATAAAAAGTGTTTGGGAGCCTTCCCTCCTTCTGGATTTTTTGGAATAGCTTGAGGAGAATAGGTGATAATTCTTTTTTGAATGTTTTGTAAAATTCACCTGTAAAGCCATCTGGTCCAGGGCGTTTTGTTTGTTGGGAGCTTGTTGATTACTGATTCAATTTCCCTGGTAGTAATCAGTCTATTCAGGTTTTCCATTTCTTCTTGAATGAGCCTTGGAAGGTTGTATACTTCTAGAAAATTGTCCATTTCTTCCAGGTTGTCTAATTTGTTGGCATATAGTTGCTCATAGTAATTTCTTAAATTTTTTTGTATTTCTGTGGTGTCTGTTGTCACTTCTCTTTCATTTCTGATTTTATTAATTTGGGTCCTCTCTCTCTCTCTCTCTCTCTTTCTCTCTCTCTCTCTCTATCTCTGTCTCTTTGATGAATCTGGCTAAAGGTTTGTCGATTTTGTTTATCTTCTCTAAAAAACAACTCTTGGATTCATCAATCTTTTGTCTTCTTTTTCTGGTTTCTATTTCATTTATTTCTGCTCTGATCCTTATTATCTCCTTCCTTGTACTCCCTTTGGGCTTATTTTGCTGTTCTTTTTCCAGATCCCTTAAGTGTGAAAATAAACAGTTGATTAGTGATTTTTCTTGTTTCTTTAGGTAGGCCTGCAGTGCTATGAATTTCCCTCTTAGGACTGCTTTCACTGTATGCCATAGATTTTGGGTCATCATGTTTTCATTTTTGTTTGTCTCGAGAAATCTTTTGATTTCTTTCTTGATCTCATGGTTGACCCATTCATTATTTAGTAACATGTTATTCAGCCTCCATGAATTGGTGTGTCTTCCAGTGTTTTTCCTGTAGTTGATTTCTAATTTCATAGCACAGTGGTCAGAGAAGACAATTGGTATGATTTCAGTTTTCTTAAATTTATCAAGACTTGTTTTGTGGCCTAACGTGCGGTCCATCTTGGAAAATGTTCCATGTGAGCTTGAGAAGAATGTGTATTCTGCAGCTTTGGGGTGAAATGTTCTGAAAATATTGATTAAATCCAACTGGTCCAATGTGTCATTTAAGGCTGTTGTTTCCATATTGATTTTCTGTCTGGAAGACCTGTCCCTTGTTGTCAGAGGTGTGTTGAAGTCCCCTACTATGATAGTGTTCCTGTTGATCTCTGTCTTTATGTCAGTCAATATCTGTTTTATATATTTAGGTGCTCCTATGTTGGTTGCATAGATGTTTACTAGGGTTATTTCCTCTTGCTGGATTGATCCCTTTATTATTATGTGGTGTCCATCTTGTCTTTAAATATATTCTTGATTTTAAAGTCCATTCTGTCAAATATAAGTATTGCAACTCCAGCTTTTTTCTCATTTCCATTTGCATGAAATATCTTACTCCAACCCTTCCCTTTCAGCCTGTGTGTGTCTTTTGATCTGAGGTGAGTCTCTTTTATACAGCATATACAAGGGTCTTGCTTTCTTACCCACTCAGCCACTCTATATCTTTTGATTGGAGCATATAATCCATTTACATTTAAAGTGATTATTGATAGGTACATAGTTACTGCCATTTTTTTATTTGTAGTTAGATTATTTTCATCTTTCTACTGTTTACAGAAGCCCTTTTAATATTTCTTGCAATGCTGGCTTCGTGGTAATAAATTCCATTAGCTTATTCTTTTCTGGGAAGCTCTTTATCTCTCCTTCAAATTTAAATGATAGCCTTGCTGTATAAAGCAATCTAGGTTGTAGGCCTTCATTTTCCATCACTTTGAGTACCTCCTGTCACTCCCTCCTGGTCTGCAATGTTTCTGTAGAAAAGTCATTTGATAGTCTTATGGGAGTTCCCTTGTATGTAACCAGCTGTCTTTCTCTTGCTGCTTTTAGGATTCTCTCTTAGTCTTTAACCTTTGCCATTTTAACTATAATGTGTCTTAGTGTGGATCTGTTTGGGTTTATCCTGGTTGGAACTCTCTGCACTTCCTGGGCTTGTGTGTCGGTTTCCTTTACCAGGTTAGGGAAGTTTTCGGACATTATTACTTCAAATATGTTCTCAATCCCTTGCTTCCTCTCTTCACCTTCTGGTATTCCTATGATGAGCATGTTGTTGCGCTTGATGTTATCCCAGAGGTCTCTTAAACCATCTTCATTGTTTTTTATTCTTTTTTCTTTTTGTTGTTCTGTTTGGCGATCTCTGCTAACTTGTCTTCTAAATCGCTGATTCTATCCTTTGCTTCATCTAACCTCCTGGTAATTCCTTCAAGTGAGTTCTTTATTTCAGTTATTGTATTATTTAGTTCTAACTGGTTGTTCTTTATCATTTTTCTATCCTTCTTTATGTCGTCATTAAGCTCCTTAAACATTCTTATCATCAGTGTTCTGAACTCTGTCTCTGATAGGTTGGTTACCTCTATTTTATTTGGTTCCATTTCTGGAGGTTTCCTCTGTTCTTTTATTTGGGACGTTTCTTTGTGTCCCCATTCTGGCTGACTCTCTGTGTTTGCTTCAATGTATTAGGTAGATCCCCTAGGGTTCTTGTTTTATGCTGAGTTATCTTGTGTAGTGACCTTTATATATGACTTGCACCACTTCCTCATTCTTCTTTGCAAATGCTCCAAAGGTGACTCTTGTGTTGTGTATATTGTCCTGTTAAAGTTGATCTTTAATTGCTTTTGGCTTGTTAGTAGGTGGGATTGACTCCTAGGCTGACTAGTTGTGAGACTTGGCTCTGCCCACAGTGGATGTTCTGCTGCCTAAGGGTTCACCACTCAAATGAGGCTTGGCCCCTATGGGCTCTTGTGCCTGTAGAGAATTCCCTCTGGGTGTGTCACCTGTAGGTCAAACTGGGTAATACTGTGGTTTGGTCTGGAGTTGGCCTCTGGGTGTGTTGAATCTTGTGCCTTTTGGGCTGGGCCCTTGTGTAGGGCAATTTCAGAACAAAGCAAATCACCAAGCACAACAACAACAACAAAGAAAAAACCAAATACACTCACATGTAAAAACAACAAATAACCCACACTCAACACAGGCAAAAATATCAAAAATACAAAAACGAAACAAAACAAAAAAAGCAACACCAGTCTTGGCTTAAGCCCACCAAGTATTCTCTAGGTTGTCCTCTGTTGTACCAAAGAGTCCTCTGCATCTTGTGCAGAGCCAGTCACCTGGTGCCCAGTGTGACCCTGGGACTACAGATTTAGATGAGTGGGGCTATGGGGTCTGGATGGTAGTTTTTACAAAGTCAGTGCAGTTTCTGCCCTTGCCTGCACATATGGTCACTGAGAGGAACACAGCCAGCCCTGTGCTTAGGTCTCCTGAGTCTTAGGGCACTTCTTCCGTGTGTGTGTGTGTGTGTGTCTGTGTGTGTGTGTGTGTGTGTGTGTGTGTGTGTGTGCGTGTGTGTGTGTGTCTGTAGGGCGGGAGATTTCTGAGCTGCTGAAAGCCCAGAGCTGTGTCTGCCACCTGCTGCTGACCCCTGGGTGTGTCACCCCAGTTGTAACTGCCGTGCTCTAGGCATGCCAGAAAAGGTGGGGACTGGGGATGGAGGAGTCTTCTCTTTCCCAGCCCAGCAGTGCCACACTTTTCCCTGGGTCAGAGCTGCAAGCTGGGTCTTTCCAGATCCTGAGTGCAATGGCTCCTCTGTAATCTGACACTACTCCTCAGTTCAAGGGCCAGCCTGAGTCTTTGGAAGGGTGGGGGAAGGATTGGGAGAGTGGGGGGAGGGGCCCGGGTGTGGTGTTTACATCCTTTGTCCCACCTAGGGCCCAGCTGGAGGTCTCAGCTGAGGTTACTGCCTCAAATGCTGAATATGCTGCTCTCTCGGCAGGAGAGATCAGCAGGGAAAGAGCCCACCTCCTGGCTCTTGTGGTCTCTGTTCTGTCCTGGGACCTCCTGCACCTCCATAGCGGTAGCCGCAGATGTGACCTCGGTCTCCACTCTGCTTCCTTCCCTCTTCTCCTGCTTGCCCAATTTGCCCACCTTCAAGTAATCCTCATTAGAGTCTCTTAGCTGTTTTGTGTGATGAGCAGAGAGTCCTTTGATGGGTTATAGATGTTCAATTTGTTGTAAGTTCCGAAGAAGAACTCAAGAAGACCACCTCGCTGCTGTCATTTCTGTGACGTCCCAGTTTCATTCTTTTACCTGCACATATCTAGTTTTCCAACACCATTTATTAAAGAGACTAACTTTTCCCCATTGAGTATTCTTTGATTCCCTTTGGTTGGGTTTAAGTCCAGCCGTTTACTATTGCTTTCTATTTATGTCATTTGTTCTTTCTTTTCTATTTTTTTCTCTCCTTTATATACCTTTTGTGGACTGAGTATTTTTTATGATTCCATTTGTTTCTCCTATATCGGCATACTATCCATACCTCTATATTTGCTTGCTTTTAGTGATTTCTTTAAGGCATCGTCTCCCAAACTGTATTCCTGGGAAGCATCCCCTGGGAATTGTTAGAAAAGAAAATTATTGAGCTCTATCCAAGATCTGCTAAACCAAAAGCTTTAGCAATGGAGCTCAGCTGTTTGCAGCCTTGAAGTCCCTCCGGTGATTCTGACGAAGCTGAAATCAGAGGCACATTGTTCTATAACAGGTTACAGTGTACATCATTAGCTCATCACAGTATATTTCAAATGACGTTACACCGCTTCATGCACTTTCATTCCCCATGCATCTCTCTGGCTCTTGTTCTTACTCATCTTTCTTCCACATATGCTATAAACTCCATAATGTATTGTTATTGCTTTTGTTTTAAACATTAATTATATTTTAAAGAAATCAAAAGTTAGACAAAATGTACATTATAGTTATTGACAGATTCATCATTTTGGTGCTCTTCATTCCTTTTGGGTAGATTTGTATTTCCCTCTGATTTTATTTTCCTACGTGAAGAATTATCTTTAGCACACCTTGTAGTGCTCGTTTGCTGGCAATGAATTTTCTCATCTTTTGTTTGAAAACTTTTATATTCTGTCTTCATTATTGAAAGTTATTTTTGTTTAATATAGAATTTGTTTGGTATAGATTAGTTGATGTTTTTGTTTTTTTATCTTTCGGTACTTTGAAGATATCACTTCATTGTCTTCTGACTTACATAATTTGTGACAAGAAGTCCATCTTTCATCTTTTGGTTATTATTTGCAATGTGTCTTTCCCTACCTCTGGCTGATTTTGTTTTTCTCTTTGTGACCGGCTTTCAGAGTTTTACTATAAATTGCCTTGGATGGTTTTGTGTGTATTCTCCTTGGGGTTCATTAGATTCTTGGATCTATGTGTTTGTTTTGTCAAATTTGGGGAAAAAAAGACAATTGTTTCTTAAATGTTTTTTTCTCTTTCCATTCTCTCTTCTCTCATGGTGGGACTACAGTTACATATATGTTAAACTAATTGACAATTTCTACTTAAGCCTTTAAAAAAATCTTCTATGTCTCTTCTCATCCTGTTGATGCTTACCTTTGAACATAGGAAGCATATTTCTCATCACCATTTCAATAACCATGTCTGATAATTCTATAATTTCTGTCATTCTGGGCCTTTTTCTATTGACTGATCTTTCTCCTTATATTAGTTTGCTAGTACTTCCATAATAACATCCCACAGACTGAGTGGATTAAACAATAGAAATGTATTTTCTAGCAGTTCTGGAGGCTAGAAGTCTAAGATCAAGATGCCAGCTGGGTTAATTTCCTCTGAGACACCCCCTACCCCCTTTGGCTTACAGATGATCATACTCTTTTTGCCTCTTCACATGGTATTTGTGTGTGTGTGTGTGTGTGTGTGTGTGTGTGTGTGTGTGTATCTCGTGTTTCTTTATATATCCATATTTTCTCTTCTTATAAAGACACTAGTCAGGTTGGAATAGGGTCCACACTAACAGCCTCATTTTCACTTAATCACACAATAAAGGTCCTGTTTCCAAATACAGCTACATTCTGAGGTACTGGTGGCTGGATATTCAGCATATGAATGGGGGCGGGAGGGGGACACAATTCAGCCCATAACACTCCTAGTTGTAAGTTATAGTTCATAATTTCTTGCTTTATACATTTCTGGTAATTTTTAATTCAATGCTGTAGATTTTGAAGTTTAGATATTAAATACCCAATTTTGATTTTCTCTTTTCAATATTGTTAGATTCATTTCTGGCCTGAAATATTGTTACTTGGGTTTAGTTTAAATTTTTTCAAGGCTTGCTGTGAAGCTTTCTTAGTATAGGTCTAGAACAGCCTTCCATCTACGGCTGATTTTACTAACATCCACTCTACCTTTTGCAAATAAGATGATAACTTTCTAGAACACTACCTATTGACCATGTATTATATACAGATCTTTTCATTCTGGCTTGTGGGAACATGAATCATTCACAGCCTTGTGTAAACTATGGACTTTGTTTGACTTACTGCTCCCTGGCAATTCTGGACCGAGATTCATGTGTGCGTGTTTCTTTTGTTTTCTCTCACACATGAGTAAATCAGTCAATTACTTGAGGATACTCCTCTCCAGATCTCCAGAGCTTCTTTTTGTGAATCTCTCTTCCCTTCCATGTCTCCTCCACAAATTTTAGTTACTTGGGCCTCCATGAATTCCATTGTCTCCTCAACTCAGTGACATCACTGATCTCCACGTGAGTTTCCCCAATTCTGTGCTGCAGCCTATAGCTTACCTTTAGGCACCAAGCAGAGACAGTTGCTGGACTCACTTTATTTTTTCTCTTTTCTCAGGGATCACTGTCCTGTTCTGCCTACTGTCCAGTATCAGAAAATACTTGTTTCGTACATCATTTTTTTCCTTGTTTTTTAATGCACAGGGTAAATCTATTTCCCCTTACTCCCTCATGACTGCCAGTGAAAGTTTTATTTTTGTGTTTCTGTGATTTATTTTTCAAGGTGAAAAATTTTTAATAAAGTCATTTTTCAGTATTTGTTATAAATGTTTGATACCCATTTAAATGGATTCACTTTTTTTTCAGCAACAATTATTCTCAGACAATAAGGACATACTGTATTTGTCTAAGATATATGAATTGTTAATCACTTTGATATACTGGGAATAATTCAAGAAACTCAACAAACTGTGGAGGAAGATCAATGTGAAATATTAGTCATTTTCTGGGATATACTCAGTCTAGTTGTTAGGGATATGTATAATTTATCTACTAAAATTGTATGTTAGCAAATAATAAAACCTGCTTGGCATTTGTTACAATTATTGCAGAGCATAAATATAACAGGAAACATATCTAGATTAACACGCTTTTTACTTCAATATGGATATAAATTAGTCACTTAAAATTATCCTTTCAAATTGGTAATAGCTTTCCTTTCTCTGCTCCTATTCATCACTGCCCATGAAAATCCATGAAATCTTTAGGAAAAAGCTATATAAAATATCTGTAAGAGAAGATTGACATGATCCGTTATGGCTGAACATCTACCAACGGCTGCTCTTCGTTTAGTTTCTGTCTTCACCAATGGCATGTAATGAAAAGGCTAAGGCAGACTGCTTACTCTCTGCCTGATAATAAGCAAATGTGTGCTCATAGGTGCATTGTTTGAATTACCTCGAATTCTAGTCTGAAAATCATGAGGTAAATAAAATATCTTCCAGGTGATCATTTACATTTTGAAATAATTGGACAGTTATTTTTAATATGCAAAGCAGCAAAAAATTAATGTTGTTAATACTTTACACATGCTCATCAAGCATACTTCTTGTCTTGTTCTCCCAAATTTTCCACCTGACTTTCTATTTCCTCCCTCTCCCTTCCCAGGAAAACAGTTGGAGTATTTTGCTGTGGACCCAGTTCAATTTCTAAGACTCTTCATAAACTGAGTAACCGAAGCAACTCATACGGGACAAGATTTGAATATAATAAAGAATCTTTCAGCTGAAAACCTTTGAGATGAACCAGGACTCCAAAGAAGGAATGAGTGCAATTGCTAAGACTTTGAAATTCAGCTGAATCAAACAGCTGTGTCACGCCAAAGGGTAGCAAGGTTTTCTTATTTATGATTATTTAAAATGGAAATGCAGAGAATGTGGCAAGATGACAGGTCACATTACACATTAAATCTGGAAACCGAAGAGGCCCTGAAGAATATTTGATGTGATGATTCACTTTTCAGTGCTAGAATTAAAGGAAAACTATTAGATTCACACTCTTGATTTTTATGGCTGATTCAAGAACTCCCCAGTGAGGAGCTGCACTTGCTCACTGTGAGGCTGATAGCCTGGGTCCTCTATAAATTGTTTTTGGTTGAACAAATGCAAGATTGAACAAAATTAAAAATTCATTGAAACTCAGATTACATTTTCTACATGAGTATAAACAGAGTAACTTTGATTTAGAAAAGCTCTAGGCAAATATGTTAGATGTTTGAAGATATAGCACAACACTCTGAATTGATACGGGTACTTAGTGTCAATATCTAATCTTCCTCACTACTGATGCTAATACCTCTACTTGATACCTGTCGACTTTATACTAAGTGAACCTTGTACAGATGTTGATATAGTATCTATTTTTATATATTTCTTTCTTTTTTTCCCTTCTGTCTTGAGAAATCTTCCCTTTCTTGGCATGCATTAGGCACAATGATTTAATCAGTCATTTTCACCCTCAACTTATTTAATCTATTACTGTTGCATAGTAATGAAGAAACTATCATTATTATAAATTATAAAGGGATATATAGACTGATAACTTTTTGCCCTTTTCATCATTGTGATCTCTATTATTTTGATTTACTTTTTTCCCCAGCATAATTTATCTTACTCTTTAGCCTCTTAAGGGCCTTTGTTTAATTTGCACTTGGAGACCAAAGGGCACCATGTCTGTCAGTAGTCACTGAGCAAGATGGAAGACCTCTCTTTTGTCACACATTGGTTTATGTTGGAGACATTGTAGTCACATTCCTAATGGGAAAGTGTAGTCACCTCCCTCACAGGAAACCTGTATTTTACTTTCTATACAAGATAAACACTTCCTTAGTTATTCAAATGTAAATTCAGAATCAAGAATACTATTGTTGTACCTTCTGATATTCTCAGTAGGGAATTATTGACTGTAGTCACTGTTGGGATTACTCTGTGTGATCCTATCAGTTTACGCTCCCTGGCCATTATACGTTTGGCTCCAGGAAAAAATCTACTTTACTACCTTAAGAATTAAGGCTTTTTTTTTTTTTTTTTTCAATAGTTTAGTGATTTTGTTTTATAGACATATATCATTTGCTATCAAATATAGAACATTGCTTACATCAGCAGCATAACTTGTCTTACCTTTGTTAAGATTTTTCATGATATAACTTGATAGATGCTACTGTCATTTTTTTGCTCTGATTCACCAATAACGATCAAGCATGTTAAACCATCTACCATTGAATGTTCACAAACACATTACTTACAGATATTTCATTCCTCTCTTTGGACTCCTTTAATCTCCCTCTGTGAAAGGAAGGTGAGTCAGATAAAGATATGGGAAGTGTGCAATGTTCCTGCAGCTTTATCTCTGAAGGCATATTTAATCACCAGTACATCTTGGCAACACTATCTAAATGAAAAAGAATTTTTGTGAGAACAAATAACGGAAAGAACTAGTAAAAAGAAACTTAGTTTAGTACAGGTTTGATGTGCAATACTGACCCTTTATTGGTCATAATTTATTTAAGTGATTATATTAATACACTTAATTTCAGTAAAACAGGTGGAAGAATTTTCAACAGAAGAGTGATCTTTCCAAGTATCTATTCTACATAGCAGATGCTATTCTGTATATTTTAAATTCCAGTTGATGTTCAAACATTAGGTGTTAACATAGGTAATTTTTGTTTCTGTAGGTAGGAATGAAACTAGGGTTTCAGAAGGCATGTATAAGAGAGCTTTGTTTTGTTTGAGGGATTCTTTCTAGCTAATTCTTGTCACACAGCTCTTAAAACAGTAATTTTAGTGGCAGTCAATGTTAAAATTGAAATGATATCCTTGAAATGTTTATTAGCTTACTTTACCTTGCAACAAATAAAGCAGACAGAGTTTCTTCTCCGGGTGATACAAGTTTCAGAATCATCATCTATGTTTGTGCCCAGTAGAATAAGCAGCCTTCTGGGGGGCTATCCATGTCACTGGCTAATGGCCTGACTATGGCTAATTGCTGCTCACCCGGGGATTTAGCTTTCTCATTTGGACCAGATCAGTAGTTAATTAATCTTTTCTAGGTAATGTATTTTTTGTGAGGACCTGATTAAAAGAGAATACTATGACACATGTACATATATTACAGACAAACTTGGGGGTTCACAAACAATCTCCAAAAGCAAGGAACGCTGTTTGAGAACTGCTGAACCAAATGATAATCATTATAGTTTTTATTTTTAATTCTACCTTTCTTTTCTTGGATTATTTGGAAGAAACTATCATTTCTTATAGGATTATACTAAGAAATTAACTCTGTGGACAAAGGAAAGAAAATTATCTTTGTATAACCCAAAACAAAGACTCCTATAGACTCTTCCATTGTTTTTAATCTTCTTGGGTACCTTGCTTTATACAAGGTAAGGCTGTGATTTTATATATAAATAACAATAAAAAAAGATTAATATGCACCCCCCCCACACACACAAACACATAAATTTGGGGCTTAATTTTTGCTTGATTTTAATTCGAGTTAAAAAGGAAATGATTGATAGTTTTGTCATGTAGTGACTTTAAATGCTAGTTGGGTGATTGTGATAGTACAGGCACTTAAAACAAAGAAATAAAAGCAATGTAGATACACTATAGGCTGAACTGATTGACTCCATGTACCTATATTATAACCCCCTAAATCAGTGTTTACTTGGAGCATTCCCAGCAGGTAATGGATTTAAATTATAAAGCATTGTTAAGAGGCTTGCTAGGGACCAGTCATTGTCATTTACAGGTAATGCTGGGCTGGAGAATGTTCATTATACTAGAGAGAAAAAAAATTAGGTAAAAACAATGTTTTTCTTTAAGTTATCTCAACCGAACAGTGATTGTCCTAAACCAATGAGACACATTTTTAATGGCTGCTTGTGATAAACAGTTCCCTTTTTCTATGCTATCTAGGACTCTTTCATATCCAGTTATATTACAGAAACAAAATACTGAAATTGGGAGTACTGTTATTTTGCAGTTGAGGAAAGTGAGGTCCAAGGGAAGATGGTAATTTGTTTCAAGTTGTTCATTGAGTTTGTCACAAAGTCAAAATGGGAGCTCAGCTTTCCGAATCTCTCTAGTTACTGAAAGGCTCTTTCCACCTCCCCGTGAAATATACATCTAATAAGACACATCTAGAACTGTTAGTTTGAATCTCCCTATAAACTCTAGTATTAAGGGGAAAATAAGGTACTGAGTGTTAATTCCAGGTTCAGAGCAGAAATTCACGCTTTTCTTCTCTATATATCTTCTGACTCTAAATTTGTTAGTCTTTTATATTTTGCCTTTTTGAATCTATTTTCAGATATCAGTTTTAAAATATGACAATTATGGTAAAGGAATTATGTTCTCCAATACTCCGTATTAGAAATATGTAATAGTATAGTTTCAAGGAAATTCTAATATAATTTTAAATTTAGGTTCTTAGACAAAACTCATAACTTCACCAGCCTTCTAACCACACAGGGAAATGTTATTAAAACAAATTGACTTTATTCTCTACTCACATGACCATAACATGCTTCTTGTTCAAGCAAAAAAGAGTCATTTTTTGTAATCGAGTGAGACAGGGAATAAATGAAATCAAGCAGAATGAGATCTGTATTTACTTTAACCACCACAGACAATAAGAACTCACAGTTTCCTTCCATCTAAATCTCCCCTCCATTACCCCAACTTCTTTATTCCATTCCGTAGTAGTCTAAAAAGAGTTGCAGTGATGTCAGAGATGACATTTTCTTAAGAAAAGAAGCAGAAGACTTCCGATATTTAGCAAAGAAGGGCCCATAAGAGAGAAGAGAAAATAAGGCCATGTGGATCATTTAAAGTATTTTGTGCTACAACAGACCAGTGACTTTTTAAAAGTGAATATACAGAATTTTTATTTTCCCTTAGCTTAAATTTTTATATTCTTGTTTATAAAATCTAGAAATAGATTTTTTCATTTATTTTACATTATACAAAATCACTAGTAAACTTATTGCAGAGTGTTATATTACAGTTTAAGAGTCTGTAGGGGCAAGAAATACCTCATAGGAGAAAAACTAGGAGGAAAAAAAGGGAAGCACAGAAAGAAAAATTATTTAACACATCAGGACATGATAATGCTTTTCTTTCCATTTGAGCAACTACTTAATAGATGTGCAGATGTGTGACAAAACTGGCTGTTACTCTGGTTTGGAAAAATGTAAAATAATGTGGTATTTGGGGTTTTTTTTTAGGGATCCTTTGACATTTTCTTTGCCACTAGAATCACAGCAGAAGTTTTTTCCTTTGTTCAGAATTGTAATCTTCTTTAAGAATTAGAGCTCTGATGAGCTGCAAGTTGACCTAGAGACAACCTCAACCTTTAGATGAGAACCAGCGCTGCATAAATGCTCTGATATATGTAGCATTTAGGAAGGGGAAGCTGTCATCCAATGATTCACATGCAACACATTAACATTCTGTCATTGCAAGGTCTTATTTTTCAGTTCTTATCCTTCTACCCAGGGAATGCAGCCTCCTTAAAAATGCAGCCACTGAGAAACAGATATTCTCTTTGTTGTATCATAACAGTGTATCTGTTCACCTATATCAGCACATTCATTCGAGCCTCGTTATCAATTTAGGATGACTGTATATTTCATTTTAGTGGTGAAAAATCTCCACGAGGCATCAAATGGGAGCTTTGCTTGCCTGCTAAGAAATATATGGCAGCCAACACATTGGCTAGGGAGAAAGCAGTTAAATCTTCTCTAGTTGAACCTTAAAGGAATGTAAAATACCTCCCACATATGTTAGACCATGACCTGAGTTGCACTCCACAGTCTGTGATTAGACGAGCGTCACAGCTTATTCTCCAGACTCCCAGGGACTCTCCAGTTCAGGAAAATAACAACTCTTGAGTCAGCTTGGCATCTTTATCCACATAACTGGGTGCCTATCAGGTGTAATCACATCTTTATTTAAAGGCGACAATTATCTGCTTACCAAATGGCCATACCCGGAAACTGTCTTTACTTTCTTCTCTTTTCCATAAAATTTGACTAAAATTTAGAGTTAGGAAAAGTAGAAATCACTTTAAAAAGTGGGAATTATTGGTGGCAGTTCTGTCCTACCCTGAGCATGTGCCGGTGTCATCATTTATCTAGCTTCCTCCAATGTGTGGAGTGAATAGGATCTTGGGGTAGAAACCGGAAGACTTGCAGTATTTACCCCTGAAAAGTATTAGACTACATACATAAAAATGGGAGTGATATCGGCCCCTGCTTAACTTACATGGATGTAATGGGGCAAGAATGTGGGGGAGAGGAGGAAAAAAGTAGTGTGGGTGAGAGGAGGAAAAGAGTGGTGAAGAAATAGAAATTTCCTGAGCAAATCTTCTTTAGTAGGTATTTTGAAAACACAGTAAAAAGAAAATACAGTTCTAAGAAAGTGAAAACGCAGGCTTTTATGAGTCACAGTCCATTGTAACTGAAAGAGTATTTAACTGCGCTTTCTGGGCAAGTAGAGAAGTACTCAGAGGCAAATCAGCACCACTGATCTGTTGTGAGATTCAGATAAGCAAAGTTGCCTGTTATGTCTAGTATAATGACCTTCTGAATTCCTCAACTAATTTTGGTCAGGCCCAATGTGGCGAGAAATAGCTAGCTGTATTGATCTATGACAATTGAGCTAGGAGTGGTTGGAGGGCGATATAACTTACCCTGATTATTTAAAATTTGATGAAGTAAAAAACAGCTGTTTATGAGACATCCTACTGAGTTTAAACCAAGGCCTGTATCTTAGAGCTAGAAATAATTCTATAAAAGAAAATAGCACTGCGTTGTAGCTACGTTTTTCCTACATGAAAAAAAAAAAGTATCTTTTTATTTTTTCTTACTCCTGCCAAAGATACTTTACATTATGTATGTTCATCAAACCCACATTATTTTGTAGATATTTATATTTAAATTATGTATGTGTGTGTGTGTGTGAGAGAGAGAGAGACAGAAAGAGAGAGAGAGATTATGCTGATTATGGTGGATTGGAAGCAAAATTGCCTGAATAAAAAGACATTCTGCAATAATGTGTAATGATGCTTTCCAGCTTTCATAATAAGCATTCAAAAGCTTGCAATTGGAAGAAGTGTAACCCTTCCATCAAAATGTGAGCCACTCAGCAATCCAGGTGTGGCGTTTAATTCTTGTCTGGCTAAATGGAAGTGTGAGTGTACAGTGCTGGAGAGGAAGCAGTAACACAGATTCAATACTTGTAAAGAGTTGGAAAAAAACACATTTATTTTTATGTGTAATTATATTGTTGTAAAGTTACAGCATGTTTGTAGAAAACCTTCATTGCTTTGGAACAGGCATAGTGTTTAAAAGTGACAAATAAAGGTTGGACAAATATACCCCTAAAATTCCTCTTAGAGTAAACTAATTGTGCACCACTGGCAATAAAAACCAAAAAAATTTCTCCAGGATTTTGAGAATGGTTTAGTGGTGTTTCACCCTAATGAAAGACCAAATGATCACACTAGTCTTACAGGTGAAGATATTAAACAAATAATACTTAAAAAATGTTCCTTTGAAAAGCTTTAAAACTTACAAGCATCTCAACACTTGTAACTTTCATTTCAGCAGGATGTATAATTCGGAATTATAGAATGCTAATCTCTAAATTTAATACACCAAATTTGGGATTTTGGTTTGATTTCTTGAGTATTACTTTCAAGTCTCATAACTGTCCATCAAAACATTGAATATTTGTACAATTTTAAGAATTCAAATTATACATATTTTTCTGCACAGATAATTAATAAAATGTAATATGCTCATTACGAAGTCTAAATGTTGAATTTTTATACTTGATCCTTAAAGGTTTCACATTTACCTAAACATTGAATGTACTGTAAATATTATATTTATACCCATATGTTAACTCCTGCTTAAAAGATTTTGTTTATTTTTTTCCAATATGTCACCATCTCTTTCTTTTTAAAATCTGTGAATTACACAAAATAAAGAATAATTGTAGAATAATTCACAGTTTTGTCTGACATGTACATAGATGGGATATGAGAAATTTGCCATATGCTCTGTCTTAGAGACCTGTGTTCTAGTACCATCTGAAAACTAGCTAGCTGTGTGATTTCCCCATCAGAAAAATGCAGACCAGAATTTTCTCTAAGATACGTTCCATTTTGTGATTCTGTGTTGGCTGTGAAACTATAATTTGATAGTAGACAGGTGAATAAAAATGCTTTAGTACACATGATTGTGATTACTTTCAGGTCTAAGATATACCTAGTAAGGTATACAAAACTGGAAAGCCTTCTTGCATCAGCAGGATGAAAAGATATTTGTGTCAGAGTAAAAGACATTATACTATCCGTGTTTCTAAATCTATGTTCTTTATAATAAATTACTGTTTATTGTTTTCTCTGATCTAAAAGTCATTCCTGGGTCAAATCAGATGCCACAGTGCTCTAATTTGTAGAGCTTTAAGAAGTGATGACTTGTTTGTAGCATTCAAGTATCACTATGTGGTACTGCATTGTCCTCTATCAATTTCTACCACATTGCCGTCCTTCAAGTGATTTACATTCAAAGAATCTGTTTTCCTGATATGGTGTCTTGCCGCCTCTCTTTTGCCAAACTGGCATGCATTCTGTAATTGGCTTTTCAGTAGGTCAAGTTGAAATGCATTTAAAAGGCAAGATTAGCAGTTATGTGCTTGCATTCCCTACGTGCATTATTTGCTTTGTGTCACAGTGGGGTCATGAGTGCATGCTTTAATAGCATTAGTGTTGTAAGAATACTCATTAACAGCAGCCAGTGAGGAAAGAACACAAAAGATATTTGGGAAAAAATGTTTTCTGGGTTGAGCAAATCAAGACTTGGATGCAAATTTCAATCTGAAGATTAACAAGTTCCTCTAAAATGCCTTCCCTTATTCATGTTGATTATCCTGTTGTCAGGAATGGTTGCCACAACTCAAAAATAAGAAAATGTGTGACAGTAAAAGTTTCTCATCAGACTTTTTATTAGGTAATGAAATCTCTAAGAAATCTTTTTTAGTGGCTTGTGTTGCAGGGGTCCTGTTTGCAGCTTGCTGATAAATGTGTCATCAACTAACAGATGTAAGAAACATCCAAAATTTGGTTTTGCATTGCCGCTGTAGACCCAAGGTGTTGTGTGAAAAATACTTTTTGACATAGAGTGACTGTTAATTGTGACAGATTTCAAAATCACCTTACATGTATTTTGACAAGGTGATTTCTGAAATCAAATTCCAGGTTTATTCTGACAAAATATTTTGTTGAGAGGTTTTGATTAGTAAACTAATTCAGATTTCAACATTGTAAAATAGCTGTGTATTTGCCTTGGGTTTCTTTTCTGGTGGTGGTGAGAAGTGGTTAATTATTTATTTGAATCTCTAATGGATACCTGGGGGAAAACACATTTTTGTCTTCCAAAACAGGTGGAAGCAATACGTCTAGTAATGTGTTACAACTGTGTGGGCTTCATTAAGCCTTGTTTTTTGCAGCTGTTGTCCCCCCACCCTTTAACTCTTATCTGTTAGTGGCAGGAAGGATGCTCCAAATTGGATCAGCAGGCAGCAGAGCCCTGGGAGCCACAGCCGTACTCTGAAGTTGTGCTATGACTAGTAAACAGCTTTAACCTGGAACCGTTTATCAGGACTCTCAGGCAGGTTTTTTGTTGTTGTTGTTTTCCCTGTTGTTTCCTAACCAAGCTATAGACCTGAAAAGCCCCAGGGCCTATGCTACACTTAGCATAGCCTATTTGTTTAGGTCTTTGGATTAACCCAGGTTCTGCTTCTGTGTGTTTCCCATTCAGCCCTTGAATTAACCTACCATCTTGGTTCAGAGTTTCTCTTAGTCTCAGGGCTCAGGGGACTCATCCAGGCACTGGCTCTGCCCAGCCACAGCCCCTCTATGCCCATGGTCACTATAGCTGTCCATCGCACACATTGTACTACACAACCACGTGTCTTTATGGTAGGCTTATATTTAGAGTTTATTTACATAAGAAGTGATGCTCCGGGTACAGATGAGTCTTGCTTTTTTCCTGGTAGTTTTGTTCTATAAAAGATGCCACGCACACTGAACTAGTGAATACTCAGCCATTGCTCCCAATTAGGTTCTCGTGAGCCTCTAATCACAATACTTTTATCGACCAAACAGTACATAACCTTGTTTATGTGTGTTTCTGTTTAAAGGCACCTTACTTAATATATATATATAGTTGAATCATTAACATTGAACATACAGCCAACAACAGCACTGTAACTCATGCCTGAATGAAGCTTGTCTAACACACTTATGTTCTCCACAAGATACATCACGGCTTTCTTGCACTCAGGGGATGGAGCGGGTTGAGGGGGCATTTTAAACAATGAAATCACTGACAAAAAGCACCAACATGCCAAAAATGTAGCACTAAATAGACCACAAAAAGGATACTTGATTACAGTATGTGAGCTGAAACAAGAAGGCAGAGTGACATCTTGTTAGACATGAGATGGAAACGTGGGCTCATGTGACTCAAATTTTTTGTTGCTCTGTGCATGTCTGCAAATAACCATGAAAGTGCAGCGAGTATTGATTTTGGGATTATAAAAATTTAGCAAGTAGATGATTTGCAAATAAGGAATCCATGAATAACTAGGCTTGATTGTATCTATTTTTTTCTGGTTATGGTGACTGGAATGGAAAATTCTGTGCCTTTTCATAGTTTTAGTTTTTATTCCTCACTTATTACTGGTTTCAGATGAACTTGGAATAGCTTTTCTGTAGGGAAGAGAAATGCTTCTCCATTTTGGTCTGCTTCTCTTTTCATTCTTTTCCTTCTTCCACATCAAGAATAGAGGATACTTTTAATTTGATTGGATAGAGTACAATAGTTTTATTGACTCACATTTATGAGTAGGTATGCTTATTGTTTGTAAAAGATTGTGCATCTACTTGTGCTCAGAAAAAAAAAGTTATGATACCAAGCCTGAGACTGCTATCCTTCTTAGAAAGAGCTGCCTGCAAGGTTAGCCATTAGCTGGCATCTGGGAACTTAGATTTCAGGAGGGTTTCCACCACCCTAACTGGTAAGAGGGGCTCAATGTGACTAAACTTTTGTGCAAGCAATAAGGATTATATTGAATACCTGCTGTTCTTTCTGGGAGTCTGGAATTTTGATAAGGACTAGGCAGAGAGAGGGTACCTATGTGATCAACCCCCAATAAAAACCTTAGACACTGAGTCTCTATTGAGTTTCCCTTGTAGACAATGTTTCACAAAAGTTATCGTAACTAGTTGCTGGAAGAATTATGTGTATCTTGTATGACTCCACTGGGAGAAGACTCTTGGAAGTTTGTTCTTGGTTTCCTCTAGACATCACCACACACACCTTTTCTCTTTGCTGATTTTTCTTTGTATCCTTTTGCTGTAATAAATCTTAGCTGTGAGTATAACTATACTCTGAGTCCGGGGAGTCCCCCTAAAGGATCACCAAACCCAGGTCATATTGGGCATCCCTGACGTAACCTACATGCCTCTTACCACTTTGTTCTTCTGTTCTTCTGTGTGCCTGGAAGGGACGTGGATGCATGACTTTATACTGTACTCTCAGCTCTCTCTTCCATTTTTTTTATTCCATGTATGGCTAAACCCTTAAAGCAGGTTGCTATCTTCTTTGTTGTATCTCTTTTCTCTCTTCACTTTTTTTTTTTTTTTTCTTTTTATCCCCAAGGGCAGTAAGTGTCCCAGATTTGGGGTCATCTTTTATTAACAATTAAGGGCTCAACAGATGAACAGTTGGGACTACTGCTTAAATCTAATGCACCAAACTAGCTTTACCAGAGAACCTCAAATTGGGGTTAGGCACTGGCTCCGCTTTCTCTCCTCTTTGCATATTGTTTATTGTATATACAGCTAATATAATATCTGACACACAAAAATTAAAGGGTACATGACACAAAACAGGTAGTTGACAGGGCAGGATTCAAACATTCTTTGATCTCTTTTTTTAAATATCTTTAAAAAACAAAAACAAAAAAACACCCAAACCCCTAATACTCCTCATCTGTTTCTTTTTTTCTGTTCATCCTCTTCTTCAACCTGTCTGTTCTCATCTTTTCCTTAAATGGATTGTGGTGAATGTGGTCTGTGTTGGTAGGATTAGCTGTTCTAAGATATTCCTTTTTCTCTTTGTTATCTTTCTTGCATTCTCCAGCCCATGTCTTTTCATTAAATTTCATAATTCCAACTGTATCCTGTAGAATATGTTATAGTCCCAGGAAAAGCAATATTTACTCCATCAGTGGTTCTTTATTAAACTTTTGAAAACTACTAGTGACCAGTTTTCCCACCAATATTTGGCTCATTTCAATACAGAAGAATCACGATACCTGAGAAAGAAGTTTTAGAGTCAGTACCTGACATAGTGATGCTAATTTGTTTCCTTATCATGTACCATATTTTTAGTATTGTACTTTCTCAAGGAGCCTTTAGGTTTCTGTCCAGATGAAGACGGATGGTTTGTTTTAACTGCCTTCATAGATTATTGTCTTTCTAGACCTACAGAATTCTAGAATTAACTATATAATGTAATGATTACAATTCCTTTTGAGACAAGTTCCCTAAATTTTAGATTCCTGCGTAAGGTAAAAATCCTGCTTACGTTAAAAATCCTGCTTCTACTGAAAATCCAGCCCTGTTATCTTGGACAATTTAAAAAATTTTTTTTCTCCCAGCTTTAGTTTTCTTATCTATAGAATGAGGGTTACTTGAATCAATAAATGTGAAGTATTTAGGGACACAAAATAAGTACTCAATGCTATTAATAACTATGATAATTTTAATAATTGAAAGTCCTGCTCCTACACTTTACTAGTTTTGTACCTTTTGGCAGGTCTCTGTTCTTCAAGTTTCTTTCTTATTAAAATGAAGATACTATATCCATTTTCATGGTTTATATAAGAACTAACAATTCCATAATAATTGCATTTTGAATGATGTCTAACATATAATAGATAAAAAGGCCACTATTATAATTACTCTGGAAGAAATTAGGTCAACCTGAAAAAATCATGTAGTAGACTGTCAATAATCCATTAGTTTTTCTGTATTATGCAGTGATTTATGAAAGTGTGTTTTAAAGTATTACTCTGGGGTGATTATATTTCCAGTACAAGTTCATGGTTATTTGTCTGTTTGCCTATCACCTCCTTTAACTATTAATTTCTTCAATGAAGTTCCCTGTTAGTTTTAATCATCTTTATCTTCCAGTTCCTAGCAGAATAGCTGATTCTCAGTAGGTCTCAGTCACTGCTAAATTAAATCTAATTATCATTGTGTTGTTATAACTAAGGAGCATAACTAATAGAAAATGCTGGGTATTGTTAGAAGCATTTATAAGCATAGAGAGACTCTTAAAATAGTTGTTTTAAAGAAAGAAAAAATATATTACAAAGAGCAACTAGAAGGAATCAGTTACTTTATGTGATCAACATATAATTTTTTAGCACTTCCACGTTAATTATCTGACTAGTTAAGAAAAAGGTAGTATCAGACCTCAAAACTTGATTGTTAATTTTGATTCTTCTTCTTTGTCACTTATACCACCAACTCCTCTTGGTTTTTACTTTTTGAAGTTTCTTGCTTCTGTCCTTTTCTCTTCTCATGACCACCATCCCAGTTGTAGATACAATCCCAATATAAGTTTGATAATTTGTTGGCAAAATATAGAGTAATATTAAATTCAAGACTACTCATATCATATAGTAAAAATGATTTTTCCATATATATTTGAAAATATTTTTCATAAAAAAATCAATGTCTATAGCTCTTAGCTCTCTTTTTTTACTTAATGTCAATGGCTACACTCAAAATTCTTTTAGGCAGCAACTAAGCAAGCATCTCAACAAAAAGTTTCACAGAATACTCACCCTAGTGACCTAAAGCCGTTTGAGGAGAAGGAGAGCAAGGTTTTCTTTTGCTTTGCTGGAAAAGCTGTTATTATCTAAGGAAACAAACTCAAAAATTTTAAACACTCTTTTTGTCTGTCTTGCCTTCAAATCTTGATTGGAGACATACCAGTCATCTGAACAACCAGAAAGATTAGCTTAAATGTCATTTCTTGCTTAAACTTTTCTTGGTGCTACCACCAGATCACATACATACACACACAACCCATAATCACATACCTGTGGCAATAAGCTATACCAGCATGGTGCTTTAGAAAACCCATGGACTTTGGAGTCAGATGTAGGTTTGGATCCCAACTCCGCACTAGCAGTATGATCTTGGGTATGCTTCTTAAAACCTCTTGGCATTCCAGCTTCCTTAGCTTTCACGTGAGGATAATACTAAACTCACAGAATTTTGTGATAATGAAATGATATCAATTGTGTAAAATGCCCAGATCCTGGCAAGGCATATGATAAAATCCTCCCTAAATATGAAATCAATCAAATCTTTCAACTTCTATAATTCTTCTCCAATGACCCTAAGCCACATGTGTTATATTTTTATGGCTTGTGCTATGAGTATTTCTTACATTTCTTCCTGATTCTCTGCATCTTAAAGGAAGAACCTCTGTATCCCCAAAACTCTGAGCCTGGGCATGCCTAATTCCAGCTCATGATTTCATCTAAGGCTTTCTACAAAGAATTTTTCTGAACTAAACTATTTTTATAAAATATTCCACTATTGTCTATCATTAATGCCCTTTTCATCATGATTTATCATGCTATGGAAGTTTGAATGGGGATGTTAACCATCTGCATCTAAGAATATTGTCTTCTAACATCACTAGCGGATATCATATACTTGTGTTTCCAATTCCTGCTGAGAATGTTTCTGTGAGCACATTTCTCCCAAGTCACTATTTTCACCAGTTTTAGCTCTCCATTTTCTTTTATTAGGTATATTACCTAGTTTAATGCAAGCCAATATAGACAAGATGTCCTATAAATATCTGTTCCTTGAAGTAATGAAACAACTCAAGGTGAATCGTTGCTCTCCAACTCAAAGAGAAGTCTTTCCTGCTCAGGACCCTTGGCCTAGGATGTTCCTGAGTTTCAAGCTCAGTCTCACATTATGACAGGTGGTTTAATAGCCACTATTTGTTTATGAACTGTGAGCCTATTACTGTCATGATTAATATTTCTATGCCCCAAACGTTTCTCTGTGTTAAAGGTATATGCTTATATTTATTGTATCATTTCATTGAATAGGTATATTTTATTAATATTCAAGATTATGCAAAGTTATTTTGCAAAAACAAAACTGTTTCTCTTTTTTTAAATTTTTATTTATTTTTTATTGGGGAATATTGGGGAATAGTGTGTTTTTCCAGGACCCATCAGCTCGAAGTCAAGTCGTTGTTTTCAATCTAGGTGTCTAGTCCGGGAGGGTGCAGCTCCCTGGCCTGTGTGGGAATCAAACTGGCAACCTTTGTGTTATGAGCACTGCACTCTAACCAACTGAGCCAATCAGCTGCTCTCTCTCTCTCTCTCTCTCTCTCTCTCTCTCTCTCTCTCTCTTCACAATTAACTTATGCTAAGTTATCCTGTTCTATGAAAATTTATTAACTAATATTTACTGAGCATTTATGCGCTATTGTAAATATTTTGCGTTTATTTTTCAGATATGTTGAGGAAAGTACTATTTTTATTTCCATTTTAAAGATGAGAAAATTGAGGAACCGAGAGGTACAATAATTCATACAAGGTCGTACAGTTAATGAGAGATTGAGCCAAGAATCAAATTCATAGTCTGACTTTCATACCAGATATGTTAAAGGTATTCACATATCTTTAACATACTTAATATTAGAGTCTGTGCCACGTTAACCACACATGAAGAGTAATTTATCACCTGGCCAAATTTCCTTGTTAGATTTTAAGTCAATATTGTAGGCAGAATAAGCCCCCCACCCCCACCCCACAAACAAGTCCCTGTCCAAATCCCCATAACCTGTGACTGCATTTCCTTACATGGCAAAGGGGCTCTTCAGATATGATTAAAGGTGGTAAGGACTTTGAGATGGAGTCTCCAGGAGTACGAGGTCAGCCCAAACTAACACATGAATGTTTAAAAGCTTATAATTTCCCTAAGTGTAGTCAATGAGACAGAGACAGAGACAGAGACAGAGACAGAGAGAGAGAGAGAGAGAGAGAGAGAGAGAGAGAGAGAGAGAGGAGAATGATCCGAGTGATATAACATATCTGCCTTTAAAGATGAAGGGAAGCCACAAGCCAAGGAATGTACACTAAGTCCTCACTTAACATTTTCGAGAGATTCTTGGAAAGTGTGACTTTAAGAGAAACGTCGTGTATGGAAACCAATTTCACCATAGGCTAATTGATATAAACAAGAGTTAAGTTCCGATGGCTTATTTCCGGTCATGAAAACATCACCAAACTTCTAAATAAAGACCCAAAACACTTTTAATACTAAACATTGAAATAACTGTGAGCTATACACACATTGAAGAAAGATTTATAAAAACAAGTAAGATACATTCTTTCCCTATCCCCTTACGCTAGATCCAGGTCACGTGGGTGTCAGGACCCTATCCCGGCAGCTCAGGGTGCAAGGCGGAGCCCTGACCCTGGACAGGTCGCCCTTCTATCACGGGGCGCACTCGCACCCACACTCTCACCCGCACTCACTCAGCCTGGGACGGTGTGCACATGGCAGTTCACCGCACAGGTGCTTCTTTGGGACGTGGGAGGAAACCGGAGTCTCTGGAGAAACCTACGCAGAAGCGGGGAGAATGTGCATTCTCCACGTGGACGGTGGCCTGGCTGGGAGTTGCTACTTTTTGTTTTTTCCTTGTCAGCGCTGTAATGGAACACTGTTTAACAGAATGATAGCATTCGAGGACCTGCTGTAGATGGTCCCTAGAAGCCACAAAAGGTAAGGAAATTAATTCTTCCCTAGAGTCTCCGCATAAAACACAGCCTTAATTCCGCGATGATTTGAGCCCAGTGAGACCATTGTTGGGCTTCTGGTTTATTGAATTACAAGATAAATTTGTATTGTTTATGCCACTATGTTTATGGTAATTTACTGCGGTGACCGTAAAAAGAGTAATACAATCAGCAACAAAGTTCTCTTCGCTATTGGAGAAAGGTGAAAAAAAAAATTCAGTTTTCCTGTATGTTCTCTCTTTCTGTCCACACACACATACATACTCACACAAACACATCTACTCTTCACAGTTTTCCCAGCAAGAGTGTTTGAAAATGACGTGATCTGAAAAGGAAGATTGACCAAAGCCCAGGCAGTGTGTAGTATTTACTCAAAAAGCAGTAAGAACAAAGTGTTCACACGTGTCTTCGGGTTTGGTTTTCAGAGCCATCCCAGCCTTCCCAACCCCTGTTACATGATTACTTGTCTATCCTAATAGCTGAACCTGACTGCTTTCATTCAGACTATTCTGATGTCCCGTGCTCATTCTTCCAAGGGTGGATTTCTGGTTCTGTTACTTGTATTCTTGCATAATTCTTGAGGCACACACACCTTTCTACCTGGCCAAGATACACACATTTCTGAAAATATCTCATTTTGGGACCAATTTACATGCGTGTTATTTTCTCTCTCTAATATGGCTTTAGTCTGAATTTTCTACAAATTTTAGTGAGAGAAAATGACCATTATATGTAGTAGTTTGGAAAAGGCATGTTTATGAAAGGGAGCAATACTTCAAGTGCCAATTAGGGTCTTCAGCTCCTCTCAGAGATAATTGCAACTCTTTTTCCTTCTAACTTCATCTTTTCATTTTCTTTTTTATTCCTTTTGTTCTCTTATTTTTAGACTCCTTCTCTTTGCATTTTAAAATCCATACAACCCGTTTCGAACGCACTGTGGCAATTCATTAGAAACTAGCCATAAAAATATTCATATACTTTGACTCAGCAATCATACTACCAGTAAATAATTTAAAAGAAATCAGATGCCAAATGTACCAAGATATTCCTTATAGCACTAAAGATAATTTAAAAGATACATAAAACCTAAATGTCTAGTAGCAAGGAACTGGTTAGTTATGACACATCAACAGAATTAAACAATAAATCAGAGTGAAATTTATAATCATGAATCATCTAGGAGAAACTGGATTCAAATCCCAGCTGAATCACCTAAACTAATGAACAGACATGTAAACCTGGACAAGGTATGTCTCCTATGAAAGTCAGTCTCCTCATTTGAATACACAAATAATACTTCTTCTCATACTGATAACATGAATATGAAATAAGTTTATATATATGAAGTTCTTAGCATAGTTCTTGGAAAATCATAACTACTCGCTAAATTGTTAACATCTTTGTTATTTATTTTTAAACAAGAAATTAAAAACTGTTTGATTATGATTATGATTGTGAAACATATAAGTATTGGTAGATTAACAGGAAGTTATGAGAATAATTTCTTACCTTACTGTTAAGAAAAGAACTCATAAAACAATTAAACATGGGCCATATAGAGTTTTAATAAGGCTTCTATTTAAAAGAAGATACTTAAACTATCCCGTTGTAAGTTTTAAATAGCTGAATGATTTGAAAACCCTTAAGGCCTCCAGTGTCATAGGCAATTTTATCTTCACTATATTGTACAAGCTAAGAAATGCTTTTGGAAAATAAGCTACACAAAGTTTAAAAAAAACAACTCTTTTTACTTGCATTTAAGCAGCTTTCGGAAGAGTCTAATCAGAAGGGGAGAGGGACTTTATTCCACTGACATGCCCTGCAAAATAGCACAGGCTCACAGTAGGGTGGCGACAATGAGTCCCTTTTTATGGTGACAAAGAAAACTGCTCCAAATCAAAGCCCATATATACAAGGGAAATGCTATTTTAAAACATTCACAATCAATGCTAGTTGCCACTCTGCTAGATACACTGGCTGAAATGGACTTGTACCCATCACATATTTGTTTCTACAGATGAAGAATTATATATTTGACTTGTTGGAAAGGTTAGGTACTAAAAATAATCTTTTTTTTTTTTTTTTTTTTTTTTTTTTTTTTTTTTAATAAAACCAAAGGAACAGAAAAAGTGGCAGCTGCTTATTGCGTATTTCTTTCTCTGTAACAAATTGTGACTTGTAATGTGGCAGTGAAAAACAGAAGAGCCGAAAATGGATCAATTTATAAAATCTATACTATGAAACAACGCCATAGAATGTAATGCTGATTAGAATTTAATAAAACTGCTATGGTAGGTGTTTTGAAATACCAGTCATGTAATTTTGGTACCTTATTGAGAGAACCATGGAATCAATGTGGTGGTAGTTTTATCACAGGTGTTACTGCTACTCAAGTAGTTACCTTGAGCGTCTAGAGCAGGGGTGTCAAAACTGCGGCCCACGGGCCAACTGCGGTCTGCAATCTATTGTTAATTGGCCCGCAGCAAATTCCAAAACTATATTTAGTTTACTTAAATAAACCAGGTGAGGCAATACGTATGTGAGTGGCCCGGCTGTTTGTGTATTTTACCGCATACGGCCCTTGGTAAAAAACGTTGAAAAAGTTCAGACACGACACCTCTGCTCTAGAGAAACAAACAATAGTCTCTGTTGAAGTGCAGTGATAAAGGAGGCAATTGGCTTGTGATAAAGTAAAGAATGACTTTATACAGCTCCCTGTCAGTGACAATGAAATTTCCTTGGATGGACTTTTATTCAAGATGCTTTGTAAAAAATGATTAAATATACCATCTGGACTAAAATTTTGCCTTCCAATCAAGCCTAGCTAAGTCATTGTTTTGTATTCTGGGATCAGAGTAAAGGGAACCATGATCACTGTTACTGCTTCTCCAGAATCTTCTGCAGATCCTTTTCCAGATTTGTTTTCCCACTCCTTGTTCTCAGTTTTATTTCCAATTCCCAACTAAACTGAATTCACAGCTTAGATGCTATTGCTATTTTACTTTAAATCTTTTTCTTTTATTTTTTCTGGTTATGCACCACGTTGAGGATATAATCCCCGGTATTTGCCCTCTAGTCTCACAGACTTTCACTGTGTCAGTAAGTAGGCTGCTTCCCATCACTCGCCCGACTTTTCTCTACTAGGCATCAGAAATTAGACAAGCTGGCAAATGATAAATCTGACAACTCGTCAGAGTGCAAACAGGAATATTGCTCTATAATTGAGTTTGTTAACTATTAGTTAATTTCTTAAGAGTCAGTGACATTACTTCAGCAATAATTGTAAATTTCTATTCATTCTAGATGAAAAATAGCCAAAATCACAGGACCAGTGTGTAGAATAGGATGATTTTTTGCTTTTCTTTGAAATCCAAACTGGAACTAAATGAAATGGGATCATTTAAAATTATGTAATTTTGACTTCAGGTCAGTCTTTTCTAGATAAAAGCACTGTCAAGAGCTCAATTTTTAAATGCATTTATAAACAATCTGAACACTACGCTTTAGACCTTATGGGAATTGCAGAATATTTTAGTTGAAAGGTTGTGTACAGGTCAGCAGGTCTCCTCTTCAATTCCCTCGCACAGATGGAGAGGCTCAGGCACCAGACCCAGGCAGGTGTCTGGGAGCCTGGGTTGTACAAGCCTGTCTTTAAAGCATGGCATCAAGATTGAAAAGACTGTTCAGAGATGATGCTGAAAATGTAACTCAAACAGTCAAACTGAAGTATGTATTTGAAAATGCTAAGCGCACATATATAAGGGAACTGAGGAGACTGAGGAAGCCAAGACAGCAAATGAATTTGGGTGAGAGGGTGGAAGCTGAAATCTGGCGAAGCTGATACTGTGACAGCATGACAGGGATTTTTTTTTTATAGAGTATACTTGGCCTTGCTCCTGAATGGGGAGTTATTAAGAGTCCTGAGTCAATTTAAATAAATACTACTATAGATTCAATACTTAAATTCTCTTTATAGAATTCAAGTTGAATTAACCATCCAACCTATGTGTGAAGAATTGCGGTGATAACCACTTATTATTTTCTAAGGATGTCAATTTTGGTTTTGGAAAGCTCAGAGTGCTGGTTAGTTTTTCCTCTTATTGGACCCTTTTAACTTCCACTCACTGGTCCTAGTCTTTTATGCTATGCATTGCTGTAATACAAATGTATATCCATTGGACTATTTTTAACAATTTAATTGGATCCAAAAGTTCAAGTACCAGGGTTATCTTGACATCCTAATTTATGGTTTTACAAGCCAAGAAAAATAGAAATGTTATTTTACTAGAACTACAGGAAGGCTGATATTCACATAATTGTTCTGAACCTTCAAATGTTTTATAGCATTTTAAACATTTTCTAATACAATGAAATTCTTCTTAGAAGATTGAAAAAAACACTCTTAATAGGATGATTATTGTCATGGTCAACATGTTTAATGAACACATCTTAAGGCAGGCACTTAGCCAGATTTGTTGTAGGGGCAGGGTTCTTGTTTTCTGTGACCTTCAAAAGGTCAAGAACTGAAGGTTGTTTTATATTTGATGTCCATCACACATTTTGGAGCAGTAATGTAAAATATAAGGGAAACTATGCTCTCTGAGGAAAATAAAAATGTGTTTATCAAGCTCAAAAGAGTCAGTATAAATGTGTTACTATTTTATTAAAATCAAAGAAAGGAGATAATAAAAAAGAAACATGTCATTAAACAATCAGAAGGAAAAAGTCAAATATTGCCACATTTTATAAGAGCACTTTTATGCAGATACAAGTAACAATTACTCATTACCAAATGGCATACTTTCCTGGGAAATATGGGCTTGAGGAAAACTGTCAAAGAAGATGATCAAAAAACAGCAAGACGAGCACAGGCGCAGTCTACCTGAGTTGGAGGGGGCATATACTTTGTATTAGAATTAGATTACAATTCTGATCATGATCTTCACAGACAAATACCAGGGATTGCCATTGGAACGTCCCCCGGAGACTCCAACACCCCTTGCGTTAGAGTGAAGTCAGGCTTCTTGGCCCTACCTTGTTGCCTAAGCCTTTTATAAACGACTCTGATGCAACAAGCTGTGGTAATCTTCCTTTTCCATGAGGAGTGGCTGATTTTCTTCAGTGAGCTGCTTTCTCTTGCGACGACAATGACGGAACAGGCTCATAAGCCCTCCCAGCACAACAGTGAGGACAGACCCCACCACAGCTGCCCCAATGAGCCACGGCCAAATCCGACTCGCTTGTTCTAAGTAGGGCTTAATGTAATCTTGAAAAAAGTCCGGCTCTGAAATAGAAAGACATCCCAATGTTTTTACTATCATCATCGTCGTCCTCCTCCTCCTCCTTATCTGTATCATCATCAGGACCCTTGGGTAGGACTTTGGAGTCACACACTCTGGTTTGAATGCCAGCTCTGCTACTTACCAGCTACAAGAGCTTGGGAAAGGTAAACCTAATATTTCTAAGCCCCAGTTTTTTCATCGGGAAAATAGGAAAACAATACCGTCTTGTTGGGTTGTTTTAAAGTTTGTAGATAATATCTGATCTGTAAATTATACAGTGTCTGCCCCCAAGTCAGCTACTATAATGTTTTAGCTGTTCATTCTGGTATTCACTTCCATGTTTCTAAATAACAGGCAAATGTTACTATCTCTTATCAGGTTTATCTCCAGAGTTCCTCAAATACACATGATGATTTTAGCTCTCTTACAAACTCCCCTTTTCTTTCTTCGATCTTTTCATAATAATAATATCATGATTGGGGGCAAATCCACATCTAGGATTTTCATTACTTTTAGTATTACATATTATTGACAGTTGAATGAAATGTTATGCTATGATTACATTTCCTTTCTTACATTTTTTACCCTTGAACTTAATAATTTATTGTATCTTTTGCTTGATTTTAAAGTACCCACCACTATTTATAATCTACTTTAAGATATTCTATATCCATTTTGTAATACAATGGAAATGAGAGTGCATATAGAGCTTAACATAACAGAAAATGATGGCTATATGACTTAAGTCTTGACCAAAGTAAAATATTCAACTTTTGCGCAGTTCCCTTAAAAATAAAAAGGTGTGCCTTTGCCTTTTTCCTTAGGTGGAGTGTGGTTAGTATCTTGCTGAGCCATCATGGACCATGTGATCCATGTTAAACCCTAGACCTTATGGGACTATAAGAAAGGAATTATGAAGCTGATATTTAAAAACATTCCAAAATCGTTATTTGAATAATAAATTAATTTACATAAGCCTTGGGTATTTGAATCTAGATCTGCTCCCCATTTCTACTTTCCCACCCTTGTTGATGGAACTATAACCTTCCTTTATGATCCCATTCCTTGGCAATAGTCAGTTAATGTGTGGTGGGCCACTGACTCGTCACGGGCCAATCAGAATCATTTCTCAGAATTAACTGTGCTGGAATTGAGAGTTGGGTAGTTCCAGAACTGATGATAGCCTTGCTTCTCAACATGTGGAAGACAGGATGATGTCAACACACTCCCAAAACTAGAGACAAGACTCAGACAATGAATACAATAGTATATTATTCAAAAAAAAAAAAAAAAGAAAAAAAAGGAATCTTAACCATTTGCAACAACATGGATGGACCTAGAGGGTATTATATAATAAGTGAAATAAATCATACAGAGAGAGACAAATACCACATGATTTTACTTATATGTGAAATACAAAGGACAAAACACACACACACACAAACAAAACAGAAACAGACTCATAGATACAGAGAAAAAACAGATGGTTACCAAGATGGGAGGCAGGTTAGGGAGCTGAGTGAAAAAGGTGAAGGGATTAAGAAGTACAAATTCATAATTACAAAATAGTTATGGGGATGCAAATTAAAGCATAGGGAGTATGGGCAATAAAATGGTAGTAACTATGTATAGTGCCAGGTGTGTACGAGACTAGTCAGGGGGATCACTTCTTAAATTATATAAATGTCCAACCACTATGCTGTATACCTGATGCCAATATAAAATAATATTGAATGTCAACTATAATTGAAAAAAAACAAAAACTGATAATGAAAAAAGAAATCAGAGGATGAGGGAGTTTGGGGGGAGAGAGAGAGAGAGAATCAGTCCTTAGTTCCTGCTGTCCCTCAGTCAGTTGCATTTCTGCTTTTTCCACAGTTAGAGTCATCCTGTTCTTTGAGTTTTGTAAACTAATGAATTCTCCTTTTATCTAATCTCATTCCTATGGAGTTTCTGCTATTTGAACTTCAAAAATTCCTACTTATTTAAAAAAATTAATTATATGCCTACTACAATAAAAGATAAAGTACCTTTGGATATTCTGGAATTACAATTATATATAAACTTCATATATAGTAAAAGTGAGATCCATAACCAAGGAGAAAAGGAGTATTTATTTAATAAAATATCTTGGAAAAAAATAGGTGGCAATATGAAGTAAAATTTAAAATGAGACTCTCACTTTACCCCATAAACTCAATGATGTTCAGAACAATTAAAGCATGGATATTATTCAATTCAGAGAATTTGTTAAAAAATAATTTTATATCAAAGCCTAGTATTCATTCAAAGAAGATAAAGTGGAACTTCCAAGGCTTAAATGGGGCTATGGGGCTAAAACCCTGTCCATTTTTCCTACGTTTTGTTTTGTTCTGCCTTCCTTGGCACTGTCCTTTTGTTAGCTGTCACTAGGATACCTCTAAATACCTTAGAATTTATTAAGCATAATTTGAACAGTACTGCAATTTAATGTTTGCGTTTTATTTTTATTTTTTCCCCATCAGGAAGGGACAATAACTTGCAAACGATAAACATTATCAAATAAATTATAATATAAATGATTTATAACTTGGAATTATAGTAATTTAAATCTAAACAATGAAAACCAGCAAAGCTGAAATAAAGTAATTTAAAAATGTTAAAATTTTGTTCCCTCAAACATAAAAGTTATTGTTTTTAATGTATTTTAGAATTGTTTTGAAAATGTGACTACAAATGCCTACAAATTGCTATTTGTCACTTCAATAATTGTACATTTAAAATTTCCAATCAAATGCACAGTATACAGAGGTCACATAGTAAGTATAATTTCCTTTATTTTATTTTTAAAGATTTAAATGGAAATTAGTAATAAATACATTTAAGCCCCTAATGTGACTCTTTGAGTCTTTCTATCTTTACTCCTCTGATAGTTTTTGTTCCCTTTCAGTAAAAAGCACCCTTTGGACAGTAGGGAAAAAAACAATGAGGTGGAACATATGTATACAAGACACATGGGGAATAAAGAGAACCCCCTCTCCCATGCAGTAATGGAGAGATAGTGTGTGATTCAATATTTGCAACTTATACTTGCTTTGTGAAAAAATTAGTCACTATCTTTATGTTCTCAATTGAGTTATCTATAAAACAGAATAGATATCACTACCAGATAGGGTTATGAAGATTGGCAGAAATAACAATTTTTATGAATCTTTGAAAACCATTATCAATATGCTGCTTTCTTTATCTACTGTGGATATTTACACAAAGAAGGGAAAACGTGAGACTGTTCCTCTTTGACTCACACTAAGCCCCTTCCCTTACCATACATCTAACCTTTGAAAAATTCCCTGTTCTCAGTTATCTTAATGTTTTCAAAGAGCCAATCTCCTCTGCCAGCCATTTTAGTATTCCTTCCATTGGCTATGCTCTTCAGATAAGGCAAAATAGGTCAACCATATCTGTTCAATTAGGGGTCCCCCAAAGGGCAGGAACATGTTGATAAAATACAGGTTCTCTCATTGACCCTAAATCATGGTTTTGCTATGCCGTATACTAACTGGATGGCCTAGGACAAGTTACTTAAATTATTTAAGCCTCTGCTTTCTCATCTGTGAAAAGGAAAAAGAAATAATAGTACCTACTTCATATGGTAGTAATGAAGATTAAAGGACATAATGCAAACAGCACAGCTAGAAGAGTTCCAAGCACATTAAAAAATGCTCAATATGTGTTAGCTATTATGAAATGACTAAATTTATCTCCTTGGTGTTAATTTTCCATCGCTCATACTACCCAAATAGGAGAATTTAGCTACAATAAATACACTTTACACTTTATACCTCTATTTTTCTTGTTATTCTTTTAGGTTAAAATATTCCCTGTGCTCTTCTATCTGCTACCTGCCTGCTCATCCTTCAAAACCTTGTCTTGCCTATTCAGATGAAATAGTCAGAAGTCATTGTTTTGTTTTCTCCTCTATGAAATTTATGACTTCTTTACTACACTTAACACAGCCTCCTGTTTCATTCTTTCTTGCACAATTGTCTGACTTCCACATTGAATTTATAGCTCTTTGAGGTCTGGCACAAGAGGTAGCAAGTCGGTATATGTCATTCATTTGTTCATTTTGTCTTATTTATCTGTGTATGTTTTCATGAATTATCAATGAGTATAATGAAACATCAATGCTTGTTGAATACCTCTTACCGACAAGCCTTATGTTGTTTTACTGCTTTTGGTTGTTGCCCCTCTGTGTTAGTGGAAAGCAGGGTGAAGTGCAGTGAAGAGGACCTCCTAGTGACAAAATCTGACTCCCCTACATATTGGTGTTTGATATTGGGAAAGTCACTTAAATTCTCTAAGTATCAGTGTCCTCACCTCTTTCTAGGGATGATAATACTTAAATAGACGGTGGTTAATAATGCATGTACGGAATCTGCACATAGCAGGCTCTCGAGATGGGGGACACATAACTGTCTGTTCCTCATTTATTAAGAAGTTATTGAAATAGTTCTTTCTACTCAGAAAAAAAAATATGTAAAACCAAGATCTAGTTAAATTACCACTACCTTAATTATAGTCATAGCAATTATCATTATAATAGTTGTTGTTGTTGTTGTTATTATTATTACTTATAATCAAAATGTCCATAATTTTTCTTGGTAATCCAGTAGGAAGTTCCCAAAGGAATTCCCAAACTGCTGGATGTTTATCTGTGCCACACTGCCCTATGCTTTTTAACACATCTCATTCATTTAATTGTCATATCTCTGAGTTATTCTGACCCCAAATTTCAGGTTAAGAAACTGAGATTCAGGGAATTGAACTAAAATTTCCCAAGGTCACACAATAATCAGCAAATAGAGTCATGTCTGAAACCCATTTTTTCTTCTGATTTTAATTCTAGTGCTCTTTCCATGGTTTTCATGTACAAGATGTATATTAAGCAGAATGAATGTAAATTTAAATATTCTTGCAACTTGGTTCATGTAATAAATTGGTGATAAGAATTGCAATGCACTTTCCCAATTTAAAGGATTTGGTGATAACCTTGTAAAAACATAAGGTTTTGTATTCTCTCAAAAGAAATTGGTTACACTTTATATAGAAATTCATATGAAAGAAATTGAACTTTACCTGACTCTTGTAGGTAGCTATAGTCGTAGCCCAGGTCTCTGGATGAAATAAAGAAATCACCATTTCTGTAGAGAGGTATGAAAGGAACCATGTAGGATTCCCGGTTATGTCCAATGGGTGCATTGGCTTCTGGATAAACTTCTTGAAGAGGTCGGTGCCTTCGTAGCCACTGTTCAAAAATACTGCAGAGGAAAGGATTATTCAGACTCAGAAACATACTGTTTATAAAGCAAATATTTGGATTGCTATAGTAAAATAATACATATCTGACATGTTTTTTTTTTATTTTTATTAAAAACATAGCACACAATATTATATTAGTTTCAGTTGTACACAATAGTTATTCAACATTTATATAGCTAAAGAAGTGATCACCATGATAAGGTCGGCAACCATTGACACCGTACCATGCTATCACGATATTATTGACTATATTGCCTATATTGTACATTACATCCCCATGCCTTATTTGTTTTATACCTGGAAATTTGGACCACTTATTGCCCTTCACCTTTCCCCCTACACTTTTTAATTTTCCAGTTACAGTTGACATTCAATATTTATTTTATATTTCAGATATACCGCATATGGTTAGACAGTTATATAATTTAAAAAATAATCCCCCTGATTAGTCTACCTGGCACTATAGGTAGTTATTACCATATTATCAACTATATTCCCTGTGTTTTATTTACATCCCCATGATTATTTTGTAACTACCAATTTGTATTTCTCAATCCCTTCATCTTTTACACTCTGCCTCCAACCCCTCTCCCATCTATCAACTGATAAATCTAGTATCCATCTGACAGCATACATAGTTATTACAGTATTGTTGACTATAATCCTTATGCTATATCCTACATCCTCATGACTACTTTCTAACATCCAATTTGTACTTCTTAACCTCTTCCCTTTTTTCATCCAACCCCTCAACACCTCTCCCATCTGACAACCATCAAAACATTCTCAGTATATGTGAGTTTGTTTCTGTTTTGTTTGTTTATTTTGTTCTTTAGATTCCACATATAAGTGAAATCACATTGCATATGTCTTTCACTATCTAACATACTCCACTCAGCACAGTACCGTCTAGGTCCATCCATGCCGCAGCAGATAGGAAGAACTCTTTTTCTTCCCTGGCCAAGCAATATTCCACTGTATATTTGTACCACCTCCTCTTTGTCCATTCTTCTATCAACAGACATCCAGGCTGCCTCCACATCTTGTCCATTGTAAACAATGCTGCAATAAACATATGGATGCACACATCCCCTCGAAGTAGAGTTTTGGATTTCTTCGGATAAATGCCAGGAAGTGGGATTACTGGGTCCTTCTTTGTCTCTTCTTATAGCCTTTGTTTACAAGACTATTTTGTCTGTTATATAAGTATTGCTACCCCAGCTTTTTTGTTTGTTTTCATTTTCATGAAAAAAAACATTTTCTATCCCTTTAGTTTCAGTCTGTGTGTGTCTTTTGATCTGAAGCGAGTCTCTTGTAGGTAGCATATGTAAGGGCTTCGTTTTCTTATCCATTCAACCAACCTGTGTTTTTGATTGGATCATTTAATCCACTTACATAGAAAGTAATTGTTGATAGATATGTAGTCATTCCCATTTTATTATTCATATTTTTGATTTTGATTTTTTCCATCTTAAAGAAGTCCCTGTAACATTCCTTGTAATACTGGTTTGGTGGTGATAAACTCCTTTAGCCTTTTCTTGTCTGGGAAGCTCTTCATCCGTTCTTCAATTTTAAATGATAGCCTTTGCTGGGTAGAGTATCCTTGGTCTTAGGTCCTTGTTTTTCATTACTTTGAATATTTTGTGCCAATCCCTTCTGGCCTGCAAAATTCCTGTTGAGAAATCAGTTGACTCTTATGGGAGTTCCCTTGTAGGTAACTAACTGCTTTTCTCTTGCTGCTTTTGGGATTCTCTCTTTGTCTATAACCTTTGTCATTTTGATTATGATGTGTCTTGGTGTGGGTCTGTTTGGATGAATATTTGTTTGGGACTCTCTGCACTTCGTGGGCTTGTATGTCTGTTTCCTTCACCAGGTTAGGAAAATTTTCAGTCATTATTTCTACAAACAGATTCTTAATCCCGTGCTTTCTCTCTTTTCCTTCTGGTATCCATATGATGCAAATGTTGTCATGCTTGATGTTGTCCCAGACGTCTCTTAAACTATCCTCATTTTTTTTTTTTTGGATTCTTTTTTGTTTTGGTTGTTCAAATTAGGTGTTTTCTGCTACTTTGTCTTCCAAATCACTGGTCTGATCCAGCTGAATCACTGCTTCATGTACTCTGCTGGTGATAATTTTCTAGTGTATTCTTCATTTCAGTTATTGTATTCTTCATTTCTGACTGGTTCTTTTTCATGGTTTCTATGTCCTTTTTTATGCTCGCTATTTCTTTATTGAAATTCACATTAAATTCCTTGAGCATCATTATAATACTTGTTTTGAAATCTGTATCTGGCAGGTTGCCTTCATTTTGTTTAGTTCTTTTTCTGGAGTTTTCTCCTGTTCTTTCATTTGGAACATATTTCTTTGTTTCCACATTTTGGCTGCCTCTCTGTTTCTTTCAGTGTATTGGGTAGGGCTGCTATGTCTCCTAGTCTTGCCTGGTGGCCTTAAGTAATAGGAGTCCTGTGCAGCCCAGTCTCCCTGGTCAGCTGAGCTGGGTGCTCCAGGAGTGTATTTTGTGTGGGTCATGTGTACCCTCTGTTATAGTTGAGCTTTGATTGTTGTTGGCATGTCAGTGGGTGGTACTGACCCTCAGGCTGACTGGCTATGGTGTTTGGCCATGTCCATAGCTTATGGGCTGCTGTGTGGGGGTCTTACCCCATGGAGTAGGTTTTGCCCCAGTGGGCTCTGGTGCCTGTTGAGACTACCTTTTGTGTGTGCGGCTTGTGGGGCTAACTGGGTGGTGCTGTGCTGTAGTCTGAAGCCAGCCTCCAAGTATGTTGGTTCTGGTGCCTCTTGGGAGGGGCTGTGGCCCAGGTCAGCCACTGCCTGTGACTGTCCAGGGAGTACCTGATAGGAGCTACAAAGCAATTCATATTTAATTGCTGCCTGTGCTGTACCTGGAGGCGGGTAGGAGAGGCCACGCTGTGAATTGAGGATGGTTGCCACCAGTATCAGGTCTCGGGTAGCTCTGCAAAAAGCCAGCACACTCTGAGGCTTGTTGCCACCTGCTGGCTCCCATAAGTTTCAGCTATTGGTAAAGCTTCCTGCAGTAGGCAAATTGGGTGAGGCAGGATCTCATTGAGTCAGCAGGGTGGAACAGTGGAGCTCACCAAGCCAATCAGATTCAGATTTGGCTTGTGAGGGCGGGCTCAATACAGGAAAGATAGTAGCTCCCTGCTGACTGCCTAAGAGAAGGGTCCCACAAAGGGAAACTAGAAACTGTTTCCCTCCAGTCCTCACCTGAAGTTATACAAGTCAGTCTTTCCCCACGTGTCTCTGATGCCCCCAGAGTCCATCCGCAGGATCTCAGGGAGAGCACCTATGCGGGCCCTTTACAAGGATGTCTGGGTTTCCCGGAACCTTCTCTTCTACGCACATGGTTGGAATGCCCACTGGTTTTCACATGCAGAAGTTGTGGGGGATCCTCTTCCTGGCACCAGTACTGTGGACTGGGGATCTTGGTGTGGGGGGCTGGGGTCCCTTGATCCTTAGTGGGGAACCTCTGTGACCAAGACATTTCTCCCAATTTTCAACTGCCACACATGGGTGTGGGACCAGCCTGTTTCACGTCTCTGCCCCTCCTACAAGTCTCAACATAGCTTCTTTATATCCTGAGTTATAAAACTTCTGTTTATCTAGGCTTCAGTTGGTTCTCTAGATTGATTATTCTATAATTTAGTCGTAATTTTGATGTGTTTATGGGATGAGACTAACACAGCAGTTATCTACTCCACTATCTTGGATCTCCTAATAGTGATTTATCCATATCTGACATATCTTAAAATCCCAAGATGTGGAAAGATGCCAAATATATTTTTCATGCTTTGAACATATTTTATAGAGCACCAGTGTATGCTGTCAAGCTCTGATGAAACTCACTCATTTGAAAGCAATATTAGAGGATAACTTTGAAATAGGAATTTCTTAGAAGATAAATGAAACTTACATGACAAGCTTAGACCCTTCAGAATGCTGTAGAACAAGGTAATTATTAGTTGAGTGACAACTGAGTTATAGTTGTAAGTTAAATGTGTTTCTTGTAAAGAAAGAACGTATGAAACTCAATTGGAATTAATACTAGAATTTGGTCATTTTTTTGGTCATGGTGAATGACTTTCAATTATTTCAACCATCTTGTTATGTTTGGTGAAATGTATGCTTAATGAATCTTGGAGCGAGAAAGAGCTCACTTTCCATGTAGAGGCTAAAAATACTTGTTTAGTTTTCCAACTTCCCCTGAAGCTAGAGTATGACCTCATGCTCAACACTCAGTCAATCAGACATACCCTCCAAGACTTTGAAACAGGAGATACTGACACAAAGAAGCGAGGACAATGGAAAACTAGTCTAGTAGTGGACAGTAGCAGTTGTGATTACAACATCAAGTTTTTAGGGCCAGTAAGGTCAGAGGTACCAGGACAGGTATTTGCTGTCCTGTGTTCTCTAGCATGATTTTGGCAGATGCTTGGCTGCTGCCCTCTCCCTTGTTTCCACCTGTTCCTAAACCTGCTTCTCCATGATTTACTGACTTATCCAATATCCTCTCAGCCAGAGTTAGTTTCTGTTGCATTCAATTAAGAACGCTAACTGGAACAATAGTTTAAAAAATAAAAAGATCAAAAAGGTCCAGTAAAAAAAAAAAAAAGGTTTAAGCTATAGCAGGATTTATAGTTGGTCATTAAAAGGGTGACAAAGAGAATGGCTTTGTACTATTAGGTCATATAACATGGGGGGAAGAACCCTACATCACTAGATCTGGAGTCAGAGAACACCCCTTGAGGCCTAGTTCTGTGATTTAAGAGCAGTATGTCTAAGCAAATCACTGGACTTCTTGGAGACTTAGCCTTGTCGTCCTTAAGATGAAAGTAGTAATATTTGTCCTATGTGTTTCCAAAGGGATTATTCAGTGTGATAATTTTTATGAAAGTGCAAGCTAAGGAAGCTGTTGTTACTTAGTTATAAAATTTGAGTTAGGAGGTAAAAGGTTAGTGCACAGTCAAGAGGATGGTATTTTTTTTTTTTTTTTAAAGTGATAATGCTTCAAACAAACAAAAAATTAAAAAAAAAATTAAAAAATTCGGAAGGACAAAAGAGAGCAAGGAAGTCAGGTGACAGAATTGGTGAATCATTTTTCCGTGATGGAAAACAATTCTACTTGCTTAGAGAATATGGATTTCAAATACTAGCTATGGTCAAGGTTGGTTTTTAATTGTAATTAATTGAGGGATCAGCAGAACACTGTAAACACTGAAACTCTGGTCCCTGAATACCAAATGCTCCCTAACCTGCTCAATTATTAAGTATGTTTACTGAGTACCTACTGTGTGTCAAGTTTTGGAGCAACATGAATATTTATAAAAACCTGAATTCTGTGGGTTGTGACAAAGGAAATTTGTAAGATTGCTTAAGCTGTTTGATTTTCCTTTTCTTCATCTACAAAAGGGGAATAATATTTATGTCATGAAGGTATTGTGAAGGTTAATTAAAATAGCATAAGTAAGATACATAGCAGAGTGCTTGATAAATGGTAAGCAGAAGCTATCACCATCCCTATACCCTTCTTCCTCCACCACATTATTAATGTTATACTGGGAGGACTTTACAACTGGTGACAGAAATGAGACTTGCAGTAAGAGAAACACCAAAGCCGTGTATATTTGAGCTGGGTGTTTAAGAATGGTTATTATTTTGATGGGCAGAAATGGGAAAGGAGAGGATTCAAGAAGATTCGTTTTTCTGGGTGCCTCCGTTTCCTCAACTGAAATAATTAGAAACTGGCTTAACAAATAAACCCCAAATTCTCTTCAAGTCCTAAAATTTTATGAATTAGTATTTTCAACTTCCATAGTGTTCTAGTCACAAAAGCATTACTTATTCATTATGTACAATTCAGAAAATATAAACACACAGTAAAAGAAAAAAAAGCACATGTAATTGTTCCATAGTATTTTTATATTTAGTTTTTTAAAATATGTGTATATAACATTACATATATATTAAAAAAAAGAACTGTATTATGGATAATGTTTTATAAGACATTTTATTTGTACTACACAGTGTATAAACAATGTTTACCAATTTTCAACTAGTAAATCTATTTTTTCATGGGAATGAGACTCTGATAATTAATCACTCACCCATCCCTATTAAACTGACTGATTTAGTAATAGCCAATATACAATGAGCTACTAGACGAGGGCTTGAGGCAAAAATTGTGCTTCTTGTCAATTGAGAAAAATTACTACTATACTCCAATTTATAAATAATCTTGTTTCTGCCAAGAAATAAAAATTCTTTACCTAGGTAAGACAAGGACATCAATTCTTAGCACCAAAGGATTTAATGGATGAAACCGTTAATGTGCTCACCCACCTTATCAACCTTTTAAAATGAAGGTATTAATCTTGATTAAATTCTTCATTGGTGGTTCTCATCTTCAGTTAATTTCATCAAACCGTGTCTAGAATGGCTCACATCAGAATACTAATGTTTAACTTAGATAATCACACTGACGTTTTGGCTCACCAAGGATACATTTAAACTATATCTATGCAGTTTTCTGGAAGTCTGAGCAACAATGAAATGCACAAAAGAGAAATACTATAGGAAAGGTCAAGATGATCGCATATGGAAACAAAAATGGATGTGTTGTATGTGTAAAAGTAACACAGGTTTTAGATCTGACATGGAAAGACTCTGATCACTCTCATCCTTACAACAAGGAAAAACTAGAAAAAATGGAAAATCAATAATTTTTCTCAGACCTATGAGAGAAGTGAAGTCCCAGGACAAACTGACTCCCCACAAACTGCAGAGATAAGTGCATTCAGATGAACACAAGAGATTTGCTTGCCAGGAGGAGAAGCAGCTGGACCCGTGAACTGTAGAAATACTCAAACACTTTGATGAGTGGCTGGAGGTTGAACATGGATCCTAGTGATAATAAGAAACTTCTGGGAGCCACAGTCTTAGGAAGATTCCCACACATTTGGGGGTTTTACCTCCAGGAACTGTACCAGATTTTCACAATGAAGATTTGAGAAAGATCGCCTCCTGACTCTGTCAAAGGAGAGAGAGAGTGGCCATTGTTAAATATACCCAGAGCCTCCTCTGTAACAAAGCCCCTTTATCCAGGGGAAAAGACTCCAAGAGCCTTATCTCAGCCAGAGGAAGGGAATTCCTCTCAGTGCAGCCTCTTGCAGCCTTTCTGTCTCACATAATGGGAAATAAAATATAGGCCACATAGGTCAGGGCTTCAAGGAAATAGACTGAGGATGCTGCAACCAAAAAAGGGAGTAGGGGACAAGGAGGAAAAAAACTGGAGTTGAGAAACACTCTTGATAGTCACAGCCTCCAAGATGTTGGCCAACTAAAAGACTAAAATTTAATCAGAATATTTTAGAGCTCTACCCCCTCCCTCATATTTTATCCTGATACCAACAGAGTTCCACTATAATAACTGAGTCACAGCTAAAAGAGTTGCAAGACAGATAGTGTCTGAGGAATAGTATTCAGGGAAGCCCAAAGCCAAAAGTGGAAATTAAACAAAGATACTAGAGAAATTTGAAGCCTTTGGCACCTATACAGTAAAAATGTATCATTAAACAAATGATTTGCCAGTTTAACATAAATTCTTACATTAATGACCTATCTACCTCAGCTCTTATCACCCAATAAAACATGTTTGACTTTCAATAAAAAAATCACAAGTTATTCCAAAAGGCAAGAAAACAAGATAGTCTGAAGAGACAAAACAATCATCAGACTCAGCTCATATATGACATGGATTTTGGAATTATCAGATAGGAAATTTAGATAACTACGAATAATAAATTGAGGTAGGAAAAATAAACAACATGCAAGAACAGATAGGTAATGCAGGCACAGATCCAGAAACTCTAAGAAAGACTCAAAGGAAATGCTAGAAATCAAAACCACTGTAATACAAATGGAAATGCCTTTAATGGGCTCATCAGTAGACTACACAGCTGAGGAAAAAACCAGGGAGCCTGAAGATAGAAACTTCCAAAAGTGAAATGCAAAGAGAAAAAAAAAAATAAAGAAAAAAGAAAAAAGTCAAGAACTTTGGGACAATTTCAAAGGGTGTAACACATATGTAATTGAAATAAGGAGAAGAAAGAGTAAATAGAGCAGAAGAAATATTCTCCAATCAAAGGAACCAGAGGAGCCAAACAAAATAACTCCCAATGGCCAAAAGTGGAACAATGTAGCCACAGAATAAATAAAGTAGTATTAGATTGTAAACCAAAGTATAAAATAAATACAAATGAGTCCATACTGCTATAATTTAATGAATAAATCAATAAATGGGTAAATACATAAATCTACCATGCAGGATTCCAAATAATTATGTAGCTACTCCAAGTACATAAAGCAGGTGGCACATAAGTCCCCACTCCCTATGTGCTACGTAGTGACTTTCTTCCAAAGAGTACAGTATGGAAGGGTGATGAAGTCATTTACACTTTAAGAAATCTGACATTTAATATTCTTCTATTTTAGCTTCAGGTGTACAGTGCAGGGCTCAGACATCTGCATAATCTATGAAGTGATCCCCCTGATAAGTCCAGTGTCCATCTGGGGCCTTACATAATCTTTACAACATTATTGATTATATTCCCCATACTGTATTTCACATCCCTGTGACTATTTTGTGACTACCAATTTGTACTTCTTAATACCTTCATCTTCTGTCTCATCCTCCAACCCCTTCTCCCCCCTTGTATCTAGCAACTATCAGTTTTTTTCTCTGTATATCTGAGTCTATTTTTGTTTTGTTTGCTCATTTATTCTGTTCTTTAGATTCCACATACAAATGAGATCATATGGTATTTGTGTTCCTCAATCTGACTTATTTCACTTAGCATAATATTCTCTAGGTCCATCCATGTTGTTGCAAATGGTAAGATTTCATTCTTTTTTATGACAGAGTAGTACTCCATTGTATAAATGTGCCATGATTTCTTGATCCAATCATCTATTGATGGGCACTTCAGTTGTTTTCATATCTTGGCTATTGTGAATTGTGCAGATGCCTGACCACTGCACTATATACTGGAAGCTAAAGTAGAATAATATTGAATGTCAACTATAATTAAATATATATATGTATACATATAGTATATATATGGAGGGAGGGAGAGAGAAAGAGAGAGAGAGAGAGAGAGAGAGAGAGAGAGAGAGAGAGAGAGAGAGAGAGAGAGAGAGAGAGAGACATGGGATGTGAAGTAGTAAAGTACAGCATAGGGAATATAGTCAATGGTATTGTAACAGCTATATAGGATGTCAGAGGGGTAGTAGGCTTGGGGGGTTATCACTCTGTGAGAGGTGTAAGTTTATGATCATTAGGTTGTTTTGTGTACCTGAAACTAATAAAAAAATAAAATTGAAAAACAAAACAAAACAGAACCTGGCAAACACTATTTCTGCCAGGTCATCAAGTTTAACATCAACAACAGTACATCATGTTGATAGTATGCACCCTTGATATTATGACAAGAATGGTGCTTTACCTCTGCTGTTTTCCTCCCCTGAACATGTAACTCTAGCCTAAATATTAGAAAAACATCAGACAAATGCCAATAGTGAGGAATCCTACAAAACATCTGAGCAGTTCTCCTCAAAGCAGTCAAGGTCATCAAAAACAAGGGAAGTCTGAAAATAGTCATAACCAAGAGGAGCCTGAGGGACATGATTAAATGTAAAGTGGTGTCCTGGATGGGATCCTGAGACAAAACAGATATTTGGTCACTGCTAAATAATCCTAATAAAGTATGGACTTTGGTTAATAATAATGTATTGGTACTGTTTCATTAATCGTGACAAATGTCCTACACTGATGCAAGAGGTTGATAATAGAGGAAACTAGATGAGGGGCCTATGCGAAGTCTGTTCTATCTTTGCATCATTTTTGTAAACAGAAAACTATTCTAAAATAAAAGTTTATTAAAAACAACAACTACTAATACAGAAGCCTTAACATTGTTAGATATTTGGGAATTGATTTGCTTTGTACATTCACCACCACCACCACAACAAAAATGTAACACACATATACAATAGAACACATTTTCATTCACTTATTCATCTATTTCGCAAATTGCTGACTATATACTGAGCATCTATAATCGACTGGTTCTGTGCAAGGTACTGTGAAGTTCCCTGTCCTTCTGGTACTTCGAGTCTGGTGGAGGAGATAGAGAGTAACCAGAAATTGTAGCAATAAATTTATAATGACAGACTGACACATACTGTGCAAGAAAGCAACACGATAACAAGATTTAATGGGGAGAGCTCATTTTGTCTACAGCCTGTGGGAAAGTCTTTGATGGTGTACTAACCAAGAGTTGAAGAATGAGTATTTAGAGAAATGGTAGAGGTGTCTCTGAAGACTAGACTAGAATTTGAAAAGGGTTTTCCATGAGAGGTACATAGCAATTTCAAGGAATCAAATAAATGACTGATATGTTTATGGCGAGCAAGGAGAGAATAGTTCAACATGAGGCTAGAGAGGATTGGGACCCAGATCATGAAGAGTAGTGGAGGCCATGTGAGAAATATTTGTAGTTTTTCCTAAGAGCAACAGGAAGTCAGAGGTGGTGGGTGATAACATGATAGATCATCTTTTTGAAAAGACTACATAGTTTGCGTTGTGGAGAAGAGGCTGACAGATAGTAAGAGATGATGTACAAGGAGAAAGGAATGAGTGAGTATCAGTGAGAAAACTACGTCTAGCCAAAAAGATAATGTGTGGCTATCCAAGCAGTACAACTGAGGGATGAGATGTTGCAGAACACCCCATTTTTCTGGTTATGCTGGGGGATAAGATATTTTTATCCCCAAAGATGTAGATTACTGGAAAAGTGGTGTTGCATGAGGAAAGAATGCTAATGTCCTAAGTTTTGATGTGCTATGCTTGAAGATGCTTTTGAAACATTTCAAGGGGGATGTCAGGTGCACAGCTGGATATTTGGATGTGGATTTCAGAGCAAGATGTACTCTGGAAATATAAATTGAGATACCATAAGACTGTAGTAAATAAGGGAAGTTATGAGAGTAGTGAGACAATGAAAAGATAAGAGAATCTGGAGTTATTTTTCTCAAATGTCATCTTTCTGAAAGGCCAGGGCAGATGAAGTTATCACATTGTCTTTGAAAACCACTGTTTGAGATGCCTCTAGCCATCCAGTCAAAATTCTAGTCACTCAAAATATATTGAGTGATTTTCCATCTTTTGACTTTTTTGTATTATTTGTTTCTTTCATGTAGCCCTAGTTTTGAAACATTTACCTGTTGAAACAAACATTAATTATTAAATGTTAATGTCTTAATTCAAACTTAATCAGAGAAATTCCTCTAAGCCTCAGTATACTTGTGTGTAGAATGGGGATGGTGTTACCTACTTTAACATAGTTATGAGAATAAAAATTAAATAAGGAAGTGAAAAGTCGAATAATAACATTTAAGTCTAAAATGAATAAATGTTTGTAAAGTGCTTGACCCAGTTCCTGAAAAGCAATCATTAATTTATATTTTACTTTCTTCTAAACCCCTCATTTTACAGAGGAAAAAAATTATAGCCTAAACATCATGGCTAGTTAATAGCACAATCAAGATTGGAATTGAGTGCTCTTGACTGTCATTCTATGCCCTCACCCTCTGCATGCTTACAAAGGGTGATGCGGGTATTTCTGCAGTTGTGAGAATACATGTGCAACCACAGTCTGATGTGCAGATTCTATCTGAGGCAACTTGGAAGGGGTTCTGCTTGACCTTCATCTTGAAATGAAATCTGTGTGTTCCATAGACACCTGCATTAATTACACAGTACGTACTCTAAGTGTTCCTTTGCTCTAAGGACTCACAGATCTCACAGTTTATACTCAGGGAACAGAAATGAGTACAATACAACAAATCAGGAAAGGATGTACATTAGCATAGCACGTTCAATAGAAGAGAAAGAGTGAAATCATGAAAAAAAAGGCAGAGAAAGAGAAAATAGCATCTAATTGGGTGGAATATTAGTCAGGGTTTTCCAGAAAAACAGAACCAACAGGATGAGTGTATCTGTGTATGTGTGCACACCCAAAGAGAGAACGAGACACAGAGAGACACACACAGAGAAAAGTGACCAAATGGCTGAGTACCATGACCTTGACAAGTTGAAACATAAAATTAACCAGCACAGGGGCTGTCAAGTAAGCCGCCTCATCTTAGATGACATTTGAACCTTAGTTTTGAAAAACGAATAGCAGAAGTCTAAGTAAAGTAATAGAAGGGAAAGTGCAGTCTAAGTAAAGCACAAGCATAAAGAAATGGAGGTATGATTTGGGGGCCTTGCGAGTAGTTCAGAGGACAGGAAGGAAGGATCTATGTGGGTACATGTGGCTAAATCAAGATAATGGAGGGACTTTCTACACATTCTGACAGGTAAAAAGTCTGGTTATTATTCTGAAACCTATAAGGGGTTATTGGAGGATTTTAAAGAAGGGAGTGGAATAATCATATGTCATTAAGTATAATTAAATGAACCAACAGCTGAATTTGGGGGCCCAAAGGGTAACCAGGTCATAGATATACAACCTACTGCATTGTGACCACTGGGAAACTTTAGAGCCTCCCGCTGGGTTTAAAATGACAGGTGTCCCAGTAGCCCCTTGTCTTCATGCTCCTGGCTAACGATAGAACTCATTTAAGAGGTATTTGGAAGTTTTTACTGAAAACAACAGTTTCAAAAGAAATGCACTCTTTGGAAGCATAGATTGTCAGGGATGAGTAGCTGCAAATGAAAAGAGTGTTATACAGCTAAGAAATTAAACTGGGCCCAACCTCAATTAAGTTTAATTTCAAATAGATACTCTAAAACTTCCTAGCTCAGTTGTGGAAAGGACAAACGAGTCCTGAGGGAATGGGTAAGGGAGTGAAAAAACCAGATTAAAATCACTTAAGCTAATGATGAAACTTGAGGGAACTTAGTGTAAGAACCACAAGAAGAGTGATAATGAACCAAAGTGAACCAAAGAACTAGAAATTGAAGAAAGAAAGGCAGTTTTAGAGGGTTCTTTTTTTTCCCTTTTCCCCATAAACACTTATGAGTATCATCATGTGGCAAGGCACCCTGCTATGAACTGCTTGGAGAGCAGATTAAAAGCATGCTGTAGTGCTCCCCGTGTGGTTATAATGTGCAGCCAGGGTGGAGAGCCACTACATTAGGCAGACACTGCATTCAAATCAAATGAGCCAGGCTGCACGCACAGGCCGTAGATAGTGAGAGTGAATCTGCAGAAAGGTATCCTAAAGGACCAGCCCTCCCAGACAAAGTTGAGTAGAAGTAGGGGGCAAGCTATTCATTTAGCTCTCAACAGATATTACCGATTGACCTTCAAATTCTCAGTGCTCTTACCTGTGAAGTGGTGATAATAAAGCTTACATTACCCTTTCACTAAATTGCCATTTATTTATTCATTATATGTTCTCTCATGTACCCCCTACACGTCAACCACCAAGAATGGATGAGAACGGTTCCTATACTCATGACCCATGCTCCATGTTGTGATAAAGAGATACAAGGGTCAGAGCCAAGGAAAGCTTTACAGCAGGGATGGTATTTAAACGGGATGAGTAGATTATGGGCAAAGCGTTGCACTCAAAACACAGACCCACAGGGAGTCTGGGCACTGATGCAATTGAAAAATGAAAGTTGTGTGGTATGTCAGAATGGAATGTAGAATAATGCAGGATCAATAGGAAGTGAGAACAAAAAGGTGAGATGGGTTAGATTGTGAAAGACCTTCTGTATACCAAGGAGAGGAAGTAGTTTGGACTTGACCCCAAGAGTTAATTTGCCACCTAAGTACTTTAGATAAAAAGTGACCATGACTGAATTTGAATCTTAGAAATATGATTGTAGATGATACGTATAATATATATTACATAACAAATCAAAATGTATTCCATCTATTGGAGATCTATATTAAATAATAATGGATCAAAATATATTATTTCCATCTATTGAAGATCATAATGTATCAGTGGACCAACAGTAAATAAGGCAACTTCTATATAGGCAACTATTACCTTTTTTTAAAACCGGACATTGTTTTATTTAAATCTCATTAAATGGAAATTGAAAAGTTAGTTTTCAATCTCAAAACACACAACTGTTTTGTAAACTCAGGTGGGTTTCTTTGTTTCTTTTTTAAATTTTTTAATTAAAATACAACTAACATACAATATTATATTAATTTCAGGTGTACATCATAGTTATTCAACAGTACCTCCCTGGCTCTATACAGTTATTACAACATTATTGATTATATTCCCTATGCTAAAGAAGTGATCACTATGATAAGTCTAGCAACCATCTGACACTGCACCATGCTATCACAGTATTATTCACTATATTTCCTATGCTGTGTATTACATCCGTAAGAGTTATTTGTTTTATATCTCGAACTTTGAACCTCTTACTCTACTTTATCTTTCCCCCCTTTTTAAATTTTTCAATTAAAGTTGACATTCAATATTATTTTATATTAGTGTAGTGGTTAGACATTTATATAATTTAGGAAGTTATCCCCTGACTATAACCACCTGACACTCTGCATAGTTATTGCCATATTATTGATGATATAACCTATACTTTACATCCCATGACTATTCTGTAACTATCAATTTGTATTTCTTAATCCCTTCACATTTTTCACCCTGCCTCCCAACCTCTCCCATTATCACCCCAATAAATCTAGTACCCATCTTTTCCCATACATAGTTATTACAATATTATTGACTATAATCCTTATGCTATATCCTACATCCCCATAACTACTGTGTAACAACCAATTTGTACTTCTTAATCCTTTTCATCCACCCCCAAACCACCTTCCATCTGGCAACCATCAAAATGTTCTCCGTATCTATTAGTTTGTTTTGGTGTTGTTTGTTTGTTTTGTTCTTTAGATTCCACTTATAAGTGAAATCACCTGACATTTGTCTTTCACCGACTGACTTACTACACTCAGCCAAATACCCTCTAGGTCCATTCATGTTGTCGCAGATGGCAAGATTTCATTCTGTTTTACAGCTGAATACTATTCCATTGTATGTATGTACCACCTCTTCTTTATCCATTCATCCATTCAGGGACACCCAGGTTGCCTCCATATCTTGATTTATGTAAATAATGCTGCAAGGAACATATGCTACCTCAAGGTAGCATTTTGTGTTTCTTTGGATAAATACCTAGAAGTGGGATTACTAGATCCTTCTTTTTCTCTTGTTATAGTCTTTTTTTTAAAGTCTAGTTTGTCTTGTATAATTATTGCTGCCCCAACTTTTTCTGTGTGTTTTTCCCATTTTCATAAAATACCTTTTTACATTCCTTTACTTTTAGTCTGTGTGTATCTTTTGATCTGAAATGAGTCTTTTATAGGCAGCATATCTAAGGGTCTTATTTTCTTATTCATTCAGCATCCCCTATCTTTTGATTGGAGCATTTAACACATTTACATGGACAGTAATTGTTGATAGGTATGTAGTTATTCCCATTTCATTTATTCATATATATATTTTTTTCGTCTTAGAGCAGTCCTTCTAAGATTACTGGTAATACTGGTAATACTCCTTTAGCTTTTTCTTGTCTGGGAAGCTCTTTATTTGTCAATTCTAAATGATACCTTTTCTGGGTAATCTTAGTTGTAGGTCCTTGCTTTTCATCACTTTGAATATTTTGTGCCAATCCCTTCTTGCCTGCAAAGTTTCTGTTGAAAAATCAGATGATAATTTATAGGAGCTCCCTTGTAGGTAGCTAACTGCTTTTTCTCTTGCTGTTTTTAAGATTCTCTCTTTTTCATTAATCTTTGGCATTTTAATTATGATGTGTTCTTGGTGTGGGCCTCTTTGGGTTCATCGTGTTTTGGACTGTGCGCTTCCTGAGCTTGTGTATCTATTCACCAGGTTGTATTCTTGTGTATTCTTTTATCAGGTTACAGAAGTTTTCTATCATTATTTCTTCAGATAGGTTTTTAGTTCCTTGCTGTCTCTCTTCTCCTTCTGCTGCCCCTATAATGTGAATATTGGTATGCTTTATGTTGTCCCACAGGCCCCTTAAACTCTTCTCAAAAACTCTTTTTTGGAATATTTTTTCTTTTTGCTGTTCTGAGTGGGTGTTTTCTGCTACCTTATCTTCCAAATCACTGATTTGATTCTCTACTTCAGCTAACCTCTTGATTCTCTCTAATGTATTCTTCATTTCCATTATTATGTTATTTATTTGTGACTGGTTCTTTTTTATGTTTTATATCTCCACTTTTATGTTTCCTCTCTTTTTGTTGAAGTTCTCCCTGAGATCACTGAGCATCCTTATAACCAGTGTTTTGAATTCTGTGCCTGTAGATTACTTGTCTCCATTGTGTTTAGTTCTTTTTCTGGAGCTTTGTTTGGTTCTTTTATTTGGGACATGTTTCTTTGTCTCCCCATTTTGGCTTCCTCCCTGTGGTTGTTTCTATGTATTAGGTAGGGCTGATATGTCTCCTGGTCTTAGTAGAGTGGCCTTATGTAGTAGCTGTTTTGTGGGGCTCAGTGGCTCAGTGTCCCTGGTCACCTGAGTCATGTACTTCATGTCTGTCCCTTACCCCATGTGTATGGGTTGTGTGTGCCCTCCTCTTGTAGCTAAGCCTTGGTTTCTATTTGCAACATCAATGGGAGGGATTGACTCTCAGGCTCATTGGTTGTGAGGACTGGCCGTGACTACAGTGGAGAAGTTGTGGTGCAGAGGCTGACCCTACAGAGCAGGATCTGCCTCAGTAGGGCTCTGGTGCCTGAACAATCCACCCATGGGAGTGTCGTCCTTGGAGGCAGCTGGGTGATGCTCTAGCTAAGTTCGTAGCTGGCCACTGGGGACAAGAGCCTGAGGGTCACCTGGGAGGGGACCCACTGCAAGTCAAGTTCAGCACAGCCTGTGCCCCACCTGGGGCTGCCTGGAAGGAGCCACAAAGCAATCCATAAATGGCTGCCATCCATTCCATACTTGTAAGTGCCTTGAGGTGCCAAGCCATGAACCAAGGCCAGCTGCTACTAGTGCTGGGCTTTGGGTTGCTCAGCTAGAGGTATGGGACATGCTCAAGCCAGATGGTGCTTTTCTGGGTCCGCAACACTTTGAGAGAATGTAGGAAAATCTGAAGCAAGAGCCAAGGCAGGTGGTTTGTATGAAAACGCCACTGGAAGCTGCTTGGGTGGACCTGAAAGTTCAGCGGGGCAGGGTCTCCAAGGGCATGGCAAATGAGTGGCATCAGCCAGCTTGATGGAGGCTCAGATATGGTGGCAGCCTGTGTCTGCCCGCAAGGAAGGGGAAGGGCTCAACAAGGAAACAATGGCCTCTGCCAGCTCCTTCGTCCAGGAGAAAGCTGCCCCTCCATCCCATCCTGATGCCAGACAACTCAGTTACCCACCATATGTCCCTGTTGCCTCACCAGCTGCTGCCCCAGTGTTGAAGCTCAGAGCTGGTGATTCCATTGGTAAGTCCATGTGCAGTCCCTTTAAGAGGAGCGCCTCATTCTCCAGCCACCCTCCATCTCACTCAGTCATAATCTCCACTCGTTTTCACAACCAGAAATTATGGGAACTTCTCTCCCTGGCACTAGAACCCTGGGCTCGGAGGGGCTGGGACCCCATTTGCCCCCTGGGGTGAACTCCGCAGCCAAGATATTCTTTATGTTTAGTGATCACACGCCTGTGTGGGACCAGCCCATTCTGCGTCTCTGCTCCTCCTGTCAGCCTCCAGTTGGCCTCTGCGTGTCCTTAGTATTAGGGCTTTGGTTCAGCAAGATTTCAGGCAATTCTCAATAATGGTTGTTTTGTAGATTAGTTGTAATTTTGATGTGGTCGTGAGAGAAGGTAAACACAGCGTTTACCTATTGCGCCATCTTGACTGCTTTTTTAAAGACAACTATGATGTGCTTCTTCCTTCCAAAATTTCATTTAACATAAACTTTTCCATTACTTGCTACTGTTCTTCATTAGAGTCATGCTTCTGAGGCTCGTAAAATAACAAAAAGCAACTGGTCAATTCAGTATTAATTCTCATTTAGTACATAGTTATGTATCTGGTATTAAACTGGGAGTTTTTAACAGATGTCATTGTATTATTTCTCCAATGGTAGTAGTGAGAGTAAGCACATGAAATATGCCAGGACTGTCCTAAGTCCTTCTCACATAGGAACTCATTTCATCCTCATACCAATCCTGTGAGATATGTCTTATTATTATCCCTATTTTATAGACGGGAAATCTAAAGCGAAAAGAGAATCAGAAACTTGCCCAAGGTTACACGGCTAGTAAGTGGCAAGTGGCAGAACCAGGACTCAAAGCTAGATGGTCTAATCACAGTACCTATTCTTAGCCTTGATGAAGTGTTGCCTCGCAACAGTATTCACATTAAAACACACACACACACACACACACACACACACACACACACACACACAAACAAGCAAACAAATAATAATCAAGGGTTTGAATAACTTTCTTCAGTTCATTTAGTTAATAAATGGAGCAACAGGAACCAAACGCAGGTTTGCTTCACTTGGCGCTTTCCATGACACCAGTGTTTCCAATTGTGGGTTTTACAAACACATAGACACACACACATAGACACACACACACACACACACACACACACACACACACACACACACAGTGAGCCTGCATGACTTGCACATTTTCTCATTTAATCAGGAACAGAGGAGAGTATTGAAAAAGAACCTTCAGTGGAAAAACCCATGACATTTTATATTAGAAATGAAAGCATAATCTGTCCACTGCTATATCCATAAAACCTAGAATAATGCCTGTACACAGTTGATACTCAATAAATATTTGATAGATAACTCTCCCAGAGGGATTCTAGAATCTGTCCCCTGAGAATGATGAGACTATATTGTATATTTCTGTAAAACATGAGTTCATAAAAATAGTTGTTGAGCTTCTCTGCAGGCAAGCATGGGCAGTGAGGATGGTAATGTGGGCGAGAAAATGTTTCGAAAAGTAGGGTTCTTCCCTTAAGTAACTTTAGAGAGGAGAGCACTTACTTCATTTATATAATTTTTGTGTCTTTATGTTAGCCAAGGGCTGTGGATGGTATCTGATAAGGAAGGTTGTCTTCAGGTACTATAGAGTAAAGGACAACATCATTCATGGTATTAATAGTAGCATACGTTCAAGGCAGGAATAATTAGTATAGATATCATCTCACTGACCCAACATTTCTTTCATGAGCACTGGACAATAGCCTATGGTTTCCAACATCGTCTGTGAACTACGCTTTTAGTACCATGTCCCTAGGCCCTAAGTATCCACTTTCAATGGATGTTAATAGTCTTACTGCTTTCCCCACATTGTGATAAATGTCATGCACTTCTGAGGATTACAATAGAGAGTTCATACTACATCTATTATCTGTACAGATGGATAACTCCTTTATATAGAATGATAACTCTTTTCTTCATACAAAATGATATTACTACCACTTTGGTATATTGCCCTTCAGACACAAACTCTAAGACAGTCTGTGTGTTACAAGGCATCGGTATGGTATGATGGAAATTCAGAGATGGTGTGGAATTGCTCCTTTACCTAACAACCTATATCACAACCTAGAGATCTCGGAATTCACAGCTGTACAAAGATCGTAATTTCATTAATCATTTTTCTCTAAACTTCAACTGGAATTAGAATATCTTTTATTTTCATTGTAGACTTTATGAGTTCTTATTAATCAAAATCACTAAGAACCTCATTCTTCATCTTGGATCACTAATAGGACATTTGCCACCTCATCAGTACCCATGCCTGATCTGTATATCTCTTCTCCAGAACATATAATGAGAAAAATAAACAGGTTAGTTTGGTGCATATGAATAAAAAGAGAGAATAGTGAGAAACATGGGCAGAGAGGAACAAAATAGAAAAAAAAAAAATCTATGGGTGTCCGTCTAAATCATTTGAATGTATTCCATATGTAATGAGAATTACTTTTGCCCTTTGAAACATTAAATGACATGAAAAAAATGTACATAGAAAGATTTATATGAAAGTGTTGTGCAGGATGGATTTTTTTGTTGGAGAGAGAGATTAGAGGCAAGCGACCAACACATATGGGGTAGCTAAGTACCCCACTTACAGACATTACTTTTGATTTTGCTTACCTTTTTTGTATAGTTTCTAGGTACTTAGAACTAGGTACTTCTAGGTACTTAGAACCTATACTAAAAAGGTAAGCAAAATCAAAGGTAATGTCTATAAAACAAGAAAGCAAAGAAGGTCATACATGTTTGAACACTAGGGATTCCATCTGGCAGAAGGAAAATTCAGCGTGAGCTCAAATGCTTCTTTCCAACGAAAGGCAAAAATTTCATTCATACCTAAGATTGTTTCTGATGTACCATTAAAGAAACATGTGGAACACAAATACACAAATTATTTATGGAGTAATCATGCTAATATCATTGGAAATTTAGATGAGAAAAAAAATATAATGTGTTCAAGTCTAGCCTAAAGAACAAAGAAGATCATGTAAAACATCGTTCTAAAAGCAAACTCAACTGGCGCTGGCAACCTGACATCTTAATCACAACAAGTGATTCTGACTGCTGGAAGAAAGGAGCCCATGAACAGATAGATCAAGGACTGAAAAATGGATCATTTTTTTGTGTGTTTTTTTTTCTAAAATAGTAGTATATACCCGCCTCACTATCCTTTTATTTTTTTCTGTAGCGAAAATTTTAGTTTACCAATATTTTCAAATTTCTTTCCTTTTCTATTCCAGTTGGGGAAATTGATAAATGTGTTTCTTACAAAGGTCAGTGATCTGAGTGTCACCCAATCTGGAGTCAAAAATACAAGTTGTGACGTCAGGCAAAGGAGAAATGTACTATTCTATTTACACTGGATCTTCACTATGTGAAGGAAGCTAATACAAAGGAAAGAATCTCTGTTTTCTGTGCTAAGAATTGATCTATAGAAAGCTGAAAGATTAGTGAAACTCCTTCTGAAATGAACAATGGATAATGGAGGGTAGAAGACCAAAGGAGCAAACATAGTCCATCTCATAAAGAGTCAGAACTATCAATCAAAGTGTCTACAGCCGTGAGAAAGTTGGCATCTCTATAAGTATCCCACGTTATCACTTATTACCTATCTTCCCCAAGTGGTTAGTAGTAAAATTCTTGAAACGAGGAGGGCCGCATTAAGTACATCAAGGGAAAACTGGAGCTATGGAGGAATCACAGCCAAATGGCAGAGAGGAATTCTGACGGATGGAATGGACATGCAACCATATGTATTTGAAAACTCTTCCTTGGGCCCAGCAGCTAATTGTGTGGTATCTGGCATCCTCTGCATACAAGTCTTACATTTGACACATTCCTTGTCTGAAATCAAAGTGTTTGTTAACCCCCAAGCTCAGAGTCCCCACTCACAATTCAGCAAATATGAGTGCCTACTATGATTCTTGCACATAAAGACTTCAGAAATATTGTCCCTGCACTTAGAATCATCCACAGTCTGGAAGGTAAGAAAGATACATGAACATGCCATTTTAATAGACACTGGGATTGAGATAAAGAAAAAGGAGTATGTGATCAGCTCTGATCGATGGAAAGAAAAAGAGAAGAGGTAATGTTTGAGCTGGAGCTTGAAGAGTAGCTAGAATCTCAGTTGGTGCATGGACAGGGAGGGAGAAGCTGGTAGAGAATTTTAAGGAAAAAATAACAGTTTGCACAATGTCCCTTGGAGTGGAACTCATTCCTGATCATTCCACTTAGGATATCTTGACTCTTGCTAGTTGAGGGACAGATGAGTGTACTTTGCCTTCAGCTCTCAGTGCCTTGAGTTAAGGTATCTACTTTTTATTCCCTCCTCAAAGGATGTACATTTCCCTTCTCTGCATTTAGAGACCTGTCTGCAAATAGGAAGGAGCTCCGTGATTGATCATGCCATACCAAAATATTTGGGTCCGTCAGTCTGAGACGGAGTGAAAGACTGAAAAATATTTTACTTGCCTTTCTCCATAAAAAGAATTCTTCAGGGAGGAATCTCTGAGGGAATTTAAATATTTGGGGAGGGGAGATAGATGCTATAGAATAATAAAAAAGTTTTTATTTAGAACATGTAGTAATTATAAAGTGATTGTCTCACAGATCCAAATGCACTCTTCCATTGTCAATAAGATGGATGAATTGATAGATTCCATTGATTTCATTCAGCCCCTTTTCCAAGTTGCAACAGTGTTTTCTGAATAAACCCATGTACAAGGTAGCCGTAGTGACAGAGATGCAGACTAGTCATGCGTTCAACAATATAGCTTTCCTTCTCACAAAGGCTGACCTAGCTACCACCACTACGGAGTGTCAAATGTGCTAATACCAGAGGCTAACTGTAAGGTTCTGATAAAACACCTTCTCTTAGAGCAGGGAATAGTTCACTCACCTGGCCCGTTGTTTACATTGAACTCCTTTCATCATAAATCATACATCAGTTGCTTTCACTAGAATAGATAAGGATCTGTATATAGATTTGCTTCCTCTGTGGATAATTCTTCTGCCAGCACCACTATGGACGCATGGAATGTTTCTTCATTATCACATTTTTCTATTCAACATTGCTTCTGATTACATAACTCATTCCACAGCAAAAGCATTGTGACACTGATCTATTTCCTAAGGAATTCACTAGCTTTACCATGCACTCCATTACCTAAAAGCAACTGGCCTAATAAAAGGATGGATTGATCACTCAAGATTCAGCTGGGGTACCAGCTGGGAGAAAATATCCCGAAGAATTGAGGTCCTGTCTTACAAAGCAGTATATGCTTTGAATTTCTGACCAATATTTCTCCCATGTGCATTCTCTACAGGTGCTAGAAATAAGGGTGGAAGTGGGAATGGTTCCTTTTACAGTTACATCTTATAAGCCACTTACCTAGGTTTTTCCTTCTCACCCAAATTTTGAAATGGTCTGGTTTTTAGTTTTTTTTTGTTGTTGTTTGTTTTTTCAAAGTGAAAAGACTGCTTCTATTGGGGTGCATAGACATATTGCATTGAATTGGAAGTTTAATTGAAGGATGTTTTAGGTGCTTAATGCCACTGAGCATATGTATAAGAAAGAGGGATGTCATCCTAGTTGATGTTATTGATCCTGATTATAGAAGGATATTTGGATTGTTGCTACACAGTAGTATAGGAAAGATTATGTATGAAATTCAGGGCATTCTCTGGGGTAGTTTTCAGCATTTCCATATTAAATAGTAACATTTAATGTAAGACTATAGAAACCAAAGAAAGGCAAAATGACTTAGAATTCAGAATCTCTAGGAATAAAAGTTTGGGTCATTCACTAGGTAAAGAGCCTTGGCTACCTGAGACACTGGTTGAGGTCAAACAGAACATGTTATGGCTAATGGAAAAATTATACATAACTATGGCATTATAATCTGTTATGGAAATCAGTTTTGCATCAATCATGTATATTTTCTTCCCTGTCTATTCTAGGTATATTTTTACTTGCTACCTAATTTTTGTGTCTGTCTATGTATATACACATTTTAATATCTTAACTTTTTTTCACATCTCCTTATTTCATATAACGATTATCAATAAAATATAATTTTACAATTTAGTTTTTAGTATACAGAATATTCAATATAGACTGTGACAGAATTTGAGAATCATATAACATGTCCCAGACAGGGATACTGTGATTATTAATTAGAAATGAATATAATGGTTTTTGGGGCTTTAGTTATCTCTTTTTGGGAATAGAATGAGAGAATCTTTGTTTATAAAGAGGGGAGAAAAGAAGCATAGATGCAGCTCTGCTTTATTATGAAATGTAACTATGTAGAGGAAGGTGTGTGTGTGTTGATTCTAAATGGCCAAGGGTGGACTCAGCTAGTTATTAGTGTTTCTTAGCCCCAGAGATACCATGTTTCCCCAAAAATAAGACCTAGCTGGACAATCAGCTCTATTGCATCTTTTGAAGCAAAATTAATATAAGACCCGGTCTTATTTTATTTTATTTTAATATAACATAATATAAGACCCGGTATGATATGATACGATATGATATGATATGATATGATATGATTGATATGATATGATATGATATGATATGATCTAATACTGGTCTTATTTTACTATAAGACCGGGTTTTATATGATATGATATAGTATAATATAATACTGGTCTTATTTTACTATAATATAAGACCGGATCTTATTTGACATAGTATAATATAATATAATATAATATAATATAATATAATATAATATAATACTGGGTCTTATATTAATTTTTGCTCCAAAAAACGCATTAGAGCTGATTGTCCAGCTAGGTCTTATTTTCGAGGAAACAGGGTACGCTGTACTCCACTTTGTGATACTAGGGCCGATATTCTGTAAGCTCCATTATCTCCTTTGTTAGCTGGATTCCTAACAGACACTGGCCACAGACTGGAAGAAGAACTCAGGACTTGTTTCCTCTTGTTTATTTCAGCAACTACTCTTTACCCTAAGAAGAGTGATAGAGTCCAGCCTCCAGCTTTTTTATCAGCATTCCCAGAATCAGCACCATCATCCTCTCCAAGAAATTCAACATGAGTTAGGCTATAATGTCCCCGTCCCCAGAAGTCTGAGATCTAGTTCTCTAAAAAACTGTTAAATTCCTGAGGTATCGGTACCAGCTGACTAGAGACCCCCTACTCAGAGGTTTGAATTCCTGCTCCATGATGCCCTTCTTTTAATACCAATAGTGCCAGGAGATATCAATACAAACTGAGCAAGGGCCCCTGGTCAGAAGTCGGAGTCCAGTTCTGTGAAGGCCCTCGAAACGCCACTAGTTTCCATTATCTCTAACCATTTCCTTATCTTTTCCCAGCCCTAGGGGTGGTACTGCTTCTTCCAGTCCCTATCCTTGTTTTCCCTTTTCCCCTTTTTAATTCTCTGATCTATTCACCCTATTATTTGTGTTAAAATTTTTCTGTTAAAATAACTGGCATTGTTTCTGTTTTCTCATTGAATCCTTACTGATACGGAACACACACACACACACACACACACACACACACACATCTTTATTATTTTTTATAATAAGCTATAGAAAATAAAGCTCTTCTTGGCTAACTGGTTCATGGGTTAATTTTTTACAAAGTTAAGAAAAACCTAGCCAGTAATTACAGAGTATACTTTGAAGACATAAGACATAGAACGGTATCAGAAATACTCAATGTGTATTTGGATTTCGTATATTTTACACATGAAAACACATGTTCGCATACTCAAATTGTTCCAAACATACCTATACGTTTTCAATAACAGAAGCATACATCTGCTTTTAAATTAAAATTAAAATTTACACATATTCTACCAAACAGCCAAATTTGGAAAAAATAAATACATGTTCCACATAAGGGGAATGTATAAACAAGTTGTGGTACAGAGGTTTCTAATTAATAAATTTGGAAGGGGAATTTAAACAATTAAAGTGAATCTGTATAAAAGGGTAATACATGTCAAAAGATACTATTTTAAAATGAATTGATTGGCATTACTTTGAAAAAAAGATAAAAATTAAATTTAAAAAATTACATACCTGATTTGCACTAGCAAAATTTTGAGTACTCACTAGCCATATGTGCAGACATTGATGATTAGCTTTCTTGCTCATATTACACCCTGATGATATAACAATCTATGAATATGTTTTGAACAATATGTGGCAGTTGCATGATGCCAAAGATCACAATATAAGTAAAATGCCACTATCCAACAGAATTTCCATTTTTTCTTTGTTCTGCCCCTACTTGTGCCCATGAGACTGTCTGAGAAGGGAAGCACAGCTTTTTCAGTTGAATCTCATAGTAGTAACAGTGCACCACAAGAATTACTCGGGATGGAAAATGGGACCACAGCAGCACTTGAGCCTTTCTTTATTTCTTTATTCTGAGCTCTGATACTTACTCATGAACTCTGAGTTTTAATACCACTCCTATTTCGCAGTTCCTCTGATAGCATTCTGTATCAGCATCTGAGCACCTTTTTATGTCTTAGCTATTATTCACTGCTCTCAGGATCCATTTCTCCCTCTCTAATCTTTGCCCCAACGTTTTGGCTTGATTACTTCCATCTTAACACTTACCATAGACATTAACTAGTATTGCCTTCACTTTGTGACTGAGAAGAGAGGATGATATGAATACTTGTTAGCAATCGGTTCTGCTTCTGCTTAAGAGGTAAAACCATTGCAAGGGAATATCATTCCCAATTTAACAGTAAAAAAAAATGTTGTAATTTAAAAATCATATTTTTGCCTTATCAGAGAGCTAGAGTCACAAGAAAACCAGGCCAAGTGGTTCTAATGGATGGCAAGACATGTTGAGAGACAGGATATATGAACTGTTTCAACTTTGGCAGACTATGAGAGGAAAGGTTAAAAGCCATAAAACTGAATAAGAGGGAAATAACTGAAATCTTAACAAATTGATTAAGTTACATGTGGACTGTGGAACCATTTAGAATTCCTGAGAGTCCAAGACACAGGGTGAACACCCATCCACGTAGCAGCTATTTTCCACAGGCCTTTACTGGATGCCCATGGGAAAGAATGGGAGACAGAAAAGGAGACATGTTTGTTGGGACTGCCCAGGTCTGAAGCTGAAGGATATGTACATCTGTGCTCTGGGCTGCATGAACACAGGCTGTTAATTGGCTGCTGGTGAGAGGTAGCAAGAGACCTGCTCAGATCACAGATCTGTCTTTGATATGAAGAAATCCGCTGCTGGCAAATGGGAAGAAACATTTGCACCTCCATCCAGTCCTTGCTTTGTTGCCAGGCAAAGATTAGCTGCCTCTGGGAGAGGACTAAGGATTTCACCACTAAACTCCAACCTTAACTGACACGAGGCAAAACCTCATATTATGAATCTTGAAGCTTCTTCTGCTTGTTTTTTTCACCGTGAGATGAAAAGGGTTTTGCTGCTGCTTTTCTTGAGGGAAAGCACTTAAAAAAACAAAACAAACAAACAAACAAAAACTTTTATTCTTTTGATAAATATATATGCATCTTTCTCCTGGTAGTTTGCCTTGTATAGGATACAACTACAAAAACAAAACAAAACAAAAACAAAAAAACCCTTTCATTACTGCCATTTTGACTTTTTGAATTTAGTAATATGTCTTTCCTGAGTTTTCAACAGATTCTCCTCCTCATTGTTATTTCTAGATTATTGTGACATTTTGTACTTGACAACAGTTATCTTGGTTCTTCTTGACTACAGGATGGAAATAACATTTGTATCATACATCTTTGGTTTTCTCTGTTCTCTACTTTGCCAATCCTACATGGAGAAACTTTGTTTTCATATTTCCAGGAATTCTCATATTATCTAAATTACCTTAATTTAAAAAAGTCATATAATAAAAATACATTTAATGAATAATTTGACAGATGGGGTTTTCAATATAACATTTCCTATGGGTATTTTATATAACATCATTCATTGATTAGTTTTCCTTAGAAGGAAATATGGGCTAATACCCCCTTCAGAATGATCTTCAGAATCGAAGCCATATATTTTTTCCATAGATTAATTTTAAAGGATTTCAGTGTGCTTCATTTTTAATGTTTTTTTCTCTCATTTTTTAATTTTTAAATATTTTTATTAAAATATAGCTAATATGCAATATTATGTTAGTTTCAGGTGTACACCATGGTTATTTAACGTTTGTATACCTAAAGAAGGGATCACCGTAATACGTCCAGCAACCATCTGACACTGTACCATGCTATCATAATATTATTGACTGTATTCGCTTGCCCTACATTACATCCCCATGACATGTTTTATACCTGGAACTTTGAACCACTATTCCCCTTTATTTCCACCCCCTGCCCTTTTTAATTTTTCAATTACAGTGATATTCAATATTATTTTATATTCATTTCATATGTACAGCATACTGGTGAGACATTTACATAATTTAAGAAGTGATCCCCCTAAATAGTCTAGTTCCCACCTGGCACTATACATAGTTATTACCATATCATTGATTGCATTCCCTATGCTTTACATTATACCCCATTGACTGTTTTGTAACTTCCAATGTATATTTCTTAATCCCTTCACCTTTTTCAACCTGCACCAAACCCCCTCCCATCTATCACCCTGATGGATCTAGTACCCATCTGACACCATGTATAGTTATTACAATATTATTGACAATATTCCTTATTCTGTACCCTACATTCCTATGACTACTGTGTAACAACCAATTTGTACTTCTGAATCTGTTCCCCTTTTTATCCACCCTCACCCCCTTCCCATCTGGCAACCATCAAAATGTTCTCTGTATCTGTGAATTTTTTCTGTTTCATTTGTTTGTTTATTTTGTTCTTTAGAATCCACTTATAAGTGAAATCATATGACATTTGTCTTTCTCTGTCTGATTTCCTACACTCAGCACAATACCTGCTAGGTCCATCCATGCTGTCCCAGATGGTAAGATTTCAGTCTATTTTTATGGCTGAGTAATATGTATATATGTACCACCTCGTCTATATCCATTCATCCATTCAGGGATACCTGGTTTGCCTTCTTGGCTATTGTAAATAATGCTACAATGAATGTATGGGTGACCACATTCCCTTGACGTAGCATTTTGGGTTTCTTAAGATAAATACACAGAAGTGGGATTACTAGGTCTTTTATGTTTATTTTATAACCTTAGTTTTAAAGTCTATTTTGTCTGGTGTCTGTATTGCTACCCCAGATTTTTTTGTTTGTTTGTTTCCATTTTTATGAATTAGCTTTTTATATTCCTGTACTTTCTTTTTAAAAAAAATTAGTTTCAGGTGCACAAGACAAAGTAATACTTAGACGTTTATCATTTATATCCCTCACACCCCCTCCCCCCATCCACTATCCCTCTGACCTCGCACAGAACCACTACATTTCCACTGTCTCTATTCCTAATGCTGTACTCCGCTTCTTGTAAGTAGATACATATACATACACACACACATATAGGACCTAGAGAACATTATGTTAAGTGAAATAAGTCAGACAGAGAAAGACAAATACCATATGATCTCACGTATATGTGGAATTTAAAGAAAAGAATAAGTGAATGAACTAATCAGAAATAGTTTTGGAGACATAGAGGAAAAACTGAGGGTTGCTAGATGGGAGGGGGGGTCGGGATAAGGGGGAAAGTGAGAGGATTAGAAAACAGTCAGTAACCACAAGATGGCCACGGGGTTTTGAAAGTTAATTTGGGGAATGTAATCAATAATGTTGTAAAGATTTCGTAGGGTATCCAATGGACACTTGTCTCATTAGGGAGACCCCCTCAGGTATGATGTAGATGCCTGATTACTGCACATGCCTGATTACTGTAGATGCCTATTGTACACCTGAAACTGAAGCTGAACAATAATGAATATCAACTACAAGTTTATATATTCCTGTACTTTCAGTCTGTGTGTATCTTTTGATCTGAAGTGAGTCTCTTGTAGGCAGCGTATGTATGGGTCTTGTTTTCTTAACCATTCAGCCAACCTATGTCTTTTGATTGGACATTTAATCCATTAACATTGACAGTAATTGTGGGTAGGTATGTAGTTATTGCCATTTTATTATTCATATTTTTGATCTCCCCCCCCCCCCCCCTTTATCTTAAAGGAGTCCCTCTAAGGTTCTATGTAAAACTAATTTGGTGGTGATGAACTTTTTTAGCTTTTTCTGTCTGGGAAGTTCTTTATCTGTCCTTCGATTATAAATGGTAGCTTTGCTGAGTAGAGTAATCTTGGATGTAGGTCCTTGCTTTTCATCACATTGAATATTTCCAGCCAATCCCTTCTGGTGGGCAAAGTTTCTGTTGAGAAATCAGCTGACAATTTTATGGGAGCTCCCTTGAAGGTAACTAACTGCTTTTCTCTTGACGCTTTTAAGATTCTTTCTTTGTCTTTAACTTTTGGCATTTTAATTATGATGTGTCTTTGTGTGGGCCTCTTTGGGTTCATCTTATTTGGGACTCTTTTTGCTTCCTGGGCTTGTATATCCATTTCCTTCACCAGGTTAGGGAAGTTTTCCATCATTTTTTCTTGGAACAGGTTTTCAATTTCTTGCTCTCTGTTTTCTCCTTCTGGTACCCCTATGATCCAAATGTTGGTTGGTACACACGATATTGTCCCAGAGACCCCTTAAACTGTCCTTACTTTTCTGGATTCTGTTTTCTTTTCGATGTTCTAATTGGGTGTTTTCTGCTACCTTATTTTTTAAGTCACTGATTTGATCCTCTGTTTCATCTAATCTACTGTTATTACCTCTAATGTATTCTTCATTTCAGTTATTGTATTTATTTATTTCTGACTGGTTCTTTTTGTTTGTTTGTTTGCTTGTTTTCTGTTTCCATTTTTATGTTTTTTATCTCGTTTTTTTTGTTTTTTTAAATTTTCCCTGAGATCATTGAGAATTTTTTAAATCAGTGGTTTGAACTCTGTGTCTGGGAGATTACTTCTCCCCATTTTGTGTAGTTATTTTTCTAGAGCTTTGTTCTGTTCTTTTATTTGGGACATGTTTCTTTGTCTCCACATTTTGGCTGCCTTCCTGTGTTTGTTTCTATGTATTAGGTAGAGCTGCTATATCTCCTGGTCTTAGTAAAGTGGCCTTATGTAGTAGGTGAACTGTGGAACCCAGTGGCTCCGTCTCCCTTGTCAGCAGAACTGGGTACTTTAGGTGTGTTCTTGTGTGGCTTATGTGTGCCCTCCTGTTATAGTGGAACCTTGCTTGCTATTTGTGTGTCAGTGGGAGGGATTGACCCTCTGGCTCATTGGTTGGGAGGAGTGGCTATGACTACAATGGAGGAGCTGTTGTGCAGTGGCTGGCCCTACAGAACAGGATTTACTTTATCAGGGCTCTGGTGCCTGCCCTTTGGTTGTGTCATCCTTGTAGATGGCTGGGTGATGATCCAGCTCAGTTCAAAGCTGGCCACTGGGCCGACCAGTCCCAGAACCTCCTGGGAGAGGACCTGCCACAGGCCAATTTCAGGCATAGCCTTTGCCCTGCACTTGACCACCTGGCATGAGCCACAAAGCAATCTTCAAATGGCTACTGTCTGTGCTGTGCTTGGAGGTGCTTTAAGAGGCCAAGCCACAAACAAAGGCCAGGTGCCACTAGTGCCAGGCTTAGGGCTGATCAGCCAGAGGTACAGGACATGCTCAAGCAAGATGCTGTTTGTCTGGGTTTTGTGAACTTTTTCAGAGACTTTAGGAAACTCTGTAGCATGAGCCAAGGCAGGGGGTTTATATGAAAAGCCGCTGGAAGTGGCTTGGATGTTTCTAAAAGTAGGGTGGGACAGGTTCTCAGGAAATCAGGGTAAATCAACAGTGTTATCCTGGTTGATGGAAACTCAGATTTTGGTTGCCTGTTTTTGCATGCCAGGAATAGGGAGGGTTCAACAAAGAAACAATGGTTTCTGCCAGATCCTCTGCCCAGGAGAAAACTGCCCCTCCAGCCTGTACCCTAAAGCCAGACAATTCAGTTTCTCCCCATATGTCCCTGTTGCCTTTGGATCAGCTGCCCCAATGTTGGAGCTCATAGTGTGTGAGTCTGTCAGCAAGTAAGTCCATGTGTGGGCCCTGTAAGAGGCGCTTCTCTGAATGCAGCCGCCATCTGGCTCACTCAGCCACAATCTCTGCTTTTTTTTACAACCAGAAAAAATGGGGACTTCTCTCACCAGTACTGGAGCCCTGGGCTGGGGAGCCTGGTTTGGCACTAGGACTCCTTACTCCTCTGGAGGGGACCTCCACAGCCTAGATATCCCTCCTGATTTTTAATGGTCACATGCAGGTGTGGGGCCAGCCCATTCTGTGTCTCTGCTCCTCCTACCAGTCTCGATGTGGCTTCTTCTGTATGACCTTAGTTATAGGGCTTCAGTTCAGTTATACTTCAGGTGGTTCTCAATGATGGTTGTTCTGTAGTTTAGTTGGAATTTGGATGTGGTCGTGAGAGAAGGTAAGCCCAGTGTTTATCTACTCTGCCATTATGATCGGAATCTATCTCTTATTATGAAAGGAAAAAAAAAGCCATTTCAAAAAACTCTTTTTCTTAATTCTTCTTCCTTTTAAACAAGTTGCTGTCTTATCTCTCTAAAGCATGACTTAGTTTGATATTTTCCATTCCCATCCTGTTTTCATCCTACTACAATTTGACTTTCTTTTCACCACCTGTTATGGGCTGAATTATGCCCAACCCCCCAATTCATATGTTGAAGTCCTAGTCCACAGGACCTCATAATGTGACTGTATTTGAAGAAAAGGTCTTTAAAGAGATAATGAAGTTAAAGTGATGTCATTAGGGTGGCCTTTATTCCAATGTGACTGGTATCCTTTTAAGAACAAGAAATTAAGATCAAGGCACATACAAAAGGAAGACCATATGAAGACACTGGGAGAAGATGGCCATATACAAGCCAAGGAGAGAGAAAACCCTGCCAATAACACCGTGATCTTGGACATCTAGCCTCAAGTCTCATGAGAAAATAAATATGTTGTTAGAGGCCACGGTATTTGTTATGGCAGCCCTAGCAAACTAAAAATACTGCTGTACAGATAATGTCTCTGATGTGATCAACAGTGACTTTCTGATTGGTATAATGATAGAACTGAGAGATGGGGACTTTCAAGTAAATTAAAGTTCTATTTCAGTTAATTAGTAGGTCTGAAACTTTGGATAAATATTTAATCTTTCTGAGCCTTAGTCTTCAAATTTTAAAAAGAAGGGCAACGAGTTCTTATTTTAAGGCCAAAAAAATATGGCATATATGGAAATGTCTTGATAGCATTAAGCAGATAGTAATGAAACTTGTGATATTATAGCTGTTTCCTATTGTTCAACCAACATGTTTCTTTAATTAAAAAAACACTGCTATGTTGAATGACATAAATCGTACTTGGTTTATCTAATATTTTTTTCTCAAACCTGCCACAAACTCTTCCTTTTCCATTGTTATCCTACCCCATTTAGAGTTGATGAGCTCCTCTCATATTTCAATTAGGAAATAGAAGTAATCAGATCAGAATACCCTAAGTTTTTCAACACCAAATTTATAAGCACATATGCATCTACAGTGGAGCCTTTGTCTCCTTCCAGGCATAAAGGAAGACCAATCCCTAGTCATCGCAAAGGCCCACCTCTCCATTTGTCTTTGGAATTCAAATCTCAAGAACCTTGCTCTGACAAAGTTTTCCCTCTCACTACCATGTCTCTCTTCCTTTACTTTCCCATTTCTAATAGCGTACAAATATTCTTTCACATTCTCTATCTTTAAAAAAAATATATAAAAGTTCTAATTACTCCTTTGATCCCATACCCCTCTCTTGCTTTCCATGTCTCTGCTCCTTTTCTTGTTAAAACCTTTCAAAAGAGTCTGAACCCACTTAAGTCTGCCTCCTGATGCTTCCATTCTAGTGAAACTGCTGCTCTCGTGGGTACATCTACCTCCAAGTTTTCGGACCTAATAGGCACTTTCCTCTCCCAATTGTATTAATTTCTTAAAGGAGTTGATAACATTTGTCCACTTCCTCATATCTACATGGCTTTTGTGACTTAATATCCATGTTTGCCCCCTCCCTCTTTGGCCAATGATTCTTAGTCTCCTTTGCTAACTCATTTATATCTCTTCATCCTCTCGATGATGGGGGAGCCAGACTATTTGTGGCTTTTCTTCCCTATACTCAGTCGCTGGGTGATCTCATTCACTTTCATGATGCTATATAATGCCTGTAGTCTAGAGATTATCGAATATATGTCTCTTTCTTTTCAGTTTCATAGTCCAAGATCTAACCAACTGCTTGGCAGCCTTTCTTAGATATCTAATCATCATATCCCAAAAAGCCCCTTATATATTAAAAAACAGAACTCTTGATTTAGTTTTTTTTATTAAATATATTAGTTACTTAGTCTTTTCTGCTTCAGCAAAGAGCCTCATTGTCTTCCCTAATGCTCCTATACCTAGGAGTCATTCTTCTTCTTTTTTTTTTTTAATTAAAGTTTATTGGGGTGACAGTTGTTAGTAAAGTTCCATAGGTTTCAGGTGTGCAATTCTATAATACATCATCTATGTATCACATTGTGTGTTCATCACCCAGGGTCAGTTCTCCTTCCATCACCATATGTTTGATCCCTTTTTTCCTTATTTACTACCCTCCTCCCTCCTTACCCTCTGGTAACCACTAAATTATTGGCTGTGTCTATGAGTTTTTGTTTCTTCATTTGTTTGTCTTGTTCCTTTGTTCTTTTCAGTTTTATATACCATGTATCAGTGAAATCATATGGTTCTCTACTTTTTCTGTCTGACTTATTTTGCTCAGTATAATGATCTCAAGATCCATCCATGTTGTCGCAAATGATGCTGTTCATCTTTTCTTATGGCAAAATAGTATTCCATTGTATATATATATTACAACTTCTTTATCCATTCATTTATAGAAGGACACTTTGTTCCCATGTCTTGGCCACCATGAATAAAGCTGCAACGAACATCGGCTCACATATATATTTACAGATAAATGTTTTCAGATTTTTTTGGTAGATATCTAAGCGAGGGATTGCTCGATTGTATGGTAATTCTATTCTTAATTTTTTGAGAAACCACCACACTACCTTCCATAGTGGCTGTACCAATCTGCATTCCCACCAACAGTGTATAAGGGTTCCTTTTTCTCTACAACTCTGCAACACTTGTTATTATTTGTCTTGGTGATGATAGCCATTCTAACTAGTGTGAGGTGAATTTGACTTCAAAGGCAAGGGAAGTGAAAACTAAAATAAATGAATGGGACTATATCAATCTAAAAAGCTTCTGCATAGCAAAGGAAACCATCAACAAAATAAAGAAGCAACCAACCAAATGGGAGAAGATTTTTGCAAATAGTGCCCCTGATAAGGGGCTAATACCCAAAATATATAAGGAACTTATACAACTCAATAACATATAAACAATCCAATTAAAAAATGGGCAGAGGACCTGAATAGATATTTCTACAAAGAGGACATACAGATGGCCAATAGACATATGAAAAAATGTTCACCATCACTAATCATCAGAGAAATGCAAATAAAAGCCACAGAGATATCACCTAGGAGTCATTCTCAATTCCAACTTTTTCTTTTTAGCATTACCTAGTCAATTGACATGTCCAGTTGGTATTACCTCTTAAATAGAGGTGGACTCAGTTTTATTTCCAAAAGGTCCATCTTCACCTTTCTGGTTGAAATAACTATCTCTTCTCACTTGGACCAATGCAATAGAGTAATCCAAGTTCCTACTAAACTTCTCACCCCAACATTTCACTTATCACAGCAGTCAGGATAACTTTAAAATGTCAGTATCATTAAAATTATTTTAGTATCCTGATAAAATGATTCAAAGTCTTTCCACTGTACACAGGCCTCTGCTGATCTCTGCTAATCTCTTGAACCTCATCTTTCACCAGGTTTCCTTTGTTTACCACCTTTAGCTTTGCTGGTCTCCTAGAGAAAGGCTTAGCTCTTTGCGGCAGTGGGCCTTTTGAATTTGCACTTCCTGCTTTCTGAAACACTTTTCTCGCAAATTTTCTATGGCTGCCCCTTCTCTTGAACCCAGTGTCCTCAGGGAAGTCATCTATGACTTACCTATCTAAATTGGAAACTTGCCAAGTAATTCTTTATAAAATACATATTTTATCTCACATAACAGTGCGGAATTGAATTTTATGCTTATTTCTTTATTTCTTGCTTTACTTATGTTTTCCCTTACTGGAATGTAATCATCTTCGTGGCAAGGACCTTGGCTGTCTTATAATTATGTGCTGAGGACTTTCTGATGTGTTTATTAAAATATATTAATTCACAAACATACAACTTCAGAGAGCTACTAATATTAGCAGAATTTTATACTTAAGAGAAGGAAATCTTAGGGGACAATGAACAGCTTGCCAGAGATCATGTAGCTAGACATAGCACCCTTGGGGCTCAAAATGAAGCATGTCTGATGCTAAATTTTATGATCTTAATTTCATGATTTATTGCCTGCTAGTCTCCTGATTTTCAGGCTTTTGATATATTTAAAGCCTTGTTCATCCCTTGGACCTGATATTTGCTGCTTTTTCAATAGTTCTGACTTCTGGCTCTCCAAATAATCATGAAGAGGAGCTTCCTGTAGTCGTGTTTCTTCTGCCATCCTTGGTCAAATATCCCTGTCGTGTTAAAAATTCCATTCTGTCTCTGGACCTCCCACCTTGCACCACAAGACCTTGAAACACTCTTCCCTCTACTTTGCAGAAAACTGTATCCGTGGGCAGGTCACCTTTCTGGGCTCGGATTTTACAAATAAGGGGTTTGGATTGATCTTAACATTCTCTTTCAGATTTAGAAGTTCAGCAAACTTAATGACAACTCATGTTTCTTTATCCTTTCATTGGGATTTTTAAAGTTATCAATATTTTAATTTAAGCCATTTAATTTCCGTAGTACAAAAACATATTGATACTACAAAGAGTTGGGAGATTTTCCACATGTCTGAGGAACATTCTTTAGGTTAATTCACAGCTTCTCCATCAGCTAATAGAGAGCAATCCAATTTCCTTAGAGTAATATTGTACTCCACAACAAAATGTGTTTGATAACCCAGCAGATGGCTGCCTGCTTTAGAATAATCAATTATATAACACTTTTGTCTAATAAGTATTTACTGAATGTCTCCTGTGTGCCAGGATCTATTAGGTGCTTGGGTCTGTGCTAAACTCTAGAGATGAACAACACATAGACCCTGTCTGCAAGGAGCTCAAAGTTTAGTGGGAGAGCTAGACAAACCTACAGATAAGTCTAACAAAAGTGACTGGTATAAGAGCTCAATCCAACAAGGGGAAAAACAGCCGTGGGAATATGGATGAGGACAACTATAATGATATAACTGCTGCTTGTTCCAGGGAATTAATTCTCCTGCTTTAGAAAACAAACAGGGAGCACTTTTAAAGCTGGTCACAATCCAACAGTATGAAAAGGGACCAAGAAATAGAGAGGTCCTCCTCTGCCATCTGTCTGATTCCTAGAGCCGCCTTTAAGAGATTTCTCTGGTTTCTAAGCTGCCTTTCTGATCAAGCTTCAGCCCTGCAATCACCAGCAGGCAAGCAATCTGCTGTTCATCCCTGAAGCTCCAAGGACCTGCCTTCTGCCTGGACTATTTCTGGGCTGCCAAGCTGGCAGGCACTTGGCTTGTGGGCACCTGGTTCAGTGCTGCCTTCTTAGCAGGGCGGCCCAGGGGATGATGCTTGGGGAGCAGAGTGGAGGGGAAGCTTCAGTGGCAAATGCAGCCAAGAAGTCACTCGAAAAGGTATAATTAATCTTTAGCTGAGGAATGAGGCTGGCCTGCCATTCCAGGATGTTTTGTTTAAGGTTTGTACTTTGCCAGGATCCCTATACACTCAGGAGACAGGCTACAGGAGGACCAGTGATATGTTGTCAGTACTGTAGAGCCCTCAGAAAAGACAAAAGAGTAAAAGCACTGTATGTACCTTTAAAATGTCCCTTATACTCTACTCTTTTCATAAGAATTAGTCCTTGTCTAATGTGTTACACTTTATAAAGTGTAAAGTGACGTTCCTAAGAGGAAGGAAGTATGATGACTGCCATTTTATGAGGGAGGAAACTGAGTCTAGGAGAGGTTCAGCAACCTTTCCGAAGGTCATACAGGTATCATGAAGCAGAGCCAGGACGTGCTCACAGGCTTTATGACTGCTGGTGTCATGTTTCCACCACTGGAAGACTTAATCTTCCACACTTAGAATCTTAGGAACTAGTCTGTGAGCCCCTCCAGGGTGGGTGTCCCATGGTACCGGCCCCGTCTCCAGCTCTCTTAGCTCCTGAGTCAGTGCCTGTTCAGCCAGGCTGATTAAGAGCCCCACCTGTCAGAGGAGGGTTTAAGAATCTGTTAAAACTGCTGGTTTAAGCTTTTGGACAGTCTGAATGGCAAACTTCCCCACTCTAAATTTTTTGTTCACGTTTACATTCCCTGCCCCCTGCTATTCCCCTCACCCCCACCCCCCAGTTTGAACTTACTAAGGTTTTACCAACTTTTTCTGTTTGGCGGACTGGCCTCCTGTGGCAGTGACTAGCCCTCAAAATAACTACCCACTGTGGCAGCTCCTGTTCCTCTGTTCTCTGTTGGGGGAAGTGTTTTCTCTTTCATATGTATATATATATATATATACACACACACACATATATATATATATATATATACACACACACATATATATAGCTACACACACACACATATATATACATATATATATTTTTTTTTAAGAAAGGAAAAAACTGTATTAAAATTGCAATAATATATACCGAAAACAAAAGATGAATACAAGTCATGTTTGACTTCTGCAATTACAAGAGGTGCTGAAAGTGGTTCCCATCAGCATCCAGACGCTTCTGATTACTGCGAACTACTGCTTGAGAAACGTTGACCAAAGTGCCCACTTGTATACATCTTCTTGGCACCCCTGGTGGGTGTATATATATATATATATATATATATATATATATATATATATATATATATATATATATATATTTACATACACACACATACGCACACACTCATAAGCACTCAAATGTTAACTGTTTTTAGTATTTAATAGTGCTTTAACTATTGCCTATTTCCTGAAGTTTCTTTTAACCTCACACTCTGTGCCTTTCTTGTTTTTTTCCCCCCTAGGAATTGAATGTCTTTGCTGCTAAACTTCACAAGTCAAAATCCTAGTCATTCTTCATAAAGCCGCCGTCATAAGGGTGTTCCAAACGTTCACTGAATATTTCACAAGCATTCATTGAATATCCATCCCGTGCCAGGCATGGGGATAGGTGCTGCAGATCCTGCCTTGAAGAAGACTGTTTTAGTGGTCCTTGCTTCATTGGTGCTCTTCTCTTGGCTCCCACATACCCTAGACTATTAAACCACTATTACTGCAGATTACATTTTATTTTATGTTACTTAGTTATTTACACATCCGGACTGCTTAGTGGGTGTTGTAGAGTTAGGTTGGTTTAAAGTTTCAAAATTTTCTGTTTTTAGCACGTCCCAAATCTGATCTTCTTGGAAAAAAGAGAATAAACAAAACTCCATCCTATTCTTTCTGTTAGGGTGATTACTCCTCAACCCTCTGTCTTTGCCAGAAAGGTTTTTTATTTGTTTGTGTTTTACAGACTTGAGAAGAGCTTAGCCTCCCTAGTCAGACCTTAATCTGAATAGCAGATAAAAATAGTTTTAACTATGAATTGGACTTATTTGTCAGTTACCTATTAATCATAACAAAAAAGCATGATTAAGCTGTCACTAAGAAACCCTCTAAAGCCTGTAGTTGTGCTAATGCATTGTACTGTTATTTCTTCAAGAAAACATTATCCAGAGTATTGTAAGTTCCAGAAAGGACCTTGGAGCTTTAGATCAATGTATTCGTTTTACAGATAAGAATACTGAGGAACGAAAAGTTAGGGACTCTGAAGCCATGAACAAAAGATTAAATAAAAAGGAACATATAAAATTGATTAACTTCTGAATAGTAAGAAGCATACCATTAAAACTTTAAAAGATAATTAACAACTGTAGAAAATATTTGTTATGTTTATGACAAAAAGGGCCAATTTAAAAGAAAAGTATAAAGAGCCTATGCTGTTTAGTAATAAAAAGATAAATAAACTAAAATATAAAATAAGCAAAGAATGTAAAGACGTTTTAGAAAAAAATATATAATTAATCTATAACATGCCAAGGAAAATAGAGAAATTCAAATGAATATTTTTCTACTTGTCAGAGTAGCAAAGGTTAATAAGGTTTATCACACCTAGTACAGGGTGGCAGACACACTTTTATTCTCTATTTGTGGGAATGTAGCTGGCAGGGTCTTTTTTGGAAGGCCATTTGGAAATTCTAACAGTTTTAAACAGAATAAAGTATAATAAGCACCTTTCAATTCCAGTATTAAATATGTGTTATTTAGCTATATTCAAAATCAAAATTTTTGCTAAATTATATATAATATATATTACATATTATATGTAATATATGCATATTTATATTATATGTAACATACATATTATATGTAGTATATATGCATATATTGCATATAATATGTATAACACATATATACATATTATATGTATATATACATATATATATAAATTATAAAGAAATTAGTGCTGACCTTGTGGAGACCTTAAAATCTGTCTTAAAGTGTGTGTTCCAGAATATGAAAAAGATACTAAAGGACAAAAGGACAAAACTTGGAAAGTGCATTTTATTTGACCTGGTTTATAATACCTAAGTTTGAAAAAAGTTATGATATTTGTTAAAAAATATTAGCAAAGTGTTCTCAGTTTTGATGGCCTTATTTCCTTGACTTATTGCTTATTGCATTTGTCTGCAATATAAGGGATTATTTTTACTTTTTAGATAGCAGAGATTCTATGTGTAACCAGAGTAATTCCCTGTAATTGATATTAACTTTATTATATTCTTGCTGATTTAAGAAAGGAAGAAAAAAACACACAAAGTTTTCTCATCTCCACTTACAAAAGAACTAAGATTCATTACAATCTTGTTATCTTCTTTTTTATTTTAACATGTTTTCTAGACACTTAGATTAAATATAGAGCCAAATATTGTTTCTCAGGCACCCATAATCATCTTAGTCAAGTCCAAGTCTCCTCTGACAACTTCTTTGATTTTGCCCTGCCCAAATCAGATCCTAAATAAATAAAATGTTAAATGAACCTTTTAGAATATCTTTTATACCTAAAAATACCTTTGTGGTTTTTCTGAAGGGCTTCTGGAAAATCATAAAGACTTGTTCTTTCACTTTACAAAAAGAGAGATGCTAGAAATAGTTAGGATGTTTTTTGTTTTTTGTTTTTTTTTGTTACTATTGATGAGTTATATTGGAAAAATATTCAAACAAGGGGAGATATTCAGCATTCCCTAGGTTAAATTTGTATAAGTAAGTGTCATTGATATAAGTATTTTAGAATTTATATTATTTATGGGACGTTCCTAGAGATTCATCAGTGCCCTCATTATCCATTTTATGTTTGACTTTATCAGAGTCCTGATGGTGCTTTGCCTGATATTAGGCAACATAAGTATCGTGTTATCAGTCATAATTTCATTTATTTAAAATGTTAAGTAGGCCACAGCCTTGTTTGTGTTTGTATTTGTTTCTTTGTTTTTTAGAGAAGTTTTAGCTTTACAATAAAATTGAAAGAAGGGTACAGAGATTTCCCATATATCCCCTACCCCCACACATACACCCTCTCCCCCATTATCAACATTTCCCACTAGAGTGCACATTGTTACAATTAATGAACCTACAATGATATGATCTGATCACCCAGAGTCCATAGTTTACATTAGGGTTCACTTTTGGTGTTGTACATTCTGTGGGTTTAGACAAAAATATGACTTATACCCGTCATTATAATACCGTACAGAGTATTTTCACTGCTCTAAAAATCCTCTGTGCTCCACCTATTTATCTCCCTGACTCCCACCCTTGGCAACCACTGATCATTGTATAGTCTCCATAGTTTTGCCTTTTCTAGAATGCCATACAGTTGGAATCTTTGGAATCTTATAGTATATAAGATTTTTTTTTCAGATTGGCTTCTTTTACTTAGTAATGTACATTTAAGTTTCCTCCATGTCATTTCATGGCTTGATAGCTTTCTTTTTCTTTTTTTTCTCTTTTTTAGTGATGAATAATATTTCACTGTCTGGATGTACCACAGTTCATTTATCCATTCACATAAGGAAGGACATTTTGCTTGCCTCCAAGCTTTGGCAAATATGAATAAAGTTGCTAAAAACATTCATGTGCTGTTGTTTTTTTGTGTGTAGACATACATTTTCAGCTCCTTTGGATACATACCAAGAACAATTGCTGGATCGTTTGGTAAAGAGTATGTTTAGTTTTTTAAGAAGCTGCCTAACTATCTTCTGAAGTGGCTACACCTTTTTGCATTCCCACCAGCAATGAATGAGATTCATGTCGTTCCACATCCTGGCCAGAATTTTGTGGTGTCAGTGTTTCAGATTTTGGCCATTTTAATAGGTTTTTAGTGAGTGGTATCTTATTTTAATTTGCATTTCCTTGATGACATAAAATATGGAATATCTGTCCATGTGCTTATTTGCCATTGCATGTCTTCTTTGATGAGGTGTCAAAGAGTTTTATCCATTTTTTAATCTGATTTATTTTCTTATTGTTGAGTTCTAAGAGTTCTTTGTATATTTGGTATAACAATCCTTTATTAGATGTTTGTTTTGCAAAAATCTTTTCCCAGTCTGTGGCTTGTCTTATCATTGTCTCGACATACAATGGAATTCTATAAAGCTTTTAAAAAGAGAAGGATAGATCTGCATGTATTGGTGTGGAAATATACCTGAGATACATTATTAAATAGGAAAAATAGTACAGAATCATGTGCAAATATAATTCTTTAGCGTATATAAGAGAGATATTATGCCTTTATCCCCTGGAAACACAAGAACAGAATGGCAAAGTGAGACTTCTCTTATTTTGTTAATTTGTCCCTTTCTATATTTTTCCAAATTTTCTAAGTTTTTTCTAGATGTTAGAATAGGTTTTAGGAAGTTTTCCCTAAATTTTAAAAAAGGAAAAATAAAACTGTATTGAAATGATGCTGATGGTAACCACTTTGAGCACCTCTTGTAATTGCAGAAGTCAAACGTGACTTGTATTCATCTTTTCAGTATATATTGAGTATTACAATTTTAATACAGTTTTTTCCTTTCTTAAAATGTGTATATAGTTTTTTGGCACTGTGTATGTGTGCGTGTATGTGTGTATAAAATAAAACAAACATCTAAAATATTTTAATTTAATCTTGAAAGTTTTTCAAGGAAGACAAGAACATATCAGGTCCTTCAAATATGATCCTTTCTTTCCCATTACTTGCATATTGATTGGTACCTGTTCTCCAGCTTGGCTATACAAAAGTTTCTTCAACTTGCTATTCTCTGATTTATCTGTTTTGTTCCTGAAGTATGACATATGCTTCCTTACCTTCCTTGTCATATCTGTAATTTCTCATCTTCATGAATCAATCCAAGTCTAGCCTTTTCTAGAAAGAATTTAATTTTCAAGACAGAGTTAAACTCTTCTCTTTATGGATTCATATATATCTCATACTTATTTTACAGGCGTACCTCACACTTCTTTTAAGGACTGAGCTCATATACCATCCATTATAGGTAGCTTTGCATGATATATTTTTTTTCTGTCTTTTTGAATGACTGGAATCATTCGGAGTTCAGCCCTTTTTATTCATCTCAATAAATAAAAAGGCATAGTATCTCACATGGTATCTAAATATAGTAAAAACTTAAAATGTTTGATGAATGAATTGATTTTTAATGGAAATGATTTATACTTAATCAAAGAGCAGTCTGGACTCATACTGCGTCTCTTCAAAGAGTTGTTCACAGTGGTTACGAACATGACTCTATAGTAAGACTGTATTGTTTAACTCTCAACTCTGTTTTTTACTATAATTTGGGCCAATTGTTGAATTTCTCCATCTCTCTTTTTTTGATCTATAAAGTAGGGATAATACTAGAATCTACATTATAGAATTGTTGGTATAGATTAAATGAAACAAATTTGTAAACATTTAGAATAGAGACTAGAACATAGCAAAAAATATATGTGTGTTGTAGTTTTAAATTATTATATTAGATCCATTCTCTGATTTTTTATCAAGTGATAAAGAGAGTTCGAATTAGCTTATGTTTATTTCTGTTGTTGATATTTGTTTTGTTTATTTATTAGCACATTTAGCTAATGTCTTTATTTGCCCAACACTAGTACCTTTTCGTGGCAGACTACTCGGCCAGTGGAATTTTATTACTTTCTCTGCATATGAGATTTGAGACTATTTCCTTGTTTTAGATGCTAAGCTTCCACTTTCTTCTTTAATTCATACTTCCAGTTTGTGATTGGTGGCAGTGAGATAGGAGTTATGCTCCTCATCCTTGAATACCCATCCTTGTCTTGTAGATCTCCTCTTTTTAAGGACTGAGCTCATATACCATCCATTATAGGTAGCTTTCCAAGAATGTCTTCCACGATTGTGCAGAAATCATAATGTAGTATAGTTGTTTACTTGTCTGCATTTACCACTAGACTATGTTTTTTCAGTGATTCTGTCTCATTATTCTTTTCTCAGTGCCTAGAACTGTCTGAAGGTCTAAAGACATAGTAATATCTTAAAACATGCTCATAGCATTAAATGAGTGCCACATATTGCTGCTCAAGACTTGCAAAATAATTTCTTCAATTAAAATGGCTTCTCTATAGAGTTCCTTTTGTATTTTCTAGCTGGATTAAATTTAACTTACTAAGGTTTTTAAAAATTACTTACTTGATAAAAATTAATTATACATCTATTACTTATATGTTAGACAAAACACTGAGAAAAACAAATATAAAAGGCATGGGCCCTGCCATTAAGTAGCTTATACATTAGTGGGAGAGACAAAGCACAAATGAGCAACATAATCAATAAGAAAGAAATGATGTGCCCAAAATAAAGCG